>NC_044551.1:53068654-53383426 GCF_007565055.1 Rhinopithecus roxellana | reverse complement strand
ACATTCTATCTTTATTAGGTGAAAGTTCGTCCCAGATTGGAAATTAAATTTTGCTACCATTAAGTTAAACATTGTGCAAAACACCTTATTTTAACTGTGAATAGAATTTGCAAATGAATTATACACTTGAGACAACTTGAGACAACCATCCAACTCTACCTAATATATCAGACATTTCCAGGAGGAAATCCAGAAACCCAGACTGCAGACACTCAACAATTTTTTTTTTCCATATTTTAGTATTTGTTGTGAGAGTTGCAATGGTAAATTGCATCCGAGGCTACTTACTTTATGAACCTAGAACCAGATATAAAGGAGAAGTGTATTACCTGGATTTGGAATTGAGTCATGATTTTAACTTTAGGTAAAGGAAAAGCTGATTTCCAAAACTCTGAGCTTTGTTTTCTCATCATTTCCAAAATCACAGCCTGGAGCTATGGCTATTACTACTAATTCTGTTGGACTGGTCTCTGTTGCTGTCTTCACTTGCTTTACTGTTTACAGTATTCATACTTTCCTTCTTCTCTGTAATTTCTCTAAGGATTTTTATCTTCTGTGTTAAAAATATACATCTTTTACAGACTCCACAGGCAAGTCGCAAATGTAATAGTCACACATATATGAACACAAATCTTGATTATTCCATTACTTCTCAAGTTTGTTGGCTTAAGAAGTACATTTTTAAATCAGAAGTTTTATCGTTATTGTTATTTTTCTTCTGCCTTGTTTCATGTACTAACAATGGATGCTTTATGCTAGAATTAGAGAATATTTCAAAAGACTGACCATTGTGCAAACCCAAAGTCGTAGAATTCTACTTAAGCATTTCATGTTTTCCTAATATCACATCAGAATTTTTGCAAGTAATAAAACCTGCCCTACCTCCTTTAGATTTCTGTTCTGATTGGGTGTTCACCAATTGTAAGTCAAATTTTATTCTTAAAAAATTCATAGTATTTTAAATGATATTCATTTCCCCAGTAAATAACACAATTGTTCTAAATATTTATTTTGACAATATAAATTCACTACATTTTTAATTTATATGAATCTTTTATATTTTCTTGACATATTAGGGTATTACTTGCATAATTTGGTTTACTTTTAGAAATAACATAAGAATTTTTAAATGTTATCTTTCCAAAAAGCATGTTTCTTATTATAGGTTTGGTTTGTTGGCATCATGAATAAGACACTTAAAAATTAATATTCTATATGGTAATATTTGAATAAGACGAAATATAGAGGAACCAAAATTTATTTCTGTCAATAGAAGATGTGATAATGTTGAACATGTGAATAACAATTCAGGAAAGTATTATTTTATATTTTTTCAGACTCTATACACCTAAGATGCAACATTTAATTTAAAATTTCTTTTTCAGGAAAGTATAGGAAATAATATTTGTGACCAACGAACAATCTTCAGCTATTCAAATATTTTCAAGCAACAGCTTCACTAGGATTGCTTTTCACCGATGCTTTTAGTATGAGCAGAATGGAATATTTAAGTAAACTTGGTCCCCTGAAGTGATGAGCTGACACACAGTCAGGGGTTACATTATATAACTTAATTGGCTTTGACTCTTTTTGGCTCAATTGCTTCTTTTATATTGGTTTTATCCTTATTTTAAACCTTACATACACTTAATTATAGTAAAAAAAAAAAGACATTCTTCTTAGCATTCCAGGAAGAGGCCTTATTTGTTTTTCTTAAATTTAAATATTTTGCCATTTAAACACCAGGCTTTAGGAAAAATTGTGATTGTAATTTTATATATATATATATTTGAGATGGAGTCTTGCCCTGTCACTCAGACTGGAGTACAGTGGCATGATCTCTGCTTACTACAGCCTCCACCTCCCTGGTTCAAGCAATTCCCCTGCCTCAGCCTCCCAAGTAGCTGGGATTATAGGTGCACACCACCACGGCTGGCTAATTTTTTTGTATTTTTAGTAGAGACCATTTTCACCACGTTGGCCAGACTGGTCTTGAACTCCTGACTTCAGGCAATCTGCCCGCCTCGGCCTCCCAAGTTAACTATATTTTTATTTTCCATTTGCGTTTCAGGTATCTGCAGTATGGCCTTTCTTAGCAATGTCAGCTGTCTAGCTGGAAGTCAGTTTTTTGTCACTCCTGAGATATTAGTTCATAATACTTACGATGTTCATACTCTCAGAAAATTGTACTCTTTGAACAGGAACTCTGGAGATCGTCAAAGTTCTAAAGACCCCAAAGAAGGAATCACTAGTGGTGACGAATAATCAGAGAAAATACTAGGCAGTGACTCTACTTCCTGAAAGTGTTCTGCTTCAGGACTAATAATCAATTATTCAATTTAAAAGTTAAATAAAAATAATATATAATACTTTAAATATTTTATTTAAGCTTTAAATGTTTGAATATATATTTATTTATAAATCATTTGAACGTGAACAAAGTCCTTTCTCTAAATAATATTGTAAAAATTAAATTAATAATTATCTAAAGGACAACTTGCTTAAACAAGTGTGAGAACAAAACCGACTTTCAGGAAGTGCTCTACCTGAGTGGTGAAAGCCAATGTGTACAGATGGCCAGAGACATTAGGCTCTGAGCCGCGAGTGTCCATTGTGCCGTGGCGTTTATGAATGTTATTCAGATAATGGAACACACTAGTCAATTTCAGTTGACTAAGAGATAGTCTAAAAGAGTTTTTTACCCAGTTCTTCAAAATACACTATTTAGTGACCATTTCACAGGTCATTCTAATAATCTTTTCTATGCAGTATTTCCATGCATGATTCTTCTAGAATTTTAAAATAAATTGAACAGTCAGAAGAATATTGCATAAGAAATTGCACTTCAGAGAAGTAAAATAAACTTTGATTTAGAAAAAGCTATTTTGCTTCAATTCTCAGGATACATTACAAAGTGAGAAAAACATAAGTGATTCAATAACTTCTACTTTGGATCTACAAAACTCCGTATTAGCTTTGTCCCATCTACAGCGGAGATACAGCTCCTGTCATCCTCCTCTGATCACTCTGTCTTGGCTACACTGGTCTCCAAGCTATTTCTCCCAGGAAAGGTGGTTTGCATCTCAGGGCTTTTTCTCGTATATCCCTTCTACCTGAATTTACTTTCCACTACCGACTTACAAAGATTTGATGAAAGCTTTCTCAACTTTATGAAAGCACAAAAGCAACAAACATTCATTAGACACCATACTTCGAGTACCCATACAAGCTTTCT
This sequence comes from Rhinopithecus roxellana, assembly GCF_007565055.1. Taxonomy (NCBI): domain Eukaryota; kingdom Metazoa; phylum Chordata; class Mammalia; order Primates; family Cercopithecidae; genus Rhinopithecus; species Rhinopithecus roxellana. Next base: position 53,380,191 of record NC_044551.1, on the reverse strand, counting down.
GCTTTTCACTTTCAGCATAGAATTCAATAAAGTACCTGATATATTCAACAGTTTATTATACAATAGGCTTTGTATTAGATGATTTTGCCCAACTGTAGGCTAATGTAAGTGTTCTGAGCACATTTAAGGTAGACTAGGCAAAACTATGACGTTAGCAAGGTTTGGTGTATTAAATGTATTTTTAACTCATTGATATTTTAAACTAACTGATTGGCTTATCAGGATGTAACCCTCTCATAAGTCAAGGAGAATCTTTATATAACCATATCTTTCACTGCATATTTGGCCTGTGCTCTGAAGTTTTCACCCTGTAATGTACCTCTTTATTATGAAGTTACAAATACTACTTATTACTACCTAGCATTTTATAATGTACAGGCTGCTTTTCTTTATTGTCCCTTACTACCAGAAGCTGAGATCCATTACAGCAATAGAGCTGTGATCCTAATGTAGTGAACAACACTTGGCATACAATAGGTGATCAATAAATATTTGTGAATGAAATAACAGTTGACTGGTCTTTACTATTACAGATATAATTTTCACTGTATTTTTAGTTTATTGCATTTATATGATTTTTAAATGTTCATTTAAAATTTTCATCATTATAACTCCATTTTTAAAATATAATAATTATGACTATAATTATTATTCCATTTTAAGGTAATTATGAAAATTGGCTGGGAGCAGTGTCACATGCCTGTAATTCCAGCACTTTGAGAGGCAGAGGCCAGGGGATCAGTTGTCCTGGCAGGAGTTTGAGGTTACAGTGAGCTATGATTGTATCACTGCACTCCAGCCTGGATGACAGAGTGAGATCTAGTCACACACACGCACGCACACACACACACACACAAACACACAAGATAGAAAAGATTTTCTCCTGCCTAAGGTGTTCCAATAGCCTTCTTATTGTTGAATCAGTTTATTTTTCTAGAATTTTCAAATAAAATAAGTTGCTCAACTTTTCAAGGAAAGAATATGAAAAGCAGATAAAGGCCAGTTGTGTCCACTGCTTGAGTGGACTTCAGGAAGGAAATGTGCAAAGGAGTAACCTTTCTTAAAATTGGTCAGGAGATCGAGACCATCCTGGCGAACACGGTGAAACCCCGTCTCCACTAAAAAATACAAAAAACTAGCCGGGCAAGGTGGCGGGGGCCTGTAGTCCCAACTACTCGGGAGGCTGAGGCAGGAGAATGGCGGGAACCCGGGAGGTGGAGCTTGCAGTGAGCTGAGATCCAGCCACTGCACTCCAGCCTGGGCGACAGAGCGAGACTCCGTCTCAAAAAAAAAAAAAAAAAAAAAAAAAAAAAATTCATCTTTTTTATGATACCTTCAGAGATGTCCCATTCAGAATGATTTTTCCCCGTTGAAACTCAGTTTTTCAAAGGTTAAAAGGCATTGATTAAGTACAAAATTTAGGTTTCTGGTACTTCAGTGATGTTCTTGGTAGTTATGTTAGCAGCCCAAAAATACCTTCAAAAGACTTAAGGGATAAAGAGTTGACTTTATCACCACTGACTACAAATAAGGAACGTCATTATATAATTAGGCTCTTTGCATGTTAGAGGAAGCATACTCCACAACTGAGAACTCTATTAAAAGTGTCTATATAAAATTATTCAACATTTGGCAAACTTAAATGAGATGATCTGTAACCAGAAGGTTTGAACACAGTTTAAGCGGCCAGAAAACACTTCTTAAATTTGGGCTGCTTTCTCCCTCAGATGCTATGAAGTAACAGGTGTCTATAGCAAGTGTGAAGATTTGCCAATACTAATTGGTTCATAATTTCTGGTCTCTGGCTTTTAAGGATTAGGAAGTTCTGTAGATACTAAATGTAACACATACTCATATACAAATGGTTTCAGCCTTATCTGAATCAATGTTTTCTAAGTTGTTCCAAGACCCAGAAATTTACATTGTGAGATGGAAATAACTTGTCTAATCAAGTGCAATGCCCTGCCTTAACTGACTTCATAAAAAAAAGTTGTGACATCTTACTCTCTAGCTTCACCTCCTGTCTAATTAAACCATGAGCTTGCTTTTGTTCCTACTTAGGTGATTTGTCACTTGACAATGAAACGGTCCGTCCAAAACACAGCCAATCTTTATAGTGACGAAATACCTAGACAACTTATGCTACTAAAAATGAATGTCATGGGCTGAAGAACTTTGGGTATTGTTTTCATCCTTAGATAAATTTGCCTGAAATTGACTGATACTCTTCTTTACTTAGGTTTACGGACTTTGACCAATATCCTAATTTTATATTATTTATTGCGCCACCAGTTCTAGAATATTAAAATACTCAAACTCCTTTGGAAACAAATTACAGTAACTTTGTCACAAATTCAATCTGTTACTCATATTCCCCACCCAATGTAAAGGGCAGAAGTTGGAAGACAGTTTCTGTAATTAAATAGGTGATCATGCCTTAACTCACCTGGGAAATGAAGACATCAGGAAAGAATGGGACTCAAGATTTATTTTCTAAAATTTCTTATTGGAGTACAGGTATCTTAAAAGCCACAGGCTCTGCACTGACATTCTATGCTCTGCCTTAAGTCTCTTGTATCGCATGATTTTTTTTTGTTATTATTATTATTATTATTATACTTTAAGTTCTAGGGTACATGTGCATAACGATATGTATCGCATGATTTTTACGCGTTAGCTTTCGTTTGCTGGAGACTATGAATAATCATGGTGTGATTATAGCACACTGCTCTGGAAATTTGTAGGACACTTCTTCACAACTAGCTACTGGCTACTGCCTATGGCAGTTGCAGTATTTCAAACTGCTATACCGTTTGGTTTGTCTCCACATTTTCATTCGTATTTTTTGCCAGTTAAAAAGCTTTGACACACAAAAGATAGCACATAATTAATTTATACAATTTGGTGAGCTTGGAAATAAGTATACACCCACAAAACTATTATCACAATTTATGACATAAATCTATCCAACACCTATACAAGTTTTGTCCTGCTCTCTTTATTATTATTATTGTGTGTGTGTGTGTGTGTGTGTAAGAACACTTAACATGAGACCTTTGCCCAGCCCTCTATTGATCTTCTTTTTAGATACTTCTTCCTACCTACTTAAAATTCGTATCAACAGGCAACTCCATATTTTATTTCACTTTACGTCAGAAAAACAGATTGAAAGTACTGTTGGCTGATATTTCTCATATTTATACCTCTCTCAATAGAACCTCACTAGAGTGTTTTTTTTCTGAATACAGAAAAAATTCTTCCACTGAGGAGAATTATTTTAATTTCTCACAACATTTTCCCCTTGAAATTTGTATTCCAGGATATAAATGCAACACTATTGGCGTGGAGATTTATAATGATTAATTGTTCATTTACAAAGAAAGCTAGAAAAAACCCTTTTAAAAGTTTATTGCAGACAGTGACTACAGGTTCTGAGTTAAGCAAAATGGCAGGTTGTTTTAAGCATACAGAAATATTTCGCTTCTGCTGTTAGTAAAGGTTTATTGAAGTTGTTTTATTTCAGTAGCCTCCTCAAAGTGTTATATGATCCTTGTCATTGGAGGATTATGAATGTACTGTTTGTCCATTCTACAAGCACAAATGAAATAGTCCAGCTATTCATCAGTGACCTGATTAGACATGCTCAAAAATGCTTGTAATTGTGATTTAAAAGTATCAGAACTTTTTATGTTGTTATGTAGACGATTTTTTGCATTTTCACAAAATTTGTAAGCTCAAATAAAAGAGCAATGGTAAGTGAGAAAACTTCTATTCCAGTTGAATTTTAATTCCTTATATTTAAGATAGAACAGGAACAGGATCTTAGAAAAGGATTGACATAGAATGTTTTTTATAAGTGTTTTTAATGCTGTATGAAAGATTGCTTTCACTTATTTATCATTTCCTCCCGTCTTTTCTGTTCTTATCTCTTATTCGTATATCTAAAGCAGCATTTAGCTAACTCAAGGAGAATAAAGAGCATTGTTGCTATGAAAGAAAAGACAGGCTGACATTTTGCTACTCAAGTTCTGATTCACAAATATTCATACACTTTGAGATAAAAAAGGTGCAAATATACATTTTTATTCAACTTAACATCCTAGTTTCCATTTTCTATTCCTCATTCTGCAAATTATGTTAACATATAATTAATGCTATAATATATCAGCTTACACAACCATTCTAAGAATAATTTAATCCATCAATAAATATTTAAACCAAGAAGATAAATTTTTTACATTCTGGGGAATGTGTCAGAAATAAAACTGTTTACCCCAAATCTTATTTAAAAAAATAAATGAATCAATAATCTCAGACAAAGCCGGTTTCAGTTCCTACAGATCTTGTGAAAATTGATATTACACTGCCTGGATAAACTCATTTGAAGTAGTAAGCCTTCAGCAAATGAAATAGTTTCACTTGAGAATCATAGTTAGCATTCTAACAGCCTGCTTGTTTTGTCATAGTAAAACATTTTTTGTTACCACAAAATATTGAACAGAAGAAAAACATCTGAAAGCAGAGTTCACTATGGAAATTTTTATTGACTATGGTCAGGGAAATACATCTGCCTGATAACAGGATTGTTGCTGTTTCTCAGTCCCACACTAATAAGCCAGCCTGCTCTTTTCAGTTATCAACAGCTGCAGGCATCCACGTCAGAGTGCAAGGTTTCGTCTCTGGGGTTTGTTACTTGCCTGGGACAACACGCTTGCCAGAGTTGCAAAGCTTTTTCTTTGCTGCTGGTGGACTGCATTGGTTTTAGCCTTCCTTTGGCCTTGCTTTGTCCCTTTCTGAAGATGTTTTACTTTTTAACTCTTTGTCTCAATCTTGAAGGAACCAACACAATGATCCTGCAATTCCTGTGGATTCCCTGACCATTTGTTGCATTTTACAACTTTTGAAATTTTAGTATTTCACTTAACCATTTCTTTTCCTAGTCCAAATCTAAAGCCACCTGCATCCCTTGTGTTACTGCTGTGGTTAAATTCTCCAAACTCAGGTGGCTCTTTTTCCTTAGCATCCTCTTCTTGCTGACTTCTTAGATGGATAAGTCCCCTGGGGACTGTTGTCTTGCTGTACTCTTTGAGAGATTCTTTATTTGGGCTGTTTTATTTTCAAATTAGTTTGTTTTTAACGTTGGATGATGACACTTCTTCTCTCCGTACAAGACAACCTCAAAACCAGTCCTGACTGCCAACACTCAATGAAGACAGGCTCCCGAGATTTCCAATTGTGTTTTCAGAAAATGTGCCTATATTTTCCCTGTGCCACAAGGCATCCCCTGAAATAATGGGGCACGTTCCCTTGGTGCATTCAGCCCACGCTTATCAGCTGTGACTGAATGGAGTGTATCTGACAAAGCTGATCTTCCTGCTAATGGAGATCAGCCAGGAGGTGCTGACTCGCAGTCCTGCTGAACCTCTGGTCACTCTAGAGAGGTTTATAGTGACCCTACTCTTTGTTAGTATGTTTTGTAACCCATTTATTTATAAAATTCATGTACATTAAATTAAACTATTTAGACTACATTTAATTGCTTTTCCTATATTCACAGGGTTGTGCAATCATCACCACTTTCAATTTTATGATATTTTCATCACTACCCTCAACAAACCTTAGGGCCATTAGCAGCTGCTTCCAGATTCCCCCAACCTCACCTTCCAGGCAATAGCTAATCTATTTCCTGTCTCCATAGATTCATCGATTTCAGACATTTTACATCAATGGAATTATATAATATGTAGTCTTTTGTAATGACTTTTTTGTTTAGTATAATTATTTCAAGATTCATTTATGTTGTAGCATGCTACGTATTTCCATTTTACTGCTGAATAACATTCCATTGGATTAATATGCCTCATTTTATCCACTTACAAGTTGATGGGTATTTGGATTGCTTCTACTTTTGGCTCTTATAAATATTTTTGCACAACTTTTTGTGTGGATACGTGCTTCCATTTCTCTTGGGATGTGTGAAAACTGCATGTTTAAATTTTTGAGAAACAGAATGTTCTGAGTTTGCTCCATTACTTTACATTCCCCTAAAAGTGTATGAAGTTTCCAGTTTAGCCACATCCTGACTAATACTTGTCATTATCTGCCTGTTTCAGTATAGCTATCCTAGTGAGTACAAAGTGATATGTCATGATTTTGATTTGCGTTTATCTAATGACTATAATATTAAGCATATTTTCATATACTTATTGGTCATTTTTATACATTATTTAGATAAATGTCTATTTATCTACTTTGTCTATTTTTAAGTGGATAGTCCTTTCATTATTAAATTTTAAGGGATTTTATATCTATTTAGATGCAGACCTTTTATCAGGCATACAATTGGTCTATATTTTCTCTTATTCTGTGGGTTGTCTACTTTCTTGATGTTACTTTCTTGAAGCATAAAAGTTTTAATTGTGGCTAACCTCAGTTTATTTATTGTCTTTTTCTTTTTGTTGCTGTGTTCTTGATGTTTGTGTTGACTCTTGAAGACTGATAACTTTCATTTCTGTTTTTTGTGCCTCAACAGTAACATTAAATTAAAATCCATTCTGGAAGCCGCTGCAATAAATAAGGGTGAAGTTCATGATTAGTGGCTGTTTAAGGTGCTTTTCCATTTAGGCAATATGATCTTAGGGATGCCAGAGTTTAAACTTGCACATCTTCAGGAGACTAGATTTTACCTGAAACCTAAAGAACAATTTAAAATTGGTTAAAACACGGGAAAAATTCAAGAGATGTGTGAATTATTTCTGGGCTTATCATACTAGGAGTAAGTATTTTTTTAGCATCAATACCCAAGTGTGACAATACCCATTATGACAGTTTATCATCTCCCACATGCACCTACTAGATCATTTGGTTCTATCTCTAATTTCTTCTTGCATTTATAAATGTCACTATTTAGTATATCTTAAGTTCTCATTTTTTATGGGACACAAAGGTATTATATTGCTAACTTTGCTTAGGACATTTAGAAACATAAAATAATCTGGTTTATAATATGTTTATTAAGTTTTAATAATAATTCATTTTTTTAATTTTTATTTTTGGAAGAGAGAAGAACATATAAGAAAAATTTAGTGACAGGGACTATTCTTTACCTGCATTGTTGAACCAGGTTGTGGTTGATTAGATGACAAGCTTTTCTTATGGTATAAGCCTGGGATTTTGTATAGAGATACTCATTAGGACAGAAACAAGAGCTGAACACCTTCCCCATTGGGAAGCTGTCAACGCAATTGATCTGGTTCCTGAATGTTTACTAAATGCTGTTGTACCTATTTGAAAACATGGGAAATCTTTTGCATACATATATACTAATTACAGTCCATCAGAATGTCCATCTGTTTATTATTTGTTGGGAAAACAAGTGCAATCCCTTCATCTCAAATGCATTCACTATCAATGAGTAACTAATAGATTTTCCCTCAACCCTATACCAACAGAATAAACTTCATGAAATAGATGAGCTGGAGCTAAGATACCACTCACCCCTGTCCTGATCTAAATGAAGTATATTTTAGATGACATACTAAACTGAACTTTATGATTTTATATGTAATGTCGCCAGGGAGTGAGGACTATCTGGGCCAGTGGCACAGGGGTAAAAGAATTTACCAAGAGAGTTGTAGATAAAGAAAGGCAGATTTATTAAAGTAAGTTGGAAAATACATTGCAAAACAGCAGCATGCAGGCAAGCAGAAGCTGACAGCAGAAAAACAAAGGTTTGCTGGAGATTTTATAGCATAGTGTTTATGCTGTATGCTGAAGTGGGCTTTGGGCAGTACTGATAACGCCAGAGTTGCAGTGAGCTAACTTTCAGGTGTTTGGTGATAGTTGGGCACAGGAAGATTGTGAGTTATCTGCACGGGAGGGCTATGTGTCCTGGATTATGAAGAAAGGCATACTTGTAGCTTATCTGCTTTCCCTTTTTGCTTTTACCTGGTCCTACCAGCCTGACTTCTTTTCCTTAATTAGGACTTCACATTTGAGCTATGTCTTCTTATGTTTGCTCCTGTTCTGGACAGCCTATCATCAGTTATTGGTACATACTTCAATTTAACCCCACAAAATGTAGGTTAGTAGTCAAACTCACATGCTGTTTAATCAAAGTACAGCATTTCATTGTTCATCATAATTTGGTAATTCCCCAGAGAAACAAAAGCCATCTATTTCAGGAGTCCACAAGGGAGAACATGCTAAAGAAATTGGAGTAAAAGAACACACCTTATCCCAATTCTCTCTAAACAAACCTGCAGAAATATCCAAATTAAAAGTTCATAAAACCAGCACATCAGGAAAGGAAAGAGGCCATTTTAATGAGTGTTAGCACAACGAAGGAAATAAAAACAGCAGCCACTTATCCCTCCCTCCTTCTCAATCTCTGACCTTATTCTTAGGGCAAGATGCTCTCAAGGAGCCTGCATTCTTCTTGTGCAGGGATGGAATGAAACCGTTGCTTCTTAGCCCACAAAACTTTATGTGAGCTCAGTCATTGCCAGTGGCATGTGTTGCGGCAAATTTCATAAAGTCGTGTTGGTTTCCGTACTCTTTTGAATAAAAGATGCACACAGACGAAGGAGCACCTCCGTTCTTTGCCTGGTAACATGGTGGATACACATTGCACCTCTTGAATTTGATGGGTATTGATTTGAGTCCCTAGCTTGTCACTTCTCAGTGATGTTACTTAGCAATTTCCTCTGAAAAATAAGGAAAATAGTAGTCCTTGATTGATTGGGCTAGTAGAGAATTAAATTAGATATTATGGATAAGCGTGCATACTCTGTTTGCCATGAGGAGTCGATAAATATTAACTTATTATTTTACCCTAATTGTACCCATCCTCTATGCAATATAAATTAATAGTTTTTATTAATATTTCAATATGATAATATCTCCTTATATTCCCCATTCTACCTTTTTATGGCCATGGCTGTCATGAAGAAATGAAGCTTTCTAATGGCTAGCCATATGCAGAAGACCGAAGCTGGACCCCTTCCTTACACAATATAAAAAAAAAATCAACTCAAGATGTATTAAAGACTTATAAGTAAAAACCCAAAAGTATAAAAACCCTGGACGACGACCTAGGCAATACTGTCCTGGACATAAGTATAGGCAAAGACGATGAAGACACAAAAAACAATCGCAGCAAAGTAGAAATTTACAGGGGGCGGAGCAAGATGGCCGAATAGGAACAACTCCAGTCTCCAACTCCCAGCGCGAGCGACACAGAAGACCGGTGATTTCTGCATTTTTAACTGAGGTACTGGGGTCATCTCACTAGGGAGTGCCGGACAATCGGTGCTGGTCAGCTGCTGCAGCCTGACCAGCGAGAGCTGAAGCAGGGCGAGGCATCGCCTCACCTGGAAGCGCAAGGGGGAAGGGGATCCGTTTTCCTAGCCAGGGGAACTGAGACACACAACACCTGGAAAATCGGGTAACTCCCACCCCAATACTGCGCTGTAAGCATACAGGCATTCCAGGAGAATATATCCCACACCTGGCCGGGAGGGTCCCACGCCCACGAAGCCTCCCTCACTGCTAACACAGCAGTCTGCCGCGATCTATCCGCAAGGCAGCAGCGAGGCTGGGGGAGGGGCGCCCGCCATTGCTGAGGCTTAAGTAGGTAAACAAAGCCGCTGGGAAGCTCGAACTGGGTGGAGCTCACAGCAGCTCAAGGAAGCCTGCCTGTCTCTGTAGTCTCCACCTCTGGGGACAGCGCACAGCTGAAGACCAACAGGGGAAGTAGCGGGAGCCGGTGCAGACGCGAACGACTCTGTCTGACAGCTTTGGGGAGAGCCGCGGATCTCCCAACGCGGAGGTTGAGATCTGAGAACGGACAGACTGCCTGCTCAGGTGTGTCCCTGACCCCTGAGTAGCCTAGCTGGGAGAAATCCCCCACTAGGGGCAGTCTGACACCCCACACCTCACAGGGTGGAGTACACCCCTGAGAGGACACTTCCAAAGGAAGAATCAGACAGGTACACTCGCTGTTCAGCAATATTCTATCTTCGGCAACCTCTGCTGCTGATACCCAGGCAAACAGGGTCTGGAGTGGACCTCAAGCAATCTCCAACAGACCAACAGAGAGTCCTTCTGACTGTCAGAAGGAAAACTATCAAACAGGAAGGACACCTATACCAAAACCCCATCAGTTCGTCACCACCATCAAAGACCAGAGACAGATAAAACCACAAAGATGGGGAAGAAGCAGGGCAGAAAAGCTGGAAATTCAAAAAATAAGAGCGCATCTCCCCCTGCAAAGGAGCGCAGCCCATCACCAGCAACGGATCAAAGCTGGTCAGAGAATGACTTGGACGAGAGGAGAGAAGAAGGCTTCAGTCCATCAAACTTCTCAGAGCTAAAGGAGGAATTACGTACCCAGCGCAAAGAAACTAAAAATCTTGAAAAAAGAGTGGAAGAATTGACAGCTAGACTCATTAATGCAGAGAAGATCATAAACGAAATGACAGAGATGAAAACCATGACACGAGAAATACGTGACAAATGCACAAGCTTCAGTAACAGACTCGATCAACTGGAAGAAAGAGTATCAGCGATTGAAGATCAAATGAATGAAATGAAGCGAGAAGAGAAACCAAAAGAAAAAAGAAGAAAAAGAAATGAGCAAAGCCTGCAAGAAGTATGGGATTACGTAAAAAGACCAAATCTACGTCTGATTGGGGTGCCTGAAAGTGAGGGGGAAAATGGAACCAAGTTGGAAAACACTCTTCAGGATATCATCCAGGAGAACTTCCCCAACCTAGTAGGGCAGGCCAACATTCAAATTCAGGAAATACAGAGAACGCCACAAAGATACTCCTCCAGAAGAGCAACTCCAAGACACATAATTGCCAGATTCACCAAAGTTGAAATGAAGGAAAAAATCTTAAGGGCAGCCAGAGAGAAAGGTCGGGTCACCCACAAAGGGAAGCCCATCAGACTAACAGCAGATCTCTCGGCAGAAACTCTACAAGCCAGAAGAGAGTGGGGGCCAATATTCAACGTTCTGAAAGAAAAGAATTTTCAACCCAGAATTTCATATCCAGCCAAACTAAGTTTCATAAGTGAAGGAGAAATAAAATCCTTTACAGATAAGCAAATGCTTAGAGATTTTGTCACCACCAGGCCTGCCTTACAAGAGACCCTGAAGGAAGCCCTAAACATGGAAAGGAACAACCGGTACCAGCCATCGCAAAAACTTGGCAAAATGTAAAGACCATCGAGGCTAGGAAGAAACTGCATCAACTAACGAGCAAAATAACCAGTTAATATCATAATGGCAGGATCAAGTTCACACATAACAATATTAACCTTAAATGTTAATGGACTAAATGCTCCAATTAAAAGACACAGACTGGCAAACTGGATAAAGAGTCAAGACCCATCAGTCTGCTGTATTCAGGAGACCCATCTCACATGCAGAGACATACATAGGCTCAAAATAAAGGGATGGAGGAAGATCTACCAAGCAAATGGAGAACAAAAAAAAGCAGGGGTTGCAATCCTAGTCTCTGATAAAACAGACTTTAAACCATCAAAGATCAAAAGAGACAAAGAAGGCCATTACATAATGGTAAAGGGATCAATTCAACAGGAAGAGCTAACTCTCCTAAATATATATGCACCCAATACAGGAGCACCCAGATTCATAAAGCAAGTCCTTAGAGACTTACAAAGAGACTTAGACTCCCATACAATAATAATGGGAGACTTCAACACTCCGCTGTCAACATTAGACAGATCAACGAGACAGAAAGTTAACAAGGATATCCAGGAATTGAACTCATCTCTGCACCAAGCGGACCTAATAGACATCTATAGAACTCTCCACCCCAAATCAACAGAATATACATTCTTCTCAGCACCACATCGCACTTATTCCAAAATTGACCACATAATTGGAAGTAAAGTACTCCTCAGCAAATGTAAAAGAACAGAAATTATAACAAACTGTCTCTCAGACCACAGTGCAATCAAACTAGAACTCAGGACTAAGAAACTCAATCAAAACCGCTCAACTACATGGAAACTGAACAACCTGCTCCTGAATGACTACTGGGTACATAACGAAATGAAAGCGGAAATAAAGATGTTCTTTGAAACCAATGAGAACAAAGATACAACATACCAGAATCTCTGGGACACATTTAAAGCAGTGTGTAGAGGGAAATTTATAGCACTAAATGCCCACAAGAGAAAGCAGGAAAGATCTAAAATTGACACTCTAACATCACAATTAAAAGAACTAGAGAGGCAAGAGCAATCACATTCAAAAGCTAGCAGAAGGCAAGAAATAACTAAGATCAGAGCAGAACTGAAGGAGATAGAGACACAAAAAACCCTCCAAAAAATCAGTGAATCCAGGAGTTGGTTTTTTGAAAAGATCAACAAAATTGACAGACCGCTAGCAAGGCTAATAAAGAAAAAAAGAGAGAGGAATCAAATAGATGCAATAAAAAATGATAAAGGGGATATCACCACTGACCCCACAGAAATACAAACTACCATCAGAGAATACTATAAACGCCTCTACGCAAATCAACTAGAAAATCTAGAAGAAATGGATAATTTCCTGGGCACTTACACTCTCACAAGGCTAAACCAGGAAGAAGTTGAATCTCTGAATAGACCAATAGCAGGCTCTGAAATTGAGGCAACAATTAATAGCCTACCCACCAAAAAAAGTCCAGGACCAGATGGATTCACAGCTGAATTCTACCAGAGGTACAAGGAGGAGCTGGTACCATTCCTTCTGAAACTATTCCAATCAATAGAAAAAGAGGGAATCCTCCCTAACTCATTTTATGAGGCCAACATCATCCTGATACCAAAGCCTGGCAGAGACACAACAAAAAAAGAGAATTTTAGACCAATATCCCTGATGAACATTGATGCAAAAATCCTCAATAAAATACTGGCAAACCGGATTCAGCAGCACATCAAAAAGCTTGTCCACCATGATCAAGTGGGCTTCATCCCTGGGATGCAAGGCTGGTTCAACATTCGCAAATCAATAAACGTAATCCAGCATATAAACAGAACCAAAGACAAGAACCACATGATTGTCTCAATAGATGCAGAAAAGGCTTTTGACAAAATTCAACAGCCCTTCATGCTAAAAACGCTCAATAAATTCGGTATTGATGGAACATACCTCAAAATAATAAGAGCTATTTATGACAAACCCACAGCTAATATCATGCTGAATGGGCAAAAACTGGAAAAATTCCCTTTGAAAACTGGCACAAGACAGGGATGCCCTCTCTCACCACTCCTATTCAACATAGTGTTGGAAGTTCTGGCTAGGGCAATCAGGCAAGAGAAAGAAATCAAGGGTATCCAGTTAGGAAAAGAAGAAGTCAAATTGTCCCTGTTTGCAGATGACATGATTGTATATTTAGAAAACCCCATCGTCTCAGACCAAAATCTCCTTAAGCTGATAAGCAACTTCAGCAAAGTCTCAGGATACAAAATTAATGTGCAAAAATCACAAGCATTCTTATACACCAGTAACAGACAAGCAGAGAGCCAAATCAGGAATGAACTTCCATTCACAATTGCTTCAAAGAGAATAAAATACCTAGGAATCCAGCTTACAAGGGATGTAAAGGACCTCTTCAAGGAGAACTACAAACCACTGCTCAGTGAAATCAAAGAGGACACAAACAAATGGAAGAACATACCATGCTCATGGATAGGAAGAATCAATATCGTGAAAATGGCCATACTCCCCAAGGTTATTTATAGATTCAATGCCATCCCCATCAAGCTACCAATGACTTTCTTCACAGAATTGGAAAAAACTGCTTTAAAGTTCATATGGAACCAAAAAAGAGCCCGCATTGCCAAGACAATCCTAAGTCAAAAGGACAAAGCTGGAGGCGTCACGCTACCTGACTTCAAACTATACTACAAGGCTACAGTAACCAAAACAGCATGGTACTGGTACCAAAACAGAGATATAGACCAATGGAACAGAACAGAGTCCTCAGAAATAATACCGCACATCTACAGCCATCTGATCTTTGACAAACCTGAGAGAAACAAGAAATGGGGAAATGATTCCCTATTTAATAAATGGTGCTGGGAAAATTGGCTAGCCATAAGTAGAAAGCTGAAACTGGATCCTTTCCTTACCCCTTATACGAAGATTAATTCAAGATGGATTAGAGACTTAAATGTTAGACCTAATACCATAAAAACCCTAGAAGAAAATCTAGGTAGTACCATTCAGGACATAGGCATGGGCAAGGACTTCATGTCTAAAACACCAAAAGCAACGGCAGCAAAAGCCAAAATTGACAAATGGGATCTAATTAAACTAAAGAGCTTTTGCACAGCAAAAGAAACTACCATCAGAGTGAACAGGCAACCTACAGAATGGGAGAAAATTTTTGCAACCTACTCATCTGACAAAGGGCTAATATCCAGAATCTACAAAGAACTCAAACAAATATACGAGAAAAAAACAAACAACCCCATCAAAAAGTGGGGAAAGGATATGAACAGACATTTCTCAAAAGAAGATATTCATACAGCCAACAGACACATGAAAAAATGCTCATCATCACTGGCCATCAGAGAAATGCAAATCAAAACCACAATGAGATACCATCTCACACCAGTTAGAATGGCAATCATTAAGAAGTCAGGAAACAACAGGTGTTGGAGAGGATGTGGAGAAATAGGAACACTTTTACACTGTTGGTGGGATTGTAAACTAGTTCAACCATTATGGAAAACAGTATGGCAATTCCTCAAGGATCTAGAACTAGATGTACCATATGACCCAGCCATCCCACTACTGGGTATATACCCAAAGGATTATAAATTATTCTACTACAAAGACACATGTACACGTATGTTTATTGCGGCACTATTCACAATAGCAAAGACTTGGAATCAACCCAAATGTCCATCTGTGACAGACTGGATTAAGAAAATGTGGCACATATACACCATGGAATACTATGCAGCCATAAAAAAGGATGAGTTTGCGTCCTTTGTAGGGACATGGATGCAGCTGGAAACCATCATTCTTAGCAAACTATCACAAGAAGAGAAAACCAAACACCGCATGTTCTCACTCATAGGTGGGAACTGAACAATGAGATCACTTGGACTCGGGAAGGGGAACATCACACACTGGGGTCTATCATGGGGAGGGGGGAGGGGGGAGGAGGGAGGGATTGCATTGGGGAGTTATACATGATATAAATGATGAATTGATGGGTGCTGACGAGTTGATGGGTGCAGCACACCAACATGGCATAAGTATACATATGTAACAAACCTGCACGTTATGCACATGTACCCTAGAACTTAAAGTATAATTAAAAAAAAAAAAAAAAAAAAGAAATTTACAAATAAGTTCCAATTAAACTCAACAGCTTCTACACAGGAAAATAAACTATCAATGGAGTAAACAGACAACCTGCAGAATGGGAGAAAATATTTGCAAACTATGCATCTGACAAAGGTCTAATTTCCAGCATCTATGAGAAAAGTAAATTTATAAGAGAAAGACAAACAACCCCATTAAAAGGTGGGCAAAGGACATGAAAAGACACTTTTTAAAAGAAGACATACCTGTGACCAACAGGCATTGAAAAAATCTCAATACCACTGACCATTAGAGAAATGCAAATTAAAATCACAATGAGATACCATCCCATGCCAGTCAGAATGGCTAATACTAAGAAGTCAAAAATTATTAGATCCTGGCGAGGATCTACTACAGAAAAAAGGAACACTTACACACTGCTGGTGGGAGTATAAAATCAGTTCAACCATTGTGGAAAGCAGTATGGTGATTCCTCAAAAAGCTGAAAGCAGAAGTACCATTTGACCCAGCAATCCCATTACCAGGTATATACCTAAAGAATGTATACCATTCTATTGTAAAGACACACGCACACAAATGTTCATTGCAGCAATATTCACAAGAGCAAAGACGTGGAATCATCCTAAATATTCATCAGTGACAGACTGGATAAAGAAGATGTGATACATACACACCATGGAATACTATGCACCCATAAAGAATGGGATCCTGTATTTCATTGTGGGAATATGGAGGGAGCTGGAAGTCATTATCTTCAGCAAACTAATGCAGGAATATAAAACCAAATACCATATGTTCTCACTTACAAGTGGGAGCTAAATTATGAGAACTTACAAACAAAAGAAGTTAACAACAGACATTAGGGTCTACTTGAGGGGGCAGGATGGGAGAAGGGAGAGGAGCAGAAAATATAACTATTTGGTACTGAGCTTAATTCTTGGGTGATGAAATAATCTGTACCATAAACCCCTGTGACATGAGTTTACCTAGGTAGCAAAACTTCACATGTAGCCCCAAAACCTAAAATAAAAGTGAAAAGCACTTTCTTAGCTATGAATAAGTTAATTAACTTCTCTTTATCCAAACATCTTTGACAAATTTGACAAATGAGACTGTTTTTATAAAATCAAATAAAAGTATACATCATATTTTCTAAAATCCAAATTCTGCATGTAAACCTTAGAACGCAGCTCTCGGATTCTATAATTTCATTTTCTTTTTCACCTGTGGGAGGAAAGAGAAGAGCAGGTATCTATTTCTAAGTTTTTGCTTATATCCAGAAAAACTTTTAGCATGATAAAGACCCTTGACATTATATGTGAGAACTCACCCTGCATGAAATACAGAGCTCAGAATAACATTTGTACATGTATGGAACCATGATCTATGACAGAAGTAGCATATCACATCAGTGGAGAGATGAGCTGCTAAGAAATAATTATTCCATAGAAAATAATAAATGAGATTTCTTCCTCACACCCTATGCTGGAATCAGTACCGCTACAGCCTATCAAATGCATACAGAAATTAAAGCTGCTAACAACATACAAACTGTCTGGTAAGTTATGGTATTTTCCACTCCGATTGCTCTGATGTTCTCAAAGGTTATGTTCTGATTGCTCTGAGGTTCTCAATTGTGGGTTAGGTACGGTTCTAACATTTAGTAAATAAAAATACAGACACTCAGTTAAATTTGAATCTCAAGTGGTTAAGACATTTTTTACATTATTATATGACAAATATTGTGTGGGGTATGCTTATATTAAAAAATTCATTGAAAACCTGAAATTTAAATTTAACTGAATATTTTATGTTTTACCTAGAAATCCTGTTTAAGATGGGGAAGGCAGGTGATAGAAATCTTATATCATATTCCCAAAGAGCAGAATGAGGAAATTATGGAAATTTATCAAATGTGACAACTTAGGCTTCCAAACTGGAATGTAATGACCACTGAAAATATCTTTCAAAAGTGAAGGTGAGTAAAGGTATTTACTGATACAAACCTAGATAATTCTTTACTATCAGACCAATACAAAATTTTGATATAAAAAAACAGTCCTTAAGGTAGAGAAAAGATGATTCTATGAGGGAACTAGGAATACAGGAAGAAAAAAGTTAATGCAAAGGGTAATTTTGTGACTAAATATAAATGAATATTGATTGTAGAAAATTAAAATAATGACTAACAAGTTAAATGTGAGAAGACTGAATTTTCTATAAGGCAAATTTTTAAAGACTACCCTGAAAAGTTATGAAAAATTTATGACAATGACAACAATATTTTACCCTAATTATACCCATCCTCTATACAATATAAATATGCACAACTCTTACCAATAGTGGAATATATTTCTCCACCCCTTGAATCTGGGTTGTCCTTGTTCATTGCTTTGTCTGCTAGATTGAGGTGGAAATAATGGTTTGTGCCAGTTCTCAGTGTACACTTCAAGAGTTCTCAGATATTTTCACTCTTTCATTTAACCCTGTTATGTCCAAGTAAGTAAGCTTAGGTTAGCCCATAGAAACATCACAGAGAAGAAAATAAGTTGTCTCAGCAAAGGCAATTCTTAAGACATTAACATGAGAGAAAGGCAACTAAGAATAGAAGAGCTTTGTAATCAACCTGCAAGTTGACCTCAGATGCATTAATGGACACATCTTGAACCAGAAAATCTGCCCACTTGACCAGTACACTTGTGATCAGTAGTAAATATTTATTGGTTTAAGCTGCTAAGTTTGGGAGTAGTTTGTTAAACAGTAATAACTAACTGGTGAGAATCTTCACGCTGCTTAGAACAGACACAACTTATATACAAGGCTGAATATAAAAGGTAGGAAAATATGCCAACAACAGCAAAAATAAAATATTTTAGCTATCATAATTTCAGAAAAAAAAATCGATCTTAAGGCAACAAGAATTATTATACTAAGAAAGATATTTCTAAACAGTAAAAAACAACTCACCAGAAGTATATTTGAAATTTGTGTGCACATAAAAATGTGTACTCAAAATATATAAAGAAAGATTTACAGAAATAAAAAATTTATAAATAATTCCAAAATCAATGGGAGAGGACCTCATCAATAAATGATATGATACAAATAATCAATGGAGAAAGGGATGATTAAAACAAATAACCTTGACCTAACTGATTATATAGAGATTTCAATACCAACTTATATCCATCTCTCAACTGCACAGAAAACATATACCAAAATTGATTACATGCAGGACTACAAAGCAAGCTTTAAGAAAATTAATGAAGTGAACTCATTCAGAATATTTTTCTGATCATAGTAAAATGAAGTTAGATGTCAATAACAAAAGATATTTCTAGAAAAGTTTCAAATATTGAAATTAAACAAGACACTTCCGAATTACACATGGATCAAAAAAATAAAATTAAAATAAAATTAAAAAATACTTTAACCAACGTGGCAATGCAAAGAAACACTGAAAGTTGTGGAATGTAGTTAACCCTGCACTCAGAATAAAATCTATAGCCATAAGTTCATACAGTACAAAAGAGAAAGACTATAAATCAATTATATATATCTATATCTTAAAAAGTTAGAAAATAAAAGCAAAGGAATTAAAAGACAGTGAAAAATTAACTGAGGTAAAGTTAAAAAAGAATATAAACATAAAGAGTAACATTTAAGAAAATAGTTATAAGTGCAAATGTACAAGAAAGAAAATACATAAATCCAAAAGATTAAGAGATTAGTAAAATGTATAAACACATAGCAAAGTCAGCTAACACCAAAATAAAACAATTAAATTATAAAAATGTTCTGAAGGTACTGAATGATAAATGGGACATTACTATAGAAACTAGATATTATAATGATAGCAAGAGGGTGATATAAACAACTCTTTCAATAAATATAAAACTGTAGAAAATTTGGACTAAGTCCTAGAAAAAGAGATTAGCATGCTAGCAGTGTCACAATAAAATGATGGAATATTTAAATAACAATACACATATATTAAAGATATATAGTCTATAAGTAAACTTTCTCACAAATAAACATTATCAAAAATAAAAATTCAGGCCAAACTCACTGACTGAGTCTTTTAAACATTTATAAAAAATAGCAAAAAGATAAAGATTTCTGATTCTTACTACTGTGTCTTAGTTTCAAATAGTTCAAAACGTAAACTTGTTTTCTACCTGTTCTGGGGGCCAGATGTCTGAAATGAGTGTCAGTGGAATAAAAGCACAGTGAAAACAGGGCTGTAATTTCTAGGGAGTTTACAGGAGAGAACCCATCCTCCTTCCTGGTCTCGTACAGCTTCTGTTAGTTACCAGCATTCTCTCTCTCTCTTTTTTTTTTTTTTTTTTTGAGACGGAGTCTCGCTCTGTGGCCCAGGCTGGAGTGCAGTGGCGCTATCTCAGCTCACTGCAAGCTCCGCCTCCCGGGTTCACGCCATTCTCCTGCCTCAGCCTCCTGAGTAGCTGGGATTACAGGCGCCCGCCACCTCGCCCGGCTAGTTTTTTGTATTTTTGGTAGAGGCGGGGTATCACCGTGTTAGCCAGGATGGTCTCAATCGATCTCCTGACCCCGTGATCCGCCCGCCTCGGCCTCCCAAAAGACTGGGATTACAGGCGTGAGTCACCGCTCCCGGCCGGTTACCAGCATTCTTTAGTTTGTTGCTGCATCAGTCCAATCTCTGCCTCTGTCATCACGTTGCCTCTGGGTATATTTGTCAAATCTCTCTCTGCCTGTCTCTTATAAAGAGGCATGTGATGACCTTTAGAACCCAACTAGATAATCCAGGATAATCTGCTTGAAGTTTTTTTTTTTTTTTTTTTTTTTTTTTTTTTTTTTTTTATCTTAATCGCATCTGTAATGACTCTTTTTCCTAAAAGGATGACATACACAGATTCTATAGATTAGGACCTGATGTCTTTGGGAGCCACTATTCAGTTTACTACAGCACCATACACAGGTATCCATTTCAGGAGGATTGCAGACTCCAATATGAAAGGAAAAAATATATATGAAAGGAAACAGAAAACTATCATCTGGTATGATATGAATCTCTCAGGAATAAAGACTATGTATTTTGTAGGGGGGAGTGGAAGGAGGATGTTAATCCACAGTATCTGATTTATTCCTAATCAGAGTGCAAAATATAATAACTGCGTAAAAAAACACAATTTCATATTTTTACATAAAGTTAAACATTTGCATAAACATTTACATAATCTAGAGTCCAGCAATTATACTTCCGGATATACATACACTCATGAGAAACTTCCACATTGTCCATCTATGCCAGAGGCATATACAGAAGTTGTCCTTAGCTCAGTTCATCATAGTGAAATGGGAAGAGTTCCCTTATCCTCTTTGCAGGGTGTGCCATGCAGATGTGACTCACTTTTTCTTTACCCTGCTGTTCATAACCCTAGGGGGAGGACGCAGAGGGGCAGGTCATGGGACCCGCTGACCTCAGGCAGCACAAAGGAGTGAATGCTTACAGCTGAAGCCCCAGTGGGTGTGTGTAGTGCACTCTTAGTTTTGCCCTCTGCAGGCAGCTTGTTTTAATCAGCTCAATTAGACCCTCTGCCTTATTGCAAGGACAGAGGGCTTTCTGTATCCTGGGTTCTTGCCTTAGTTTACTGGAAAAATCAGATCACATGTGGGCTTGGAGAATGAGTGCAAGGTTTTATTGAGTGGAGGTAGCTTTCAGTGAGGTGAATGGGAAGGCCAGAAGAGCGATGGAATGGGAAGGTGGTCTTACCCCGCAGTGGGGCCGCCCAGTGGCTGCACTGCCCCTGGCTGAATCCCACATCCTCGCTGGGTCAATGGCCTGTGGGCGTTTGCTGGTGCCTGTTGGTGTGCTCTTCAGCTCCTCTGCTCCTGTGGAGATCCAGCTTCCTGTGTCTGTGCCCGCTTGGGTCTTAGGGGTTTTTATAGATAAAGGATAGGGTCCATGGTGGGCCAGGGTGGTCTTGGAAAATGCAACATGTGACTGTGAAAACAGAAATGTCTGGCCCCACCTACGTCCCTGGGCACAGTCCCAAAGGTGGAGCCCTTGCTAGGGAACTTGCCTTTCTCTACCCAGCACTTCCCATCCTCACTCCCATATCAGTAGCTAAAACTTGGAAGTTTCCCCAGGTGCCTTTCAACTCTGGAGCAGATGCACAATGTAACTTCTGGAATGGCAGTATGAGGAGCTCCAAGGACCTGCTCTCCAGCAAAACAAACATAATCGGTGAAAAAGTATAAAAACTGGTGAAAACTATAAAACAAACAAACGAAAACAAACACATAAAGTCTCTGGAAATTGTCCTGCGAGAGAAAAGCAAATTAAGAAAGATTCATTCAAGAAAATCTACAAGTTAGTAAGAATAGCAAGAATCTGTGGCATATGGATCATGGCCTTCTCCCTTCTTCCTCCTCACAACTCAGAGTGATAGAAACTTCACCCCAGTTGGGTGCAGAAGAACAGAGGTTTCCTTCTTACCTCTCCTGAGTGCTATAGTATTTTTCTGGGAGGATCAGGCCATCAGCATTTCTCATTCCTCTCTCCTCCCTACCTGTTTCAGAAAAAAATTTCAGGTGAGTGTGACCAAAAGGCCAAGAGCTCCCTTCCTCTACCCAATCCCCACTTACAGGGTAGAGGATTTACCAAAAAAGTGGCACCCTGAGAACAACGTGGCCATGATTGCCCTCATTCCAGCTTATTTGTAGGGTGGAGTTTCAAGCCAGGAGAGGCAAGCTGAGCAGACAAGGGTACCATTTCTACCCAGAGACCTATTGCTAAAGCAGGGATGTCATTCACAGAGAAGTGCAACATCATCTCTACCCCCAGATTGGGAGTTGTGACTCAGAGATTTTTGCCATGGGGAAGAAGCAGGTTGTAAAACAGGGAGCTCCAATGTTCTTCCTTAAGGAAGTGACTTTATTTAAAACAGGGTATGAGAAAGTTCAAGGCTGAGGGCACTCTCAAACAATGAAAGTTTTGGTCATAGGCTGGTAGTTTTATGAGGGATACAAGCTAAACTATAGACCACTTGGTTTATAGAGGGAACCAGAGAAGAGACAGCTAAGAGGAGCCCTTTAGGGGTCAGAGCAAATCTCAAACACTGAGCTCAAACACAACTCCAGTAAAGGGCTCTGAATTTAATGTGGAGCAATTTATGCTCTGGGGCATTATCAAAAGTAATAGAGGACTCAGATGGCAATAGCAGCTTAGCGATTGGGTGTGATCAGAGAAACAGAAACAGAGACAATAGTTAACAGCACTGTCATTCCAGAGTCACTGTGCAAACGCATGAGCCTGTGTACATGAGGCTTTACACTGCAGGTGTGATAGATTTCACTAAAAAGGTCAAGTCACATCCTGAAAATAAATAAATAAATAAATAATTAAAAGCCACAGAGAGAGGGATCAGAATCCACAATTGTTGAAATATATCATCTAAAATGTCAGTTTTCACCAAAAAAAAAAAAAAAAAAAAAAAAAAAATTGTGTGAGATATGCAGATACCAGAAAATGTGACCCACACACAGGAAAAAAAGCAGCCAACGGAAAATGTCATTAAAGTGTTATAGATATAACATTTAACAAACATTAACGTCAATGCATTCATTTCAGATGTGTTCAGAGAATTAAAGAAAACCACACTGAAAGAATTAAAGGGCCAGGTGCAGTGGCGCATGCCTGTAATACCAGGACTTTGGGAGGCCAAAGTGGGAAGATCACTTGAAACCATGAGTTCGAGATCAGCCTGGAAAACGAATCTCTACTAATGTAATAAATTAAAAACATATATGTATATCCAGGTGTGATGGCATGTGCTTGTAGTCCCAGCTACTTGGGAGGCTTCAATGGGAGGATCACTTGAGCCCAGGAGGATGAGACTACAGTGACTTATGATGGTGCCACTGCACTCCAGCATGAGCAATGAAGTAAGAATGTGTGTCAAAAAAAAAAAAAAAAAAAAAAAAAGAAGAAGAAGAAGAGAAAATACAAAAAGTTATAAAAATGTCTCAAAAAAAAGATAATACAAGTTAAAAAACATTTAAATCAGGCCCAAACTCACTGTCTAATTCTTCTAAACATTTGTAAGTAAATACAACAAATGAAGATTTCTGATTTTTACTACAGCGTCTTAGTTCTAAATAAGTTACAAACATAAAAATTTCCTACTTAATATTTTATTTTTGTGTCTGCTCATTATTATTTGAGATCTTTTTACATTAACTTGTTGACTATTCTAAATGCTAGATCTTTATATTTTTAAATTGTTGTATCTTTCCCTCCACCCCATATCCAATCTTTTTGATAACAAAGATGTACTTGATGGCAGCATTATCTCCAATTTTGGGAGTAAATGATTAATTTTTTTAAATTAAATTGATTTGATGTAAAAGTATACCACTTGAAACAGAAATATTCCTTACTGATATAGAATTTGTTTTCATAACTTGGAATGTAACAAAAGAGATCTGGAATTCCTGGAGACTATTTTGAGTAGAGATCAGAGAAACTGAATATTTCCTTTACTTCCTGAGAACTTTCCCTTGTGATGGTGTTCGTTACCTGCTTATGTATTTATCATTCCTTTTCCCCCCCCTGGGTAAAGTCTTCCCTTAATTTTAAAATTTCTCATGGCTTATCTGGTTCATTAAATTACCAGAGACTGGGGAAGGGAGGTGGCAAGAGAGGGTAAGATAGTGAGAGGAAAAATAAAAAAATCCCAGTTATTTGGAAGTGTCTTTGTTTTTCATGAAAGACAGAACAATGCATTTTTTCTTCTCTTTATTGCATTTCACTGCCAGCAGGATTCCTTGGTTGAAGACAGGCATCAGACATTTAAAATAAAATTTGAGCAAGGTTTCTACGTGGCAACACTCTCACTACTGCTTTGAGTGTTCTAGAGAAACCATTCTTGATTCTCGTAAGATGCATCTAGCTTTCTAGATACCAGCGTTCTAAGGAAAGGATGATTGGAAAGGTCTTTCAAGAGTGTGATGCTTAATAATAGGAAAAAATGTAGCCTACTTCAGTTCTTTCTTTGGAGGAATCAGGTAACTCTCAGTATTTTGCCAAAGGCATTTTTAAATTTTTAGATTTCATTGTTATTTGGCAGGTATATTTTATAATTTCTTTGTCTAATGGAAGTAAAAAATATACATATTTATGTATTACAATATTTTAATATACACATGATATATATATGTCACTTTCAGATTTTTAGATGTTTTTGGTGGATAGAAGGAAATAAATTATCCTACTAGGCTCATTTAAATGTTGAACTCTGAATTTATTTTCTTTTCTTACCTTAGGCAAGGAAAGTAACAAACTGTGAAATGGCCAATAGAAAAGTCATTAGAGAGGAAAGAAGGTGGACCCTGGGTTACCAGTAAAATGCATAGTCATCAAGTATTTATTTGTTCAGTAGACACTGTAGACTCCTACTGAATTTTTATCCTGTTATTGCAGTCAAAGAGCAGGATCTCTGGGGAATTTATGACATTTGGTGTAAGTCCTAATTTTATATTCAGCTTTTCCAGGTGTGAAAATATAATATTTTAAATGGTCCTAACCAGTTCTCCGGATCCTTGTATGCAATGATGGAGAACAAGTAAGATAACTGCAAAGATAATTTCCACTAGGTAAAAGGAAAAAATGTGGAACAATGCAGAATGACCGCCATTCTCAGGGCCTATCATATTAAGCAGAACAGAAATAGCAAGCCTGCTTTTCGTAGTGACGGAATAATTAAAGACATTCATAAATCAGTTTATTTACCATTGTCTAAATTGTTTTTTAGTTTAGTGCTAAATTACTTTTTAGTTTATATTTTTTATTTGTTAGTATAAATTTAAGAAAGATCAGATAGTAATTCAACAAAGGTACATATATCTAATGTCAGGATTACAAAAGATGTGAAGATTTTGTTATATTTCCTTTAGAAATATTATTAAGAAATCTAAAGATATTTAAAACAATTTTGCACACCATCCCAGTGGCAATCAGAATCCTTCCTAGAGTAAGGATTATGCTGAATCGTTCCCATCTATATTTAATACATTTGCTATATATCAATATGCTCCCAAATTATTCATAATGCTATTTTGTGTTTTCAAATTTTATACATTATGGAAATTGCCAGTTTTACTAACGATTAATTTTTCAAGAACTTCCTATGTTGATATATAGAGCTAGTGTATCCATTTTAACTATCAAGTAGTTATAAATCCTCTGAAAATATGTTCCATTGCAATTGATAAAATATACATCATGTTCAGATTCTGGTTATTGTGCACCTCATGTTTATGAGCATTATTTATGACACTCATATATGGCATAGTTTCTTTATAGTATATCTCCTCTTTTTTTTTTTTCTCTTTGAGATGAAGTTTCGCTCTGTCACCCAGGCTGGAATGCAGTGGCACAATCTTGGCTCACTGCAACCTCTGCCTCCTGGGTTCAAGCAATTCTCCTGCCTCAGCCTCCTGAGTAGCTGGGAGTACAGGCACATGCCACCACGCCCCATTAATTTTTGCTTTTTTTTTTTTTTTTTTTTGGTAGAGATGGAGTTTTGCCATGTTGGCCAGGCTGGTTTCAAATTCCTGACCTCAGGTGATCTGCGCACCTCAGCCTCCCAAAGTGCTGGATTACAGGCATGAACCACCGTGCCCAACCTTACAGTATATATCTCAAAAAAAAGTTTCTGGATAATTTGCTCTAGGATATTCTATTCTCTATATTGATTCCCTTCCAATATTCACTGAATTGGGCCATTTTTTTTTTTTCCAAATAAAATTTCTGGTTTTCATCTGAACTGAATAGTGGACTCTGAGTTTTAATTCTTTGGAAACAATAAAGTTAATATTTTATTCAGAAACTCCCAACTGAAGTTTTGAGTTTAGATTGCATACAAGGGCTGCTTCTCTCTTTCAAAATGACGGATTATCCAAGCAAGAGTGGGATATTTTGTTCTTACTGGCATAATTTCAAACAGCACAATTTATGATAAAGAAAGAAAGAACAAAAAAGAAAGAAAGAAAGAAGAAAGAGAAAGAAGGAAAGAGAAAGAAAAAGAAAGAAAGAAAGAGAAAGAAAGAAAGAGAAAAGAGAGAAAGAAGGAAAGAAAGAAACAAAGAAAAGAAAAGATAAAAGAGGGAGGGAGGGAAGGAAGGAAGGAAGGAAGGAAGGAAGGAAGGAAGGAAGGAAGGAAGGAAGGAAGGAAAAGAAAGAGAAAGAAAGAAAGAAAGAAAGAAAGAAAGAAAGAAAGAAAGAAAGAAAGAAAGAAAGAAAGAAAGAAAGAAAGAAAGAAAAAGGAAAGAAAGTCAATCAAAGAAAGCAGTTATTTTTATCAATTTTCAGTGGCCACAAACCTCGGAAGAAATGTGTTTCCTGTTAACTTTCCAGCTGAATTTATGTAAATCTTTTTTGATTAGGTAGATACTTGCTGTCCGGCTAATTTTCATTTTCTACAATAATAAATAATTTATATAATACATTAAAAGGTTATGGATGTTTGAAAAAATGAAAATATTGGAGTAATTAAATGAATAGAATGCTGAGTTGGTAGATGTCTGTAGCATTTGTAGGGTGATCAGAGTTCAAAAATAATGAAGTCTGAGCAAATGTTTGAGGAATATGAGGAATTTAGCAAAGATTACATTTGTGCAATTTGCACTTCAGGAAGCAAGATCAGCTAAGGTATGTGTTCAGTTTAAAGAAACAACAAAGTAAGTTGTGGCTGCAGCTGGGGAGGTTGCAGCAGCAAAGATCAGATAAATATCAGTGCTTGTGTGTTGATGTGAAGGGGAGAGATTATGTAGTCTTCCAGTCCATTATTCTCCATATGAAATGCAGAGTCCTTGCAGAGTTTCCTGCAGAGAGGGGACAAAAATTTGATTTAGGTTTTAAAAGCTTACCTGTGGCTGCTCCATTGAGACTAAACTTAGTAGAACAAGAAACAGGAAGACTGGAAAAGAGATAACAGCACTAAACTCTAAATCCAATACGTAAGATAAATAACTTTGATAATAACTAAGGTCAATGTAGTTAAATTTTGAAATTAAAATAAACTATAACTGTATTATTTTCTGCCTCTATGGACTTGTAAATATTTAAATAATTTTGGCTGTTTTTGCTTTTCTTCTACCTATGATTAGATTGATATGCAATTAAGACATGCAAATAGCTGCTTCTAAGACAAGTTATTAAAAAAGGAGAGGCTCTTAGTTTTAAAGAGAAAGTAAAGTGAAAATTTCCTTCAATGTGTATATCTATTTTATAAAATCCAACTTGAAAAGTAATAAAAAATATGTGGACTTATTTTTTCTTAAGGAACCAATAGAGTATACTAGGGAAGGATTTAAGTTTATATTATACCAACTCTTCCTTTTTAAAATTTACTGTTCATGTACTGAGGATAACACAGACAACTCACCAAAAAGTGAGTCTCTCAAAGACCTAAGGAAACAAATGCAATAAATTGACTTTATTGTTAAGTATATCGGTATATAAATATAGATATTATAAAATTTAAAAATCTATCATTCATTACAGTAAATTAGCATGGATGGTTATGAGAATGATCTTGAGAAAGTTAACAACCTTTTATAGAAATGTTAATATTCCCATTTATTAAGTGAAGCGTTTATATGATTTTATTATAAGAGCTAGCTTATCTCTAAAGTGTGACTTTTTGAAGCCCCACACTTGCTGATTTAAATTAAATCTGAGGATGAATAGCGTGCACCACATGTGATTACCAATCTGTAGTGATGTAATGGCTTCACTTCAGATCTCTTGACTCTCCATTTAACCCCAGTGCCCCATGATTACTAGCTGCAGCTACATTAACGCTCTTGAGATAGGCTTTTTTCATTACAATAGTGACATATTAAAATTTATTATACATTAGATCCTTATCACATAAAATGCCCAATCCCAAGAAGTAGCAGAATAAGATGGTTGCTTTTATTCCTGGGGCTGAGTTGAAATGATCTGCATTCTAATAAAATGGGAAAGAATGACAAGTGACCTGTCAAACAACAGAACTCATTGTACAAGGTTTGCAGACGAAGCAGAAGAATGTGAGCATGTACCTCATCAGCAAGTTAGCGACCACTTTGCTATTATCACCTCCCTTTATATTTCAGTGGAATTTTAAAAATTATAAATAGCATTAAATTCAACTGACGAGAAGTAAAATATCCAAATGTATATTCCGTAGAACATATTCTATTTCAGTGTTTGATTTGTATTCAGACAGATTAAAGTGGATATGACATGAGACAAAAAATTCATCACTTATTTCAGCTTCAGGGACTCAACTGTTAATCCTAATTCTCACCCGCAGTGCCCCCATGCCCTTTTCTTTTCCCTATAGATGCTCCACAGTTGTTTGTCATAGTATGAGGAATGGACAGAGCCAGTCCAGCAGGCTTTTTGGAGGCTGTTTAGTTTTTGCCAAGGAGTTGGATTCTAATACACAGAATGAGAATAGTTTCATGTATACAGAAAAGCTCCTCTGCTATGTTCTTTCCATCAGTTCTAAAATCAAAACAAAACAAATCCCCTAATATCAAGTGTATCAATTAAATCTTAGATAAACCTATAACATATCCATGAGAAACAAGGATATGTTGAGTCAGGAAAGGAACTATGATTAAATTAATTTTGACACATTATTTTCTGTTTTAAAAGTATTATACAAGAATCCAACAAATATAAAGCAGGTTAAAGTGAAATTGAACAGTTCTGTTTATTTATACACAGTGCACTTAAAACAATTAAATAATTAGTGTCACTAATTTTTAAGAACTCTAAATTAATAACCTTTCGTCTCCTGACACTGATATGAAATCCCAACTAAGAGGTTATTAAGGAATGGCTAACAGACAAAACTACATTAACTGTCTCAAGAGCTCAGGTTTCATAACATTTTTTAATTTGTATTATGATGCAAACATATTTAAACTTTAGTAAATGTACCTGTATACCTACTGTCTATATATTGACAATTGTTGACATTCATCTTCTTTATATATTTATACACATATATGCGTATACAATAGAAACACATATAAAATTAGAGCCCCCGTGTTGGCTTTTCCTGTTTCACTTCATTACTCTGTCTCCAGGGGCAAACACAAATGTTTCTCTGTGCATTTATATATGTATGAAAAATAATTGTCATCCCTTGTATTTGTGGGGGATCCCCACAGACACCAAAATCCACAGATGCCCGAGTCCCTTGCATAAAATGGCATAGTATTTATACATAACTTATGCATATCGCCTCATGTACTTTAATCATCGCTAGATTGCTTATACTATTATAACTAATACAATGTAAATACCATGTAAATAGTTGGTATATTGTATTGTTTAGCAAATAACATCTAGAAAAACTCTATATGGGTTTAGTAAAGAGGTAATTTAAAAGAAAAATGTTCCCACACATGGTTGGTTGAATACACAATGTGGATTCACTGACCTGGAGGGCCAATTGTGTTGTATTTATCGATGTGTGTTTACATGTCCATTAGTGTTATTCTCCAAGTGATTTTCTCTGTAGCATTCAGCATTATGTGCTTCAGTTATACTCATCAGACTGTAGACATAATATATACATAGATAAATGGTAGGTGCCTTCATAGATCGGTAGATAGATAGATAGATAGATAGATAGATAGATAGATAGATGACAGATAAAGACATAGATGATGGATAAAGATATAGGTGTAGAGATAGATGGAGACATAAATGAACATGTATACAGCCGTGGGTTTTTTCAATAGGTACACAATATTATGATGTATATTTATAATAAGCATCGAATTTATCATTACTCTATGTACAGTTAATTTAAATTAATTTTATAACATAGAAATACCTGCTAGTGAACACATACTATGGTACTCTTTGGATCATAGTGAGGCACTATAAGCAATAATGGAAAACATGAGTTTCTGATGTCAGTTAGAATTATTCAAATACTAGCTTATAAACTTCGATGCAATAATCTTAAGCAGATTTTTTAAAAATCCTAATTTTTAGACATTTCAGGATTGTAAATTTTATCTCCAGTAAGGTATCTTTTCATCTATTTTAGTATAAGGGAGAAAATATTATAATTTTCATGCATTCAAATAAATGAATAAATTTCAAAAATGGTTCATGATAATAATTGTTAAAATCTTAGAATAAGATAAAAACTCTATAGCTTGATTAATTATATTTACAATAATTATAGAAGTTAATGTGTATGGAAAAATAATGCATGAAGGTGAGTTGTTGAATTTGTATTTTTTAAAATTCTTAAAATTGGGAATATGCCAAGGCAGCCTGCCTTTTCCACCCCTACAACATTCTAATGAAAATACATGCCAATGTAAAATTTAAATATTAAAATAACACAATTTTTAAAAAATTAAAATTAAAAATAACTTCTGCAAGTAAAGTAATAAAACTTTCATTATTTGAAGACTATTAAATCATGACTTCGTGGTAAATATGAGAGATTTTTAAATTAACAAAAAAACACTTAAAATTATTAAAATTATATTTGCCAAATAAAGATAAGGCAAATCTACAAAAGTCAATTCCACCACCAACAGATAGAAGACATGCAGTATTTAGGAATACACTTAACAAGAGCTGTTTAGATTTTATATCATAAAATTATAAAACTTGAATGAAAAACATGAAAGAAGACAAATGAACAGGGCATTCCCTGTTCTTGGATAGAAAACTAAAATCACGTTTAATAATGCTCTAATGACACACAATTTGCTTCTGAGGCAAAGGAAGAGAGAATATTCAACTTTTTCACAAAATCTCGGGTCTTATAGCCTAATTTTAACTGTCAGGAAAATATAATGATGAGCCTCTTCCAAGTGGAAATAAAGTAGGAAAAGATGAAAAGTGATGAATAGCTAGAATCCATATTAATCAAGATGTTAGACAAACTTTCAATCTAAGAGTCTAGTCAGCTTCGATCAACTGTGAAGACTCTATTTTGTTTTTAATAAATGTAATAAACTTATAGATACAAATATAAATATTATTAGGCCTTTATAAAAAATATTTTATGATAAGCCACTTCTTGAGTTTTTAGTTGAAAAACAATAAAATATTACTGATGTAATATAAAAATACTCAACAGATTCAATTATTTTCACGTTTTTGTCTAAAACATACACTATCATAAAGTATTTTTAAACATTCATATATATACTTTTTTAAAGCTAAGAATGCAGTACTTAAACATCACAAATTTAACATGGTTAAACCTAGTCTGGTTATTATTTTTAGTTATTCAATTATTTTCACATAGTCTTTTCTTCTTTGGTGTCATATTAGTGGCCAGAGAAAATCAATATTTGGTTTGATTGGCAGATTTTATGTCTGTTAAATGAAACAGTACTTCTGCTGTCTATGACTTTTTCTTCCTTTTAGTCTTCAGTCTTTTGGCTCTGTGTGAAAACTCCTTATAGACCTGTAACTATTCAATAAGATCTTTGGTTTGTAAAGGATCTAAACAGGTCGTTTGCTCCAGTCTCCAAGGTAATAGTGTCCATCTTTTCACAAATGCTTAGACATTACAATCAGGTGTGGGGGATGAAGGAAGGGAAAAGCTTAAAGTTTGTGTGTAAGCTTTAAAAATGTAATAGTCTTGCAAGTCTTCGCAAGCAGCTATCTCTAGCTTCAATTTCTTCACTCTTGTAAAATGGGATATTCACTACACTTTGTTGTTCTTATGGAAGTTAAGTGAAAAACATGACTAATTCCTCCTTAATAGCTAAACCAGTGTTCTCTTAGTATTTGCTTTCACTATTCATTTTATGTTTGTTTCTGAAGTAAATACAGAATGAGAATATATACAGATAAATCCCTCTTCAGTACATTGAAATGATGTCAAATATTCTCTACAGGTAACCTACAAGACATTCTCCACATTCCAATTTTCTAAGCCAAATTTCCATCCTGTAGGACCATTAACTGTTTGTAAGATCATTTAAGTGGTTCGTGGACATAGAACCAAGTATAATTTTGATTAATTGTATAGTTACTTTTTGTATATGACACAATTGCCATTTTCCAGTTATTTAGAGTAGTGAAGTTTTCTTAGAAAATACACTTAATGTACTTCACTTACGTGTGAATGTGGCAAAAATTATTAATATTGTACCCTTGTAAAAAATTTTGGAAGCATTATACACTGTTTTCTGTCCACTCTCATAGCCTATCTCCTATCAAAAATAATTTTCTTGTTGTAATACATAGAGGTTTTGTTAAGATTGCACATCTGTGTAATAATCTACCGTGTTATAAAATATTTCAAAATCTTAGAGAATCAGGTTTATGATCTATTTTTTCCCAAAGGGGCTGCAAGCAGAAAGAAAATAGGTCCAGGTTTCATTAGAAGTCTATGATTTTAGCAACTGGAGAGAAAAAATACCTCTCAGAAATGTGAAGAAAAAAAGTGTAGCACAGTGTCAGCCAAGAGAAGAAAAGGTTAAAGTCAGAGGATATGTTTCTTTTTAACACCTTTTTCAACCACTGCAGAAAAATATTTCTGTGCCCACACAGCATCAAAAGTTGTCATTGCATTTCTGAATTGAAAGTCTGACAGGCAGTCTTCCCAGCAATAAAGCAAAGTCCTAAGAATTTATATTTATATATGTAATTTTATAATCAATATGGTAACACACAGCTGTCATAAGTGATTTGGTACATTAGTTTTTGACATGGCATTTAATATTGCAACTAGGGCTCAAAAGGAAGAACACCGGGTATCAGCAGAACACTATGTATTCACCATTCACTATAGGTTTTTATCTGGATTCCTTATACTCCTATTCCATCTTCCAAAGATGTTATGCATGTATATGAAATATACATAAATATATGTATAAATATTTAAACATTTATATCAAAATGTACATATAAATAATATATAGAAATATTTAAACATGTATTTGTATACAAATATATATAAAACATTTAAATATATATTTACATATAAATATATAAAATATTTCAATATATTTATACATATACATATATATATATAGTCTTATCTGAGCATATTAATTCTTAGAGTTAAACAGCTTCCTTTTAACTTTTTAAGTGGTGCAGTTTTTTCTGTGTTTTTATTGTAGAAGAAATTCTGATATGTGGTTGGTTTTTTCTAACTTGTATGTGGCTTTGTCTTTTTTCTGACTGATTAGGTATCTATTGTTTTCATTAACTTGTAATTTCCATCTATTACAAGTAGATGTTGGGGAGGAAAAGCAGCTCTAACCAAACATTTCTGACAGGAGAGTATACTTCTTTTCCTGTAATTTGGTTTATATTTTTCTTTTCCAATTTAGGGCAATATTTAGTCTTTTGATTGATCATATTTTTCCATAATTAGGTGCATATTTATAACATTCATATTTTATTTTTTATGAGGATGAATTGCATTTATATCAAGCTATATCTCTGTCTGAACGTTGTTTTTCCACTGTAACTATTTATTCCTTAAAGTTTCTAATATGTACATATTCCTAAAATTAAGGTTTTGGTTACTGAACATGCTTTCTGAGGTATGAAATCTACCATTATATCATTTTATCTGTTAGTTTCTTTCTTCTCTTGTTTTATGTAACTATTGTTCTTATTAACTTGACCCTTGTATTTTGGTGCGACTGTGGGGAATTTCCTCCTGTTTTTGGGTTATATATATTCTTCTAGATTGGATTTTTGTTTGCAGTTTGCTTATTACATTTCTTTCATTTATGTTTTGGTGTATTCATTACTACCTGTTTTTAAATTTAATTTTACTCATGCTCCAATTGTGCTGTGGAGTTTGAACATTTCCTTTGATATTTTGCTGGTAACTTCTTGACATATCAGAGACCTGTTTATTTCACTAATAAGGTAACATTCCCCTGACATGATACCCACGTTTTGTTAGTTTCACATGACATGGCAGTAGATGGATCAGAAATTCCACTGAGACATCTTTCTTATGAATATAAGACTCTAATTCATTTCTGTGTTTTTTCCCCCAATAATTTGAAATTTCTGTAAATCTCCTGTGGAGCTATGATCCAGCTTTGAAACTGTCTTACAATTCCCCCTGTATCCTTGGAAATACAAATTCCATCAAAAAGGCCGGCTTGTTAACATGTCTTTCCCACTTGGAAAGACAAAATTGTGAGCAGAGATTCACGCTGTGAACTTTTATACAGGAAGCAACACAGGAACTCAACAGAAAAACTGAAAGAAACCACTGGCACTTTGAAGGTAGCAGCAGGCAACAGCTCACACCAAGAGCCAGGCAGAAAATTGTGAGTCTCCAGAGTGTGAAAGGGGGAGAGACTCTCCATGATATACCCTCCCACTGGGAAGCCAGGCAATCCAGGCCATGGAAAAGTGTCTTAACCCTACCTTGAGCTGATTTAGTGAACTGTGGGAAGTATATGAGAAAGAGTGTTGTTGGGAAGTGCTTTGCATATGCTCCCAGACCTTACCAGAAATGGAGGGAAGTCATTCCTAATCCTCCCTCCTAGGGGCCTTGTGGGAAGTCTGCCAGCTAACTCAAGCAGCAGTCACAGGTTGAGAGAATCTCCCAACTAAGATTTGTGCTATAATCTTGCATGAGGATGAACCTTCTTGGCCAGAACTGACGGGCAAGTGGGAAGTGTGCTATAGCCATAGGTGCGGGGATTGGGCACCCTTAATTCATGGGTAAACTGGGAGGGGAGTGGCCTGAAAGCTGTAGTGTTTGTCTCCGTATGGAAGGCTTGTGGCCTGGGGTGGTTTTGCCTTCTGAGTGCAGACAGCCTGGAACTCAGTTAGCTGTTGCTACAGAACATTGCAGGTGTGAGACTTGTCTTGTCAAGTGCATGGGAGTTGGGTGAGGCTTATTGCCACCTGCTCCCCCTCTCCCTGAATGGAGTCTTCTGTGCAGCAGAGAGTTGTGTTCCTCTCTGGAATGTTACCCCAGTGGCCATGGATAACTGCCCTCTGATCCCCATTGTGGCTGCTGCTTGTGCAGTATGGGGAGCCAGAGCATGAACTTGACTGACTGACCCCCAACCTGGCTCTGCCCCTCCACCCACTCTGGTGGCTTCTCACAATGAACAGGGACGTTAGAGAGCTCCATGGTCCCATTCATTGCCTGAGACACCGAAGTACTTCCCCTGTGTAACATAAGGCAAGCACAAATCCTACTGCTATTCTGTGGCTACTGCTCTTTTGCAAGTGCCACATCGTGGCTGCAGGCCAAATGGCACAGCCTATACAGCACCTGCAGGCATAATAACAGGGTTCAGGAAGAAGAAACCTTATGTAACTTCAGCTATTATCATTGGCTACATCACCCCTGATAGCCAGGAGGTTTGAGCCTGTTCACACACCCAGTACATTACAACTACAGCTACCATTTGAGAATGCCAGCAAACTAAGGCTATTTATAACCTTAAAATCTTCCAGAGTCTACATCACTCCCCTGACACTTTCATCAGAACTGGTGCTGGTACCCGCTGCTGGGAGATGAGAGGACAACTCAGCTTGGTCCAGCTTCACTGAACACCCATCTGGAGCTAAGAACAGAGCGCAAGCCACTGCACACCCTGCAGACCTGTCTATAGCCTGAGACATCAGAGAGCTCCAGTTGGCTAACAAGCGACCAATTCCCCTTAGAATGATGTATTACACCATTTTCACACTGCTGTAAAAAAGTATGTGAGACTTGGTAATTTATGAAGGAAAGAGGAGACGTGTGGAATTTTTTTTACAAATTGTTTCTGAAAATTTATGTTGGTTTGTAAGATAATAACGTAAGATATTCTAAAACTGTGGTGTGTGGAGAACATTCCAAATCCACTCCTCTAGTTATTTTGAAATATATAATTAAATTAATGTTGACTAAAGTTGACGTATTATACTACCAAACAATACATCTTAAAACTTCTAACTGTATTTTTGCACTCATTAACCAACCCCTTTCTTACTATGCTTTCCAGACTCTAGTATCTATCATTCTACTATCTACCTCCATGAGATCAACTATTTTTAGCATCCACATGAGTGAGAAGATGTGATATTTATCTTTTTGTGCCTGGCTTACTTCTCTTAACATAGTGTCCTCCAGTTACATCCACGTTGTTGCAAATGACAGAAGTACCTTAATTTTAATGGCTGAATAATATTCTGTCATAGATATATATGTAGATATTATGTCATAGATACATTCTGTCATAGATATTTTTATTTTTTGTGTTCATTTTTATTGTTAATATTAATAAAAATTTGCTTTAGAATTTACAAATATTGTTCTTAACCTCTGGGAAAATCTACGCTTCTTTTAAAGTTTCAAGATAGCATGGAGAAATAAAGATATTAGATAATAAATCCAAATAGTATACAATATTAGTAACCAGAAATAAAACTTTGAAATATCACTGAATTTATGTTGCTTATGGTCTGAGTAAAGGCATTTACAGAACTTATTTCTGAGCACATAGTAGTTTCTTTTAATAAGATTGTAACCAAGAATAAAATTCTCCAAAAAAAAATGGGGAGAGACAAGCACTTCATTTGTACTGAGTTACTTGGGTTATATTTCAATGACATTTATAAAATACATACATGGAAGAAACCACTTTTTAATGGTATCAGCATTCTGTATGTTGGATTAATATTTTATCATTACAAAGGAGAATCCATGAGTAAATCCTTCCAATCTGAAAGTTTCTACCTAGAGCTAAATTTGATCATCAAGGAACCTATCTAATAGAGTCCACTTTGCATTTGATCAATTTACTCTATTAGTCAAGTCTGTACATACACACTCATACATGCATGTATACCCAAACATATACACACACTTTTTAGAAATACTTGAAACAGGCCCAGAAGGCAATAATGATAGTGATATAGCTTTGATGAGTGGAGGAACACCAGGGTTCTTTGTCTAGAGTCAAATTGGATAGAGCAATGGTGGACACATGTGGAGTGGTCTTAAGGAGCAGAGAGTTTAATAGTCAAGTATTAAAGGAAGGAAGAAGAGGAAGAAGCTTCCGCCAGAGACATAAGGAGTGGGACTCCGAAGCCAAGAGAGGAAAACTCCCAGTGCCGAAACCAGTCAGTTATACTAGGAGGCTGGAGGATGTAGTGTCCGGTTTGCATAGGGCTCAAGGGATTGGTGTGACCAGGCATGTCATTCACTGGTAGCCGGTGAAAAACTGGCCCTCCCACACTAGCCTTTTACTATGCAAATGCAGGACGTCATGATGTTCTACACAAGTGGATATATGTGGGGGCGGCCATGTTGCCAGGAACCTATGAGGGCAAGGGCAAGAAGAGGGCGGTAGTAATCGCCATGTTTGGGTGGACCCAGTTTCTAATGGCCTGCATTTGCATATCAAAGGTTGCCTGCCTGGCTCTAAGAGCTGGGGGTTTCCTACTAGACGAGAAACGTTTCTGGAGCTGCTTTAAAGGAGACAAAATCTTCCCAAAGACTCCTTTTCCTCTCTATCTGCCTAAAATAATTTCTTAATAACTCCTATAGCAATAGGACAAATATGACTCAATTCTTGAAAAATATGGTGGCATCATTCTAATAAGCCTCAAGCCAGTGCCTAACTCCTTTCCTTTGCTCAGACTATGACCCGGCCTGTCTACAATGCGCAGCTGCTCCCTTTCCCTTCCCGTGGTCAATCTTTAGGATATGCTTAAAGTCACTTCCATACTATGTCTGTTACTCTCAAACAACATATCCATCCTAACCAGTATGTATTAATTATACAAATAATTTTTACTATCACTAGCATAAAATCTCATCATATGTCAGAATATTGGAGAAAAATAAGAAAAATTACCCCTTGAAATAAAATGAGAAAAGACTTATGCTACTTCACTTTTTTAAATCTTAGGACAATTATCACTCTTTATTAAAATTAAATTTTTTTATCTTTAAATTAATATTATGTTCTATTGACATGTCTTCTCATATTTGCAAACTGATAAATCAGCTCATTGAACTATGTCTATATTGAACATATATATATACTAAATAAATAATTTCCTAATATATTTATGTCATAAATTGAAATCATTTATAGTAATGTAAGGTAAACAACAACAGCATATAAGTAAACAGAAATGCTTTCTGCTGTGAATTTATAACAGTTTGTTTATCATTGTACTTCATACTAACAGATCAATATATATAATATATATACTTGTTTCCATAAATGTATCCACTTGTAAACCATGCATTTAGGAAAATGAGAATGTGTTATTTAATAATTATGAATAATTTTTACATTGCCTGTAATGTAATACAAATAAAAATATACATTTTCATCACATTGGCTTATAATTGCATGATTAATACTAAGTCAATTCAGGGTAAAATGGGTTTCAATCACTGCCTCATAGCATTGTCTTTCCCAGCTTGGGTATTCTGGCTGCTCATGTCTCCCTTAATGTACTAAGTATGTTCTCTGCCTTTAAATGGGACATGGGAACAAATGGCTCATTTGTCTGTCGCTAGTGTAATACTTAAAGGCAATTTTTTAAGAAAAGAATCTTCAAAATTTCCCAGTGTTGAAGTGTTCTGTAAGAAATCTGACAAATGTAGCTGTGAGATAAGCTGCTCTGGGTAGGAATTAAGATCAAAGTCACCTCCAAAGATGTAAGGTTCAGGGTATGTGAAGAGCTGACTAAGGATTTCTTGACATTCTGCTGTATTTTTATCTATTTAACGATATTGGCATAGTCATAAATCTATCATTACTATCCCTTGACCTGCCCTAAAAATGAAATATCGCTTTTTATGATGTAAAATCTCAATGTCACTTTTGAATGCCTAAACGGAGCAGAAAAGGAGTCATATGGAAGAATCTCTACACAAATTGAAATTCTAGAGTAAATTTTGAAGTATTTCTTTTTTATCTGTTTCATTTTATGTGTTCTTTGTGTGTGTATAGTAACCTGCAACAAATTATACAAATATGTCACATGCTGAGATAATATAGCAGATGGATAAAAAACAATACTGATAAATTAACTGTCTATCCTAAACAAATAACATTTACATAATCCTTAACCTTGACATTTTCAAGTATATTAATATATCTGATCTTAAATTTATAATCCTAATGTCAGAAATATCTGTTTTTGTTCAAACAAAACCCTTATTACTGGCTACAATAGACTATCTTCTAGCTAATAGGTTTCTCCACAGAAGTTTTATATTCACTGATTATTTCTTTTAAAAAAGCTGTTATGCTGTCATAACTTTTTTCATAGCATTGCTTCTATACTGACAGAGAGGGCAAAAGCAACCTACAATGAAATACTTTATGTATTAAAATTGCCTTTAAGGATAAACAACACAGATAATTTGACAGCTTTTTATGCAAATATATTTATAGTACAGTATTAATCCAATAACTTAATGAATAATTATTTGTCATAGGTATTAAAGTGACTATTTTGTCAATAAATTCAATTGTACATTTTATTAATAACTATGCATGTGCAAAATTTGGCCTGCTTTGGTACAGCAAGGTCACTAATGATCATTTTTGGTTGTGTGTGTGTGTGTGTGTGTGTGTGAATGTGCACATATACTTGTATGAGTGTGTGTGCTGTCTTTTCCTATGCATTTCTAAAGATCTAGTGGTTCAAGAATAAGAAAACTAATACCGTATAATCAGTAATATATAAAACTATTAATTATCAACTTTTATAGTCATGTGAATAAAAATAACTATATCTATATATATAATGATCAAGAATATCATGCTTTAGATGTTTGTAACATTTATTTTGCTGTTGACACTCATCTGAGCCATAAACGGGTTCATTTCAGCAAGTCCTTTCCCTCATTCTTCTTCACACAATCCGTATTGCCAACCTAATGCCATCTGATATCACGTGATAATATAGCAATGTTAGTGAGAAATAAGATATCTTTGTAGCAATTAAAAATGGAGTAAAAAAGACCCTTAGGATAATATAATAGAAAATATTGTAAATTGTAAATTTTATAATTTTAAATTCTACTATCAAGATAATTATCAATGTAATTCTTTTCCTTTTAATAGTTAAAGTTGAATTTCTTTGAAATCAAAAGCAGTTTGTCTGTCACATCTGTAACTATGAGAATGGTGCCTGGCACTGTTTTAACAAGCCCTCTGGGAATTCATATTCACAGCAAAGGTAGAAAACAGCTTCTTTATAATACTGTCTTTTCTATTGGAAATTGACAAAACATACTTGCATATATTTGTGGGGAATAATGCGAGTTTATGATTTCTGAATACAGTGTGGAATAATTAAATCAAACTAATTAACATATCATTACCACAATTAGTTATCTTCTTTTGTGTTGAAAATATATGAAACTTACTCTTAGAAATATACAACAGAATATTATTAACTATATTCACCACACTGTGCAATGAATCTAAAAAAAAAAAAAAAAACACTGTTTTTGTCTGACTGAGGCTGTGTACCCTACGGCCATTACCTCCCTATTCCCCCCACCTCCCTAGCCTCTGGGAACTACCATTCTACTCTCTGTTGCTATGAAAGCCGGAATGTGTGGCATTTGTCTGTTTTTGTGCCTGGTTTACAAAGAAGACATACAAATGGCCAACAGATATATGAAAAAATTATCAATATCTCTAATCATTAGGCCAATGCAAATTAAAAGCACAATGAGCTATCTTCTCATGCCTATCAGAATGGCTATTATCAAAAAGATGAAAGACAGCAAGTGTTGGCCAGGATGTAGAAAAAAGGGAACGCCTGTACACGGTTTTCATTTATTTTATGTGCATTTCATGAATAACTATGCATGTGCAAAATTTGGCCTGCTTTGGTACAGCAAGGTCACTAACCATTTTTGGTTGTGTGTGTGTGTGTGTGTGTGTGTGTGAATGTGCACATAAACTTGTATGAGTGTGTGTGCTGTCTTTTCCTATGTGGGAATGTAAATTAGCATAGCTATTAGTGAAAACAGTGTGTAAGTTCTGCAAAAAACTAAAAATAGGATTACTTTAGATCCAACAATCCCAATCCTGGGATTGTTTACTAAATTTACTAGAAAAGATTTTAAATCAGCATTGTGATGAGATACCTGCAATTCTGTGGTCATTAGAGCGCTTTTCATAATAGCCAAGTAATGGAATCAACGTGTGTCCAACAACAGATGAATAGATTCAGAAAATGTGGCTTTTGTACACAATGGTGGCGTACTATTCAACCTTAAAAAAATTGCATCATTTGCACAACATGGACAGGATATGACATTTTCTTGATTTAGACTCTCTACAAAGGAGCTATCAAAGTGTGGGAACTGTCAGGATCAGCATCAATCCAGAGCTTGTTAAAATTACATGTTCTCAGACCACCCTCCAGACCTACTGAATCTGAATCTCTGGGATTGGGGCTTAGGGATCTCTAATAACAATTTCCTCGGCTGATCCTTATTCTCTTAAGGCAGACCCTGGGATATGGGTCAAGGTGCAAGTGACTTTTTGTGGAAGTTTTGCTAGGAAATATCAAGAAGGGATTGGAAAGACAGAATAGGGAAGTGGAACACTCAAGGCAAGGACACAGTTTCAGGTAAAATCTTAGTCTCAGCCTTATCCTAGGAAGACTTCTGGAGTACGAAATATGCTTTACTGTTAGTCCGCCTAGGCTTTCTTTTTTTTTTTTCTTCTTATACTTGATGTTCTAGGGTACATGTGCACAACATGCAGATTTGTTACATATGTATACATGTGCCAAGCTGGTGTGCTGCACACGTTAACTGGTCATTTACATTAGGTATACCTCCTAATGGTATCCCTCCCCCTCCCCCCTCCCCCCACCCCACAACAGGCCCCAGTGTGTGATGTTCCCCTTCCTGTGTCCATGTGTTCTCATTGTTCAATTCCCACCTATGAGTGAGAACATGCGGTGTTTGGTTTTCTGTTCTTGCGATAGTTTGCTCACAATGATGGTTTCCAGCTTCATCCATGTCCCTGAGAAGGACATGAACTCATCCTTTTTATGACTGCATAGTATTCCAGGGTGTATATGTGCCACATTTCTTATTCCAGTCTGTCATTGATGGACATTTGGGTTGGTTCCAAGTCTTTGCTATTGTGAATAGTGCCACAATAAACATACGTGTGCATGTGTCTTTATAGCAGCATGATTTATACTCCTTTGGGTATATACCCAGTAATGGGATGGCTGGGTCAAATGGTATTTCTAGTTCTAGATCCTTGAGGAATCGCCACACTGTCTTCCACAATGGTTGAACTAGTTTACAGTCCCACCAACAGTGTAAAAGTGTTCCTATTTCTCCACATCCTCTCCAGCACCTATTGTTTCTTGACTTTCTTCCAAGGTGACACTCTGTACTCCTGCCTGGGCCCTCTCTGCTCTCTGTGAGTTCTTGGTGAAACAGCTACAGAAGCCCACGGGCTTCTGAAGAAGGCTGTGGGATGAAGCTGCTGAAAATAACATGCTCAGAACTTCAGGTATGAGTGTGCAGGTCTGGTTAAAGGAATCCAAGGGGGACCTCGGTGGAGAAAAACGTGCACTAAGCTTGGAAATGTAGAAATCCTCAGTGTGCCTATTGCTTGCCTTTTAAATTTGAATAAAATGTGCATTTGTCTGAGTCTGAGCTCCAGTTTTATACCTCTAACATTGGAATAAAAAAAACAATAGTTTTAAAATCATAAATAAGATGTTATATAGGAAAGCACTAAGCAGATAGATTCATGCATTGCAGGTATGAATAAAATAGTTGAACTGGAAGAGAAAATAATTATGTTTTCTTTGGAAGTCTGTAAATGATTTGCGTCTCTTAACGCAATATAACTTAAGAGCAACACTTTGAAGTAAGTTGGAAATACTTTTTCAAACACAAAAGAGCTTGGATTAGTCAATTTTTAATTGAAAATACACCTTAACGATCCACAGTGTAAACCTCCATATATTTATTTGTATCAATAATGTATTTACATTTTTGTTCTATGGTTAAATAGTCATTTTATGAACATGATTAAATGTAGTCATAGGGGTTTTATTTATATATTGATTTGTATAAATGTATATATACATACATATATAGTCAACTCAATGGTATTTCTGAGGAAACCACTAAATATAACACCTCAGTATCACAGAACTGTTTTTCTTGTTCTTTGTACAATATGTTTTGTTGTTATCTACATGAAAGCACATCATGAGACATAAACAGTAATTCCAATGTTTCATGAAAATAAATGCATTTTTAGATTCATCAAAGACAATACTACTTCTTTGAGGATGCAAGAAAAATTCCATGTCTCAAAATTTCTACTATGTGCCTACAATTCTATAGCTTTCATACCAATATTAAATGTTGTTTTCTCTGATTCATGAATTATAAAATACATTGTGTTTTTAGATTTGCTAGAAATAACCTTATACAAATAATACTGGAAATATGTCAGTTTTGAAGTTGTTCGATAGTTTTAAATATGTTCTATTATGACAGATATCTTTTAAAACAATGCAAAACAAAATAAAACAAAAATCTCAAAGGAAAAACTTGTCACATTCTCCTTCTCCTCTTCTGCAAAATGTCAATCTAATATAGTCTATTTAATCAACGTTAATATCCTACTGGGCTCAATGCAACACAGTCAGTAAAATAATCCATAGGATATATGCAGAAATGAATAAGCATTACCTTAGGTTTTAAATTTATTTTGCAATGTAAATAATAATTAGTGTGTCATTTTATATCCTATAGTGATAAGAGAAGACTGAATAATTAAAAGCAGTATGTTTTTTATTTATTTAGTCTGAAATATTTTATATACTGAGTCAATTCTAAGTGTAATCAGCTGGTAGCACTGTAGAACTAAATTCTAGAAATAGTAGAATGGTGGTTTTTGAGTTCCGCATTCACACATGTATAAAGGCATTTGTGGTGTCATTATCCATATTACGCTCCTGAGGACCGTTATGAGCACCATTTTAGGAGCTGTCTACACAGTCATGTGGTTTCTTTCGAAAACTGGTCTCCTTTGGTACTTCAATGAGCAGC
Source organism: Rhinopithecus roxellana (assembly GCF_007565055.1). Lineage (NCBI taxonomy): Eukaryota > Metazoa > Chordata > Mammalia > Primates > Cercopithecidae > Rhinopithecus > Rhinopithecus roxellana. The sequence goes on along the minus strand of NC_044551.1, from coordinate 53,335,746 downwards.
CTAACTCAGAGCAATACGTTGAAGACTAAGGATGGAGTGGTGCATGCTGACTCTATCCATACATTATTTAGCATTTTTTATCATAGTGCATAAAGTCAGCATACTTAAAGGAACAAGATCTAAACCTATCCCTTTAGGAATATAGGACTATGAGCACGTATGAAGCTTTAATTATTCTTTGGTACGTGTATTTGTTATTTCTCAGTAAGAATGGTAAAATAAGTTCAGGTCTTCAAAGTTAGGACAACATAGATTTCATTTCAAAAGAATTCTAGTATAGAATGAGTGGCTAAAGAATGGTCTTTTTCCACCTGTCATGATTATTTTCACATTAAAATGTATTTTGTGTGTAGTATTACTTTTATAAAGAACGTACATGTTTTTAAATTTTACAAAAGTATTTAAACATCATAATCAAAAATTTATTTAATACTGTATCTTCTAAGTTAAATTATATTTTGGGGAATTTTATTATTATGAATCAATTATTATTTAAGAAAATCAACCTTTTAAACTTTGGCCTTTATCTTAATTAATAGATGAGCTTTCCCTAATAAACTATTATCTGAGGCCACATTTCATTAAAATTCTCCTTTAATTTGAGCTATATTACCCATGGAGTATGTTACTTACTTACTTACTTCATTTTTCTGTCCAGCTACTTTAGCAGTTTGTATTTTTATTATATCTCTATTATGGTTAAAAAGTCATGTTTTTCTTCACTAACTTCTGATATATTTATCATCTTAAAAATAAATAGATATGATCCCAGACCTTAGAAATGTTCTTTTCAAGGCACGAGAGACACATGTGGCTTAAATTTACTCTGCGCTAGGGTCGGGCGTGGTGGCTCACACCTATAATCCCAGCACTTTGAGAGGCCGAGGAGAGCAGATCACGAGGTCAGGAGATGGAGACCATCCTGGCTAACATGGTGAAACCCCGTCTCTACTAAAACTACAAAAAATCAAACCAGTGTGGTGGCACGTGCCTGTAGTCCCAGCTACTCGGGACGCTGAGGCAGGAGAATCGCTTAAACCCAGGAGGTGGAGGTTGCAGTGAGCTGAGATCACATCATTGCCCTCCAGCCTGGGCGACAGACTGATAATCTGTCTAAAAAATAAAATTAAAAAAAAAAATTTTTATTCTGCACTATTGGGAACTGGCTGAATGCTCATCTTTCCATTGTCTCCTCCTGGATGTCCAGGAGAACTGCAGCTGGGTTGGTGTTATGTGACTTGTTCTGGCTAATGGAATATGTTCATAAGCGTGGTATGCCATTTTCCATCCTAGATTCTTCCATAAGATACTTGGTTCACTCTTTCTAAATCTATTGATCTGAATGCAGAGAATCTAGTAGAGGATTTTGAGTAAGACCTTAGGGAAATAGAGCCATCAATATGTAAAAAATATTATTTTATTTATTTATTTACGTATTTATTTTTGAGATGGAGTCTTGCTCTGTAACCCAGGCTGGAGTGCAGTGGCACAATCTCAGTCTACTGCAACCTCTGCCTCCTGGGTTCTAGCAATTATACTGTGTCAGCCTCCCAAGTAGCTAGGATACAGGGGTGCACCACCTTGCCTGGCTAATTTTTGTATCTTTTGTAGAGATGGGGTTTCGCCGTGTTGCCCAGGCTGGTCTCAAACTCCTGACCACAAGTGATCTACCCACCTCGGCCTCCCAAAGTGCTGGGATTACAGGTGTGAGCCACCTGCACTCTGTCCAATATACCTTAAGTTGCTGACACTTGTGACATTTTGTTGTTACTTTCTTATCATTCAATACAGTCTATCCTATCCTGACTAGTATAAACATATGTTATAAGTCCAATATTAGGAGTTATTTTAAATGAGAAATTGACTCCCAATATGACCCCTTTTGGTTTTTTACATTCCAGTCATCCCCACAGATGCCATGGTCCACTATTTCAACCACTATCTTGAAAGTATCTTAAGATGAAGGGATCATACACCTAGACAGATTGTTGTAGCTGAAGCCAATGGCTAATTTAACCTAAATACTACTACATTTTCATGCATCTTTAGTTTGCACATGGTCTCATTTTCTAAATAAGTAATCTTCAAATCTCCATTTGCCTGAAATTTTCAAATCCACACCTTTCCTTTGCCTGTAGTATATTAACTTGACCTGTAATATCCTGAGAATTTCAGAATCAGTAAGTACGAATTCCCTCATCCTCCTTCCACCAGAATCTATCCATATGTCTGTCTACATCTGTGCATACTTTTCCTTCTTGCCTTTGTTAAAAATGAAAGGAGTATCTTTGCTTTCTTTTCAGTTATAATTGTTTTGTCTGAATTTCTTTTCTTTTAAACTTTCGGGTTACTATTAACTTCTCAGAAGATTTTTTCCTTTGTCACTCCCTATTGTCACTTTTTTCTTTTTCTTTTTTTTTCTGATTTACTATCATTACATGACTAGCAGTGAGAACACTTTAGCTTTTTTTATTAACTTCATCCATCCTACTATAAATGACTAGCTCAACCTTAATCATAGCCATATTATTTCCCTGTGCATGCCAATCTGATTTTGTTTCTGTGACTGTAAAATTGCCCTTAGAAAGATATTAATATTGATAATCACCACAGTAATTCATATATTTCATAAGCAGTATTATCTATATTTTAATCACTGTACTCCAAAAGCAGAATTTCATGATGTTAAACATACACTTGTAATGGCATTTAGCCACACAAAATCCACCTATTTTTAAATTAGCTATCTCTTGAACACTGTTTCAATCTCGTTTTGAAGGTTTCTCTTCATCTTCCTTACTCTGAAGTATTAGGAGCCCTCAGGATTCTATTTAAAATCCTCTGTTTTTACTTCTACAGCCTCTTTCTGTGACATCACATTCTTTCACAAGGCTATTTTTCAGTATTTTGCTCTGGTATCACTCACAATTTTATTTGCAATCCAGACTTCTCTTTTAAAATCCAATGCTGCCAGAATATATGCTACACAATGGGAAAGAATTTACACCATCTGCCATCAAGGTAAATGGCCTCACTACCCAAGCAGGTTGCTTCAGCTGAAAATCTAGTGTTGTGACTAACTTTACTCCTTCCTCCATAATACAGCCAACCAATAATCAAGCCTTGTTAAATCTGTCTCAAGTTTTCAAGCCTTTTACTTTTCCTGTATCTATTAGAATCACTATAGTATATTCTCTCTCACCAGACTAATATTCTCTTCTTGAATTGATTTCCTATCTTTTATCTCTGTAAATATTTACAGATGACTGAATGATTCTGACAGAAAGTTAAATATATTTATTTCATTTTAATATCATAGTCTCAAATTTCAAGGTTTTTTTCTACACTGCCTAGAAATAGTATTTACTTTCACTAGTAAGCTTAAATATTCTTGTAGATAGCAATTACATAGCTATCTTTCTTCAAACTTCCTATATCTTTTGGCTTTTATCCCTACACATAAAATTGATGTGGGAAGGAAGGAAGGAAGGAAGGAAGGAAGGAAGGAAGGAAGGAAGGAAGGAAGGAAGGAAAGAAGGAAGGAAGGAAGGAAGGAAGGAAGGAAGGAAGGAAGGGAGGAAGGGAGGGAGGAAGGGAGGAAGGGAGGAAGGGAGGAAGGGAGGAAGGGAGGAAGGGAGGAAGGGAGGGAGGGAGGAAGGGAGGGAGGGAGGGAGGGAGGGAGGGAAGGAGGGAGGGAAAAGTGTCAAACCCGTCTGATCCCTCTACCTGTAAGCCTCTCTGAAGTTGAACTTGTGTTCTCCTTTCCTTTTATTTATTCATTTATTTTTTGAGATGAGGTTTCTCTTGTTGCCTAGGCTGGAGTTCAATGGCGCAATCTTGGCTCACTGCAACCTCCACCTCCCAGATTCAAGCAATTCTCCTGCCTCAGCCTCCTATGTAGCTGGGATTACAAGCACCTGCCACCACACCCAGCTAATTTTTTGTATTTTTAGTAGAGACAGGGTTTCGTCATGTTGGCCAGGCTGGTCTTGAATTCCTGACCTCAGGTGATCTGCCGGCCTCAGCATCCCAAAGTGCTGGGATTACAGGCGCGAGCCACTGTGCCTGGCCCCTCCTTTCCTTTTCTTACAATTAAAGAAGTGTCCTTATTCCCACAGAGAGAGAACCCCAGTTTTGTGTCCTGGATTGCATACTTTTACCTTTTACAGAAACTTAGCTACTTTTATAATCTTTTTAGTTTTCTGCATCTTGAACCATCCCCTTTAGCATACAAATAGACTCAAATCGCTAAAATTCCACATGACTCTTCATCCCCATAAGGCTACTCTTCCATTTCTCAACAAAGTATCTTGGAAAATATCATCTACGTACTATGTCTATACCACCTCAACTGCATTCACTAGCTGTACGTTTAGTTTGGTCCTCGGGCATACACTCAGCCAAAATACTCTTGAGTGTCTTTTTCCCTCCTTTCATATCTGCCACCTTCCTACCAGCATGCCACACTTGATCTCTTTCTCCTGATTGAAATAATCTCCCATTCATCTATCATGACTCAACGTTCTTTATTCTTTATGCTCTTCTTCATCGTGCTGTCCTCATTAAAGACCATATGCCTGATAACACGATAGTCATCACCAGGCAAAATGCCTCCTCTTTGCTCCAGGCTTATGAACAAAACTACATGGTTTGATGAAGCTCACTGGCGAATGACTGACACACATCTGTAATGAGAGAGTGTTGTGCTCCTTAACTTGTTCCATCAAGAGAAAACAAACAACATGGGAAACCACGGAACTTCTAAACAAAGGCAACTGATAAGGATGGGATTTGCTGGAGTTTGTCACAGTGTGGTTCAAGCAGAGAATGGTCAAAATTTGTAAACTGGAGAGTTGCTGAAATAACAGTTTTGTCTTTTGAGTCCATTAAGTGTCACACTTAGATCATTTTGTCCCAGGTCTTATTTTGCAAGCGATGGGTTTAACGAAAGAAACATGATATCAACACGTTTGAGCTTAGTTTGTGATGCACAACGTGTCCTGTCTGGAATAGTTTATCTATCTTGTGAGTCAGAAGACATTTTGTAAGTTGTGATATCTGTTTTAATTTCAGTTTTCCATCTCATAACTCAGTTGCCAGTGGGACTAATTTTCAGTTTATCACTTAAAATCTCTATGTTGCTGTCATAAAAATATTTCACATTTAAATGCTTTTCAAAAGCAAAACATAAACAAAAACACAGAATCCCTCCCTACAAACTTGATATTCCCAGTCGTCTTTCTGCATAAACACCACCACTATACACTGTTATTAGAGACATAACATTTTCTCGTGTTTTTTTTTTTTTTTTTTTTTTTTTTTTTTTTTTTTTTTTTTTTTTTTTTTCTCATTAAACTTTTTTAATGGGTCTCAAAATTCTGTGACAAATTTTTGGTCAAGTTGTTTCCATTAAAAAGTACTGATTTTAAAAACTAATAACTTAAAACTGCCACACGCAAAAAAGAAAACCAAAGTGGTCCACAAAACATTCTCCTTTCCTTCTGAAGGTTTTACGATGCATTGTTATCATTAACCAGTCTTTTACTACTAAACTTAAATGGCCAATTGAAACAAACAGTTCTGAGACCGTTCTTCCACCACTGATTAAGAGTGGGGTGGCAGGTATTAGGGATAATATTCATTTAGCCTTCTGAGCTTTCTGGGCAGACTTGGTGACCTTGCCAGCTCCAGCAGCCTTCTTGTCCACTGCTTTGATGACACCCACCGCAACTGTCTGCCTCATATCACGAACAGCAAAGCGACCCAAAGGTGGATAGTCTGAGAAGCTCTCAACACACATAGGCTTGCCAGGAACCATATCAACAATGGCAGCATCACCAGACTTCAAGAATTTAGGGCCATCTTCCAGTTTTTTACCAGAACGGCGATCAATCTTTTCCTTCAGCTCAGCAAACTTGCATGCAATGTGAGCCGTGTGGCAATCCAACACAGGGGCATAGCCAGCACTTATTTGGCCTGGATGGTTCAGGATAATCACCTGAGCAGTGAAGCCAGCTGCTTCCATTGGTGGGTCGTTTTTGCTGTCACCAGCAACGTTGCCACGACGAACATCCTTGACAGACACATTCTTGACATTAAAGCCCACGTTGTCCCCAGGAAGAGCTTCACTCAAAGCTTCATGGTGCATTTCGACAGATTTTACTTCAGTCGTTACGTTGACTGGAGCAAAGGTGACCACCATACCGGGTTTGAGAACACCAGTCTCCACTCGGCCAACAGGAACAGTACCAATACCACCAATTTTGTAGACATCCTGGAGAGGCAGGCGCAAGGGCTTGTCAGTTGGACGAGTTGGTGGTAGGATGCAGTCCAGAGCCTCAAGCAGCGTGGTTCCACTGGCATTGCCATCCTTACGGGTGACCTTCCATCCCTTGAACCAAGGCATGTTAGCACTTGGCTCCAGCATGTTGTCACCATTCCAACCAGAAATTGGCACAAATGCTACTGTGTCGGGGTTGTAGCCAATTTTCTTAATGTAAGTGCTGACTTCCTTAACAATTTCCTCGTATCTCTTCTGGCTGTAGGGTGGCTCAGTGGAATCCATTTTGTTAACACCAACAATTAGTTGTTTCACACCCAGTGTGTAAGCCAGAAGAGCATGCTCTCGGGTCTGCCCATTCTTGGAGATACCAGCTTCAAATTCACCAACACCAGCAGCAACAATTAGGACAGCACAGTCAGCCTGAGATGTCCCTGTAATCATGTTTTTGATGAAGTCTCTGTGTCCTGGGGCATCAATGATAGTCACATAATACTTGCTGGTCTCAAATTTCCACAAGGAGATATCAATGGTGATACCACGTTCCCGCTCAGCTTTCAGTTTATCCAAGACCCAGGCATACTTGAAGGAGCCCTTTCCCATCTCAGCAGCCTCCTTCTCAAATTTTTCAATGGTTCTTTTGTCGATGCCACCGCATTTGTAGATCAGATGGCCAGTAGTGGTGGACTTGCCCGAATCTACGTGTCCAATGACGACAATGTTGATATGAGTCTTTTCCTTTCCCATTTTGGCTTTTAGGGGTAGTTTTCACGACACCTCTGTTCTGGCGGCAAACCCGTTGCGAAAAAGCTTTCTCGTGTTTTGATTCTTTACTTTCTTCATTGTCACAGATAATTTGTCAGTTAGTATGTCATTTATAACTCCAAAATATAGCTCAGATTATCCACTTTTCAAATTCATACTGTCCCTGCCCTATTCTAAGCTTCTATTTTTCATTTTCATGCACAGCAGAGGCTTATAAGCCAGAAAATCAAACATGTCACTTTCATGCTTAGTGTAGCCAATGCTTTCCTTTTACTAAGAATAGAGCCAACATTTCTGAACTAGACCATGAGGCTCTGATTCCCTGGGCTCTCCTATTTCTGCAATCTCCCTTTAGGCACTTAATTCACCACTGTGCTCTGGGTCTATGGTCCTTCTTCCAATTTGAAAATGGCAACTCTAGATTTTTGTTTCTTTTTAGCTCTATTGAGGTATATAAAAATTACACCCATTTAATGTGTACATTTTCATGAGTTTGTACATATACATACACTCATAATACTATCATCACAACTAAAGTGCTAATCATACCCATCACCCCTAAAAATGTCCTTGTGTTTTTTCCTTTGGTGATATTTTGTTGCTGTTGTTGCTGCTGCTGCTGTTATCGTTAAGAACACCTAATATGAGATCTATCCTCCTAACATATTTTAAAGTGTTAGACACCATCTTGTTAACTATAGATACTAAATTGTACAGCAGATCTCTAGAACGTATTCATCTTGCATAATAGAAACTTCACAACAATTAAAAAACTATTCCCCATGGCCCGCTCCCTCCAGCCCTCTGCTACCCACCATTTTATTGTCTGGTTCTATCAGTTTGTCAATTTCAGATACCTCATCTAAGTGAAATCACGCAGCATTTGTCTTTCTGCAACTGGCTTATTTCACTTAGCCTAATGGCCTGTAGATTCATTCACATTACCGCAAACAGCAGGATCTCCTTTTGTAAGGCAGAATAATATTCCGTTGTACGTATATGCCATATTTTGTTTATGTAGATTGGAACCCTTACACACGACTAGTGGGGACTTAGAATGGTGTGGCTATAGAAAAGAATATGGAGGTTGCTCAAAAAAATTGGAAGTAGAACCACAATATGATCCAAACTCTTAACTAGTGACCAAATGTTTCTGTCATTCCCCAGCTTGATCTGCTGTAGAAGCCGTCTTCATACCACCACACAAACCTAATGGCTGACTACATTGCCTTCAAGATTTCTACTCAAAAGTAACCTTCTCAGAAATATCTTTTGCAAACAATATTCTTCATTAGTCAGGTTCTACTGGTTACTCCTGAACACTGTGCCTTAATAAGTCATTTCATAACATGTATTCACATAGCAATTACTTACTTGTTAACTTGTGTTCACATGTGTGGGTGGGGAAGGTTATATTCTCTTTAAATTTTAATGACTCTTTACTAACCACTGTGATCACAGTATTTAGTATAGTATTTGTTATGGAGTAGGTTTTCAATAAATGTTAATTGTGTACATAATAATAATAGTGATAATTCTATAAGTATAAATATACCAAATTAATAATATCAGAGTAAAAAGTGAACAAACAACATAATTAGGAGGCTACTGTAAGACCCACTTCCTTAACTAATGATATTTTCATTTTAATAAATTGCCTCACTTTAAATCACTGAATTTCCAAAATATCACAATTAATTTATTCTATTTTTAATGTTTTCCTCTTAGATTTTCTTTTTTCTTTTTTTTTTTTTTTGAGACGGAGTCTCGCTCTGTAGCCCGGGCTGGAGTGCAGTGGCCGGATCTCAGCTCACTGCAAGCTCCGCCTCCCGGGTTTATGCCATTCTCCTGCCTCAGCCTCCCGAGTAGCGCCCGCCACCTCGCCCGGCTAGATTTTTTTTTTTTTTTTTTTTTTTTTTTTAGTAGAGACGGGGTTTCACCGTGTTAGCCAGGATGGTTTCGATCTCCTGACCTCGTGATCCGCCCATCTCGGCCTCCCAAAGTGCTGGGATTACAGGCTTGAGCCACCGCGCCCGGCCTAGATTTTCTTTAAAAATAATCATTTTAATGTTTTTACATCTATTTCTTTAGTTATTTTTATGTTCTAATATTCCACATGTAATTTACTTTAATCAAATTTATAAACGTTTGTTTGGTGTCTTTCCCAATTTTCAAGGGAAGTTTAGAAATCTCATTGTAGTCCCTTAAAAATGATGTTTGTTACCATTTTAACAATAAATTATCCTGCTCACTTTTGTTATTCTCTGTTCTAGAAAGTGTTTTTAAATTGTTTCCTCTTAAAGCATTTAAACTATTTTATGCGTACAGAAATATGTAATTAATATTAAAATCAACGTAACTACCCACACACATCTAAAGAAAAATAAAATATTACATCAGAGTTAAAGCCCAGTCTAAACCATACTGTACTTAAAATTCTTGCACTTACGAATCCAAGTAACAAAAGGGTTTCACTTATTGTTTACTTGTTAAAAATTATTTTACTACATGTCATTTGCCCTTACAAACACAAACACACACAAACACACATACACGTACACATCAGTCTTCTAGATTTACCCTTTCTCTAGTTGGAAATGAGAAACTGTTGTAGGACCCTTTCTCCTTAGTTCAGCTAAAAATGGAGTCCTTGTCACAAGGCCATGAAAAATTAGGCTCACAGACAATTTGAAGGGTGAGGAGGACAGGTTTTATTGGGTGAAAAGGAAAAAGGAAACAGGGACCCTCTGCCCTCTGTAACGCCAGGGTCCTGCTAGCGTGCTTCCTGCCGCGCGGGTTGAATCCTAGGTTCCACCCAGGAAGAGGAGAGGCCAGACTCCTCCCACAAGACTTTCTGTGGCTCCACCCCAGTGCTCGCTCCTCCCAGTGCATAGGCCTGTTGGAGTTTTGCCAGGAATCCCTTCCCATCTGGCCACCTCAAAATGGTTATAAATGTGGACATTTCAGGTGTCTCTTGGTTTCTTTTCATTCTTTTTATATATTGTCTCATTTTTCCTGAGCCCATCTTTTGAACCAATAACAGGAAATAGTAACCAAGACACACTACTAATATTCAGAGTTCTGAATAAGTGGCCTAACGACAGGATTCACTAGACATATTATATTCTTTCCATATAATGGCAAGCAATATTTTGTCAATTATTTTATTGTTCCGTAATATAAGTAAGCATCTTTCCAACTTCTACTGTGTATCCCTGAGACAAATGTCATACATACATATTTGTTGTAGCAAGTCCATGTATACAATTGTCCATTTCTATACCAGGTAGTTAATAATGTGGTAAAAAATAAATCTTATAATAGTAAAAATGTATTTATTTTTATATAACTAGGTTGGAATGGGCTTAGTATGAAAAAACCCACAAATATTTTGAAAACATAATTCAATTTACCTACTGTAAAATATTTTGTATATAGTATTAGTCTTTTATAAGAACTAGGCTTTGACAACTGGCTTTTTAAAATATATATTTGTTTCATATTTCCCTAATTTCTGTTCTTTCATTGCCTTGTTTAAAACCCACTTAGTTTATTTGTTTAGCTTCTTCAGTATCAACAATTACATGAATTTTTAGTATTATTTTCTAATTTAAACAAGTAAAGCTTTTTCAAGCAATCATATCTAAACATTACTCAGGCATTGTATTTTTATTACTCTTACTATTTTCTAATTCTAATATATTTCTAATTTTAATATTCTTCCATTCATAAGTTATTGTGTTGAATAATTTTCAAACACTCTTTTTATTTTTTCTTGTGCTACTGCTACCTAAATTAATGATAATGCCCTGGAGCAGCAATATGATACCATTTATTGAAATACAAAAATCTCTCCTTTGTTTTATAATTTCATTTTGTGAACTCATTTTCAGTTGAGCTTAGTAGAACCTGTGAAACTTGACAGTATATTCTTCAGAGAATATTACATTTTTTATTACAGGTTCTGAGGTTGCTAGATACTCAGGGCTAATTTCAGTTAATCATGTTTTTCTGAGTTTGGGGATAGCAGTTATTGAAAATGCAGAAATTAGATGTATTAAAGGGTATTTCTATGATTATAAATTTCCCAGGGTACCTTTTTGTTATACATTGCTTAGGTGTACAAAGATTTCTTCCCTTATTGTCTGCTTTGTTTCTGCAGCCTGTTCTTTTTAAGACTGTCCTTTTGGTTCTTTTGGTTCTGTGACTGCCTGTGATGGTGTTTCCCATTCAAAATACTAACTTTTACAGGTCCGTGTCTTCTCTCGTTTTCTAGGGTAGCTTTAAATATGTTACCCTCGAGTGTACTGAAATAAACAAAATCCTCCAGAGCAGCTAAAATGTATATTTCAGCTTGAAAGTCTGATTTCCATCTGTCTTTTTCAATCTTGGTTGTTGCTTTTACTTTTTTTTGGTCAGAAAAAAAACTTTAAAAGTTTTATATTTAATATGCATTTTTACTTGTTTTTTTAGTGACAAGTTTTTACTTTTGTGTTTTAGGATACTGGATATCCAGGAATAGAATTTTCCCTGTTAATTTTCTACAGAATATCGAAATTACTAAATATTAGAGTCAAAATGTCCTCAAAAATTAATTGGAATAACTTTTCTCTCAGTGCCAGAGTTCATTCTGTAATGCCTCTGCCAGATAATTATCTGTCATCTGCTTAAATACCATGAGACACATCCTGTGTCGTGGTGGAATATGAATGTTTCAAAATTTTCCATATATTAAGGCTTAATCTTCTCTTTAAGTTCTACCTTTGAGTCTTCTATTATCTTGGTTTCCCATATATGAAGTTCATTTGCATTTGAAGTCAATCTTCATTCTCATAATCCTATTCTTGCAAAACAAATAATATAAACCTGCGTGCCCAATGTTTGGAGCACTTCAGAAAAAGAAGCAACACATCACAACATTTATGGTAATGATTTTGGACTTGTCACCAAAACAGCTTTGGGTACCAAGGACAATCATAAAATTGTTGAGTCAAGGAATAGTGAAATAAGCAATAATCAACATTCTGGAATCAAGTTTTAGCATTTAAAAACACTTTAAAATAGATGTTACAAAACAACAACCTTTTAAGAAAAACTCAGTTAAAAAAAGACATATGAGTCTTATACATTTTGCAAAGGTAAGCAAACCAAGGCTCAGATGAAGCACTGAGACACAAACTTCTGAAAATGAACATTCTCCGAGGTAAACTCCTGCAGATAGAAATAGAGAACAGTCAGCAGGAGACTCAGGACTGATCCTAATTGACATTTCAGGCCACCCACACACAAAAAAGCTGACTTCTAGAATAATCTTATGAAAGGCCCAGAAACCCAAAATACTATGCACTTGTTCTGATGATCTGCTCTCAATAAGAGAAGGCTAAATCATTAGGCTATAGATGTAAGTTAAATGCATTTAAGAATTTATAAAGCAAAGTTAATCCTACATACAATACAAGGTGGAAATAAGATAAACTAAGCGCAAGGAAAACATTTCAGAAGGTCTGGATTCCTGTGATTTTCATTTCTTAAGAAAATTCAAAGGCAACCTTGCTTTTGGATATTTATAGAGTGTCTGTTGGCTCACATTCAAGTCCAACTCTTAACTCCCTTAGGATCAATTCACTTCAAAGTAAAATTCAAAGGTGGTGCACGAAGTATTTTAAAACACCTATCAAGATGTCAGTTGAATTTTTCAGATGTATTATAAGATGCTGAGCATGGTGTGGTAAATTTACAATGCTTTTCTTTTTTGTAGTCTTGGAGTATTTTTATTGATTTACAAAATACGTATATATAACACATTATGCCACTACCAGATGCATACTTAAGTTTCCTCTATCACCTGGTATAAAAAATATAAAATATCCTGTAGAATGGCAAAAGTATTTTAAAATGCATTGTGAGAAAATACGCTGACATATACACTTTAATGGGTTGATATTCCCAGGTCATTTTCTTATTTTGAATTCAGCTCGTAATCAAAGAATACATGTCTTTTGAAATTGCCTTCCTTTTACTGATATCCACAAAACCTGAAATAGTCCTCCAGTCTTTTCTGGTTTAAATTTTTGCAAAGGAATGTAACTTCTTAATCAGATAAAATTATCATGTGTTAAAATCATAGATTATTATGAAATTTCATCTACAGTTATCCCCCCCATATCTGCAGTTTCACTTTCCATGGTTTCACAGTTACCCACAGTCAAGACTGTCTGAAAATATTCCATTGAAATTTCCAGAAATAAGCAATTCATGAGTTTTAAATTGCGTGCCGTTCTGAGTGGTGGGATGGAATCTTGTGCAGTCCTGCTCCATCAGACCCAGGACATGAAGCATCCCTCAGTCCAGGGTATCCACATCATCTAACTACCCACCAGTTAGTCACTTGGTAGCTGTCCCACTTATCAGATTGACTGTTGTGGTAACACACTGTCTGTGTTCAAGTAACCTTCATTTTACTTGATAAGGGCCCCCAAAGCACAAGAGTAGAGATGCTGAAATATTGTTATAATTACTCTGTTATTAGTTATTGCTGTTAATCTCTTACTGTGTCTAGGTTATAAGTTAAACATTATCATAGGTATGTATGTATAGGAAAAAATCTTAGTATATATAAGGTTCAGTACTATCTATCGTTTCAGACATTCACTGGGGAGTTTATAATTTATCTCCTGTGGATGAGGGGAAAGCTACGTTAGAGCCATTCGTGTTGAAAGTGAAAATGAGACTTCATTATAGCTGTTGCCTTATTTCTTAGCCACTATATGTCTTTGTTCCAATTCTTTCTATTTTACTTTCAGACTATATCAACATGAGTTATAGGTCATTGAATGAACATTTGTTACTGGATATATTCTGGTCATTAATTTGCTTGATCAATCAATATGAATTAATAAGTTGTTTTTGATGTTCACATATTAACCATTCTAGATTTCACTGTGAGTTAATGTCTACCAAGATGTTAGTATTAGAAAATTCATAGTCATATGAATTTTATGATATTATAACAATGATACTTTTTGTCCTGAAGGTATATATCTTAAAACCTATTTAATCCAGTGTTTTCTTAATTTATTTGCAACGGAAAACATACTAAAACTTAGTCTTCTAATGCTTTTCTACATTCAACTTGAGAAATGCCTCCACATTATAATCAAAACCCATAAAAATTCAGAAAACTGAACATTACATTAATATACAAATGAATTATCAGTTAATACATATTTACATTAAATTAATATATATGTATACATATTTTAACACATAACCAAATGAAAGCATTTCTACTTGATTGATGGAAGAGACAAATCAGTATCAATACAAAATCTATGCCTTTATTAACAAATGAGCCGTACATTGTAGGTATAGAAATTAATAGTCTATGAACTCTATGAGAAAATTGCATATCTAGAGATCATATCATGAAAAAGAGAGTGGAGTACATTGAGGAACATTGAGCGTCCATTGAGAAGATTATGGCAGTTATACTATATGAATTAAAAGATAGTTTGGCTCCATGCAAAGTTGGAGAGGCAGATGAGAATTAGACTATTCAGGATTTTGATAATAAGATTAAGGCTTTGGAATTTAAGGGAAACTAAAAAGATAATCAAATGATTTTAAGCTAAATATCTTAAATTTTTTTTAACTTTTAAATCAATTTTTCTCTAGTTTAAAAAATGAATTTGAATGGGACAAAAATGAGTGTGGGGGATCTGATTAAGTTACTTTTGCAATAGATTGGACTAGAGAGGATAACAAGGGAGTGGTTTAAGGGTGTCAATATGTGGTCTTTATATTTTGAATTTTAAAAATGTTATACACTTACATATATATGTATGCTTATTATATATATGTATGCTTATTACATATGTGTGTGTGTTTGTGTAGTGTGTGTGTGTGTGTATATATATATATATATATATATATATTTCTCTCAAAAAGAGAGATACATCCATGATTTTTAATTTTCTGTATTAAGCATCAGATCAGTGTCACATACTGAGAAGAGACATCATAGGCAAGGATGAAGTTTCAGTGAATATTTCATGTCAGTTTCCAGTTTTACTCAAGTCAGTAAGAATCAAATAAAGTTTTCCAATTGTTCAGTTATACATAACTACATAAATAATCTTGGAATCATCCTTGACTCTAGTTTTTCTCATATATTAAGGCAGAACCACCATTTCAACCTTCATCAATATTAGCATCTGAAAATATATCAGCAACTCCACTGTTCACAGATTGTTCAAAGCACTTCATCTCTTGCTTGATTTATTGCAGTGGCATTCTAGCTATTCTACCTCCTTCTGTGATGACTTCAATCACAAAGGGTAACTCGAAATATATCTTGTTAAAATGTAAGGCAGTCATTGTAATTCCTCTGCTCAATAACTTCCAATCTTATTCACAGTAAAAATCAAACCACTTATAATGATGCATAAAGTCCTCCTAAGCAGGGATCCCATTACTCCGTTGATGTTATCATTTTCTTCCATCTTCTTAGCCTTCTGGTAATATCCTTCAGTAATCACTTGTCTGCCTCTGGGCCCTTGTCCTTGTATATTTTGTACTTGTATATTTTGACTGAACAGGTCTTTCCTAAGGTAACCCCAAAGCTATTTGTTTCACCTTCTTCAAACTTTTTACACAGAAGTGCTTTCCTTGGCTACTCCATCAAAAATTACAAGCTTTCTTTAACCTCTTAATCCTTTCCTCAGTTAATATTGAGCCAATGATAAATTATTAATAAGGACATAACAGCTATTTAGTCTGTTTTATCCTTTGAAATAGTACCTTAACTACATAGAAGATAAAATTTTATTTTATATTGTTTTCTTTCTGTTTTGTTCACTGGCTGTTATATCCCCTATACACATACTAGGCACTCAATGGATACTTTCTAATGAGTGAATGAATGCATGGATGAATATGTTGAGATTGAACTGCCTGCAAGATACCCAAAGAACTTTGTAAAGTGTACCTGTAGATATGGAAGCTTGGAGCTCAGAAGACAATCTTTGATGGAGATATTGCTTTGGCTACTCTAAGTAAGTTAATATTGGTTTGAAAATTAGCATAAAATTCAATCATCTAGCAAGGAAGTATAGAGTTAGAAAGAGACTCTATAATATCTTCTGTGTAACTGCAACATCTAATGATGTGTAGAAGCATGAAATGATGACATATGGGGCTCAAAACAAGGGTTCAGAAATAAAATAAGATTCAGGTTTGCATGATCATGGAAATCAAGGATTGATAGTTAAAACTAACCAGCAACCAAACAAACAAGTGTAACAAGTTGCCATCAACAGAATGATTACTGGTGAATAAAGTCTGTTAGGTTTTAATTGAATTTAATCAGTTAAAGGTCATTAGTGAATTAGTGAAAGTTAAATGAAACCAAATAGAATCTATGGCATAGTGAGTAAGGAAGTCAGGTTAAAAGGGAATCAAAATGAGAGGTAAATTAGAGCAGTAGTGTGAATACAGACAATTCAAGAAAATATAGATAATGAAAAGGAGATAATTAAGATGTCCCTTTGATGGAAATAAGGAATCAAAGGAGAAGTATTTATTTAAAAATAGATTATAAAGATGCAGTAACCTGATTTGTCAATATGAATATGTTTAATCCAATACATATATATCTTCAATACATAGCTCTTCAATACACAGACCTCTTCAATGTCTCTGTAGGGAAGGCAGAGGAGAGGACAATTCTTGGGTAAGTTCTTCATAGGAAAGGGCATGCCTAAATTTAGTGGAGGTACTGGGAAAGAACACACCTGAACACAGGTTGGCTTACAGATCTGCTGGAAGGAAGCTTGAATTAAATTCCATCTGAAGTTCTATTTTCCCTGTCAGTAGGAAATTGAGTTTATCTACTTAGTTACGTGGTTTAGGGAAGATAGAGCTGGGTGTTCTGTGAAAACTAGTCAAATTTAAGATATTCTTACACATAAGGGAAAAGTAAGTTGGTTGAAAAAATGCAGTAAACACATGAGGCAGAAATCGTGGTCCAAGCAAGCTTGTCCACCGTGATAAAGGGTTTAATCTATCCCCTGGATTTTTCTTTACTACTGCACGTAGCAACTTTGTTGCAAACATAGGCTTCTATCACTTTGATGGGCAGATTCTTATCTCCATACTAGACTTGTTTCTACTTTACTTATAAGATGTTGATAAAATTTGTTCTGTGAAATAAATTCAGACATACTTGAAACCTTACATGAAATGAGTTATTTGTAGACTTATCTCACACTTTTGTATACTGACTTAAGAAATGTTTATTTCTATTAGCTGAATGGGCATGCATTTTCATAGTAGGCAGATGTAAATTTTAAAATTTGTGAATTTGAAATTTAACTTCAGAGGCTATTCTTTACTTTTAATGCAAAAAATAAAATGAATCGGCTACCTAAAAATTGGAAAAAATCTATCTGAACAATGCCAGAAAACAAAGAATGAACTATGATTCGTGTATTTCTGAAATGTTAAGCTTTATAAGTATATTTCTAATTTGTATTTATTATACTGTTAGTCATTACCGAAAAAAAAAATACCTTCCTTTTAATCTTTAAAATGTATGAGAAATTTTGGCATAATCTTCACTTAAACTATTTTGGTAAAAGTGGCTTATGGGCCGGAGAACTTTCAGAATTTTCTTGAGGTAATAATAAGTTCTTATAATCCTGCAAAATCAGTTTCTTACTAAAGTTACTACCAAAATAGTGTTACCAGATAAAACAAAGGATGTACAAGTAAATTAGAATTTAAGATAAACAATAAATGATATTTGCTTAAACAACTATTCCCCGTTCCATATTTGGACCATATTTATAGTAAAAACTTATTGTTTATTTTAAATTTAAATTTAACTGAGTATTCTGTATTTGTATTTTGCTAAATCTCTCAACACAATGTCAAAGACATACTCACTGTATTATAGTTTATTTCAGTCCAAACACATAAACACACACACATGTAAATCACAATGATTCTTTTATGTGACTCAACAATCTAATCACTGTGGGTTCTATGTCGCAAACACTGTCAATGCCCCACTCTTGTAAATTCAGCACACACTTGCACATGACAAAAAATTTTTACTTCTAACACCTATGACTCTTTTCTGTGTGACTATGAAAACCCTTTCAGTATAGAGTAAGCCAGAGATGTGTGTTTGTGTTACAGAGAGGGAGGAAAGACAGGGACTTCGCTCCAATTGACTACAAGGGACACTGCATCCTCTATTTTGTCTTCTTTCCTTTTGGTTACTGATTTCCCTAACTCTCCCTTACCAGAGTAACATTTTCTGGATTCTCAATACTTTATTTATCCTCAAATTTTCATCTCAAGATTTGTTTCTGTGAAAGCCTAAGTCAAATTTTATATCTTTAAAAAAAATCCCTTATTGTGGTTAGTTTTGAACTCCACTGAGTGGTCTTCCAGAATAATGGCTCCCATCATTTCTAAAAGGCAGCACCTGAGAAATGTATTAAGGATTAAGATGCTAGTGCTAGATGTTTTTCTGAATCGAACCACTATTGGTGAGACCCAGAAACTCAAAGACATGATATACCCACCTTCAAATAATGTTTATGTAGGTAATCTATTCTCAGGATTTATAGACACTGCTGTGAGATCTATTGTCATTGGAGTAAAAAAAATCTTTATTATATTATAGAAATTATTATATATTATTATAGAAATTATATTTCTATTAAATAGCTTGTGTAGAAAGTAACCATATATAGTTAGAAAAACACTGATCTCAAGAACAGGATTTTAGATTTGACTCTTGACAATTTCTGTTCAGTCTTATATAAATGTATCAATTTAGATTTAGGGCTTTATTTTCTAATCCATAAAATGTATAACAAACTCCTGCTAGCCATACATTTCCCGAAGTTATTATTTTAAACTATCTTTATTTTCAATCTTTTTGTTTTGCATTATAATCATAATTGAATGGATTCAAGTGACAGAGAAAAGAAAGTAATTAGTCATCTTTTTTCAGAATACAGTCTTTGTTCTGAAGGTATTTCACATTAATCAAGTTTCAAATCTTCAGATAAATTGTTACCTTGCGAAATGTGCTTTCTGCCCTAAATTGTTCCTGAATTTTGCTGTAATTTTTATTTCTTTTAAAATCCTGATGCTAAAGCATCAGGATATATATATATATATATATATATATATGTATATATATACACACACATCAAATATGTGCATTATTAAATTACATTATATATAATTTGATTTAAAGTGCTATTACAATACGTATATCAAATATATTTTTAAATTAAATCAAATTATATATAATTTGATTTAAAGTACTATTACAGTATTCAATTCTATCATTAATGCTAATACTATGAAAATAAAGTCATCAATTGCAGTAAGACCTACTGACACCTTCTATTATTATATTTTGATACTTCTATTTGAAACTAATTATTTAGTAGGACATTTTCATTGTTTTCAATATTAATTGACATTCATGTGGATATCGCAGGCCAAATTTTACCCTCTGTCTTTTGGAATTCTCTGGAGTGGACTTGAGAATTAAACTGACATAAGACAGATTAACAGGAAAAAAGCATACAAGTTTATTAAATACAGCTTTTGCATGACATGGGAGCCCTCATAAAAATGTGAAGGCCCCAAAGAGTGGCAAAATCTAAATGCTTTTATTATGTTGAACAAAGAGGGGCAATTGTGGAAAAGTAACTAAATTATGAGGGTTAGGCTAAGAGAAGATAAAAATTATTTTAGCAAGGCCTGTTCGTGTAAAATTTTCTCAATTTCAACTACCCACTCTTGATGATTAGAATGTTGCATTCCTTCTGGTATACAAGGAACATCTTCTGTATGGGGGTTTTATCTTCTGCTTTCAGGAAAAACAAAAACAAAAACAAAAACAAAAACTATGTGTGGTAGGATGAAGGTGTCAGAACATTCTTCTAGTGCCTGCTGATTGTTAACTTTTTAAACTGCATTTGGCTCAAAATAATCCTTATGACAAAGGGGTGTATTTTGGGGTGGCACATTCTGTCACACGTCAATATCAAAGTGGTTTCTGAGTTTGTGTTCATCTT
Source organism: Rhinopithecus roxellana (assembly GCF_007565055.1). Lineage (NCBI taxonomy): Eukaryota > Metazoa > Chordata > Mammalia > Primates > Cercopithecidae > Rhinopithecus > Rhinopithecus roxellana. Next base: position 53,315,595 of record NC_044551.1, on the reverse strand, counting down.
CTTTTCTTATTCTGTTCCTTGTAAGGTAAGACTAAATATAATGAAATTTGCTATCACATGTCTCTTACATGTAGTGAGTTTCAACAGGTATTCCAGAAAATGCCATATGGTCTTTTAGCTTGGAAATTATTTTAGAAAATGATAAAATCTTTAGTGTGAAATTCTTTCCCAGGTATGTATCATTAAAATTATCATTACAGGTGCTCTAGGTAATGTGTTTGCTTATTAGCTAAGAAGTATGTAAACTATCTTACATGTAGAAGATTTAAAAACATTAAATATAATTTGTTACAGAAATTATAATTTATCACAATTATTATATATGACAAAGATAGATTTTTATAATGATTCAAGACCAGTTAAAGAAAACAGACATACATTTCTGTATATTTATTTAAAAAAATAAATGATTTTTAGAATTAGAAATTTTTAAAGATGAGTCTCCTTACCATCTATATTATGTAAAAATTAAGAATAAATGAGCTGGGTGCGGTGGCTTATGCGAGTAATCCCAGCATTTTGGGAGGCCGAGGCGGGTGGATCACGAGGTCAGGAGATCGAGACCATCCTGGCTAATACGGTGAAACCCCGCCTCTACTAAAAGTACAAAAAATTAGCCAGGTGTAGTGGCAGGTGCCTGTAGTCCCAGCTACTTGGGAGGCTGAGGCAGGAGAATGGCGTGAACTCGGGAGGTGGAGCTTGTAGTGTGCCAAGATCGCACCACTGCACTCCAGGCTGGGTGACAGAGCAAGACTCTGTCTCAAAAAAAAAAAAAAAAAAAAGAATAAATATTTGAAGACATTGAATAATTTATTTAAAAGTAGTTTTCTCCATGTTTTCATATTTACAGAGATTTACATTCTTAATGTAATATCCTTTTGTAAAAAGAAGAATATGTAGCCCAAAAAAGCATCCAACAAAAAGGTTAGAAAACATAATCTTTAGTACTCATGGCTTATTTCTTTCTCAATTTCTCAATTCTTTTTGTACATTGTTTCGAAATGCCATGTAATTGTATGCTAATTTTAATTATTCAGCAGTGTAACTTTTAACTCCCATAGTGAAAAAAAATGAGAGCAAATTTACAAAGGACAAGCATACATTTGTGAGTCTCAGGTTGCCTCTCATATTTTTACAAACAAGGATAGAGTATCTTCAGTTTTACCAAGTTTTCTGTGCTTTTTTGACCTTAAGCATATCATGTGAAGTCAGAATCTTCTAATTCACACTTTCTTTTGCCATCAGCCCACTCACCATACCATGTCCCTCCAGCTGAGTGGAGTATTAAAGATTTAATTTCTTGAGAATCATGGACTGTTACAAAAATGTGAAAACTAAGGTCTGAGGAGACTGAGTCACTTACTCAGAGCTATAAAGCATATCAATTTACATATTTAAAGTAAGGACTGGGACTATGCATTCCCTTTCTCTGACAATCTTAATGATATCAGTAAAATAGGAATAGTGTGAGATTTGAAAAAGCCCTTTGGAGATTCTATTGAAGTCTTAATATTATTATGAGTTCATATTCGTGCTCAGTAATTAGATCCATGGTGAGCTTTAGAAAACATATATTTTAGCATTATTTCCAAGGAAGACACCTAAAAGAATGAAACCTCAATCAGAATACAGTAAGCTTGGATTTAGTTCTCAACAATTTTCATATTAGTTAAATGAATTATATATATATATATATTTTTTTTTGAGACAGAGTTTTGCTCTGTCACCAGGCTGAAGTACAGTGGCGCGATCTCAGCTCACTGCAACCTCTGACTCCCTGGTTCAAGCGATTCTCCTGCCTCAGCCTCCTGAGTAGCTGGGATTACAGGGACATGCCACCATGCCTGGCTATCTTTTTTTTTTGTATTTTTAGTAGAAACGGGGTTTCACCATGTTGCCCAGGATGGTCTCGATATCCTGACCTCGTGATCGGCCCGCCTCGGCCTCCCGAAGTGCTGGGATTACAGGTGTGAGTCACTACGCCCAGCTGAACTTTGTAACTTAATAATATTCCACCTATACCACAAACTGGCTGTGCATATCAAGACAAAAATATGCTTAAAAATTCTCTAGAATTTTTTAATTATCTATTTATTTGTTTATACTGACTTTTTAAACACATTTTCCTTTGTAGTTCTTTGTAGTTTTTTGTTTCGTCTAAATACTTGCTGAGATGGTACAAACTAAAGTTTCATTCCATTGTTTAAATGACTGAAATTCTTAATATCAGAAGAGGTTCAGCTATGTGAATCAATAGAAAGTGGACAGTTCCACAAGCAAAAATTTTATATATATATACACTTTGTATCTTTTATTATGCTGTGCATAAAAAAATAGCTCATGACCTATAACTTAGAAGGAGCTCAAATATGTTATTAATTATAATATTATTAACCAGAGGAAGAAGAAGATATGAACAGTAATCAGAATTAATTTTATGGAGCATACATTAGGACATACCAACTCCGAAAACAAAGAGCTTCAGAAGGCTAGGTTGATGTCCTCAAGTATGGTTGAGGAAAGCAACTGCAATGCAGTTGAACAGCGGAGGAATAAATGTTTTTCAAAGCACTGCTCCTGCAAATGAGTGACAGTGCTAAAATATAGAGTATTTTGAGGTCCCCAATAAAGAGACTGAATGTGATTCCAAGATTAATTTAGAGTAGCACAATAGAGCAGATTCTTTGTGATGACTATGAAATCCATACCTTGGCTAACGAAACAGGAAGAGGAATGAAAAAGAAGGAATTGAATTATCTGCCCCATATAAGAATAAATAATTTTTTAAAAACAAGATAACAGTAGTTATTAAAAAACAAATTCCTTCTCTTTTACTGTATTAATTACTAGGAGAATTTCTGAGCAGCAATGAAAGACCTTACATAGTCAAGAAACCTGAAAATGCTCCCTAAGACAAATTTAATTAATTTCTGAAAGTATAAAGCTTTTGCTCCCATGTTTGGTCACAACACTTTGATTTAAACTTGGGTGTCCCCTATGGCCAAAATATTAATCATACTGTCCACCATGAGCCTAAGAGAGGGACTAAAAGAAACAGTTTCATCAGGTATAACTCCCAATGCCTAGAACTTAAAGTATAAAAAAAAAAAAAAAAAAAAAAGAAAGAAACAGTTTCATTTCAGCTCTCCAAGAGAGGTTGGTTTGCATCTTGCTCCCTTAGTATTGGTCCGGTGAAGGGCTGGGAGAATCAAGAGAGCTTTACTGCTTTCTAGCTGCCCCAGGGAAAATATGATGGAAAACGTCATACTCAGAGCTGCTCAATCAACAAACTGTCAAATTACCAATAGGCTAGAGATTACATTCATCTACACTGACCTGGCAGAGAAGCAATAGAATATCAAGTATATCCTATCTAAGGTATTATTATCATTATTATGAAACTTACTCGTTTGTAGTTAATAAATTACATTCTTTGAGTCAATCTTGTGAAAAACACTTGCTACTTAAATTGCCTCTAAATGTAGCAATTTCATAGCATTGGATTCTAATGACTGCTCATCTATAATCCAATATAACATCACATTTTAAGAAATTTCCTAAAAAATTCAGTCATATGCAGCATATATGTATGTGTATTTGTAAAAATAAAATTAAGGAATAGCTTATGATCAATTTTATGCATCCTATCTGGTTAGAAAAGGCTGGGATACACATTGATTATTGACAAACTTGCAGATATAGACAACCAAAGTATTTTTTCTCTTCACATAATAATCAGATATTTTTAATATAGCATAGTCTTTTAGCCTGGTATTATTGATTTTTATTTCAAATTACTATGGATGATATGTAGAAGTAGACAAACGTAAAGAATAATTAAATTAGGATTAAGATGGTGAACAGAGCCAGGACTAGCTTCCATCTCTTGCTCAGACACATAGAGCAGTGCTGTGGAGACTCACATCATGAACTTTTGCTCCAAGAACTATGCAGGAACATACCAGGAAAAAATCTAGAAAATCCACAGACCCTTTGAGAATCGCTGCAGACTCCCCAAGATGTCGAAAAACTGTCAGTCTATTTGTTTTCTCAACAAGGAGGCTCCTGGTTTGGGGCAAATTCTCAGCCCTGGTCACTGGCTGCCTGGAAATAAGACTCGGTGCTGCTCTGGGGGCACAGTGCTTCACATGCTGCTCTGTCTGTCTGAGGAGGAGACCAGCCTTTAGGACTGCGGGTTGCATGGGAGCAGGGTGAAGCCTGTGACTGCTGGCTTTCCCCCACTTCCCTGGCAACCTGTATGACTCAGCAGAGGCAGCCACAATACCCCTGAAAATATAACTCCATTGGACTGGGAAAAGCACCCTCATCACTCACAGCAGCCACAGCAAGCCTCGCCCAAGGAAAGGCTGAGTTCAGACACACTTACCCCTGATCCCACCTGGTGGTCTTTCTCTACCAGCCCTGGTAGCCAAAGACAAAGGTTATAATCTCTTGGGAGCTGCATGTCCCTGCCCACTGCCTGGGAAACGTTAACACTGGGATACAACGAAAGCAGTGCTGAGAAGAAAGTCCACAGCATTAAATGACTACGTGTAAAAGTCTGAAAGAGCACAAACAGACAATCTAAGATCTAATCCACACTTCATGGAACTGGAGAAACACGAACAATCCAAATCCAAACCCAAACCCAGGAGAAGAAAAGAAAGAACCAAGTTAAGAGAATAACTAAAAGAAATTGAAATAAACAAACAAAAAACAATATAAAAGATGAATGAAACAAAAAGCAAGTTTCATGAAAAGATAAAAAAAAAAATTCGATAGACAATTAGAGAGAGTAACCAAGAAGACAGAAGATCCAAATAAGCTCAACTAGAAATGAAATAAGAGATATTACAACTGTTGCCACAGAAATACAAAAGATTATTCAAGGCTACTATGAACAACTTTATGTGCATAAACTAGAAAGCCTAGAGAAGATGGATAAATTCCTGGAAGACAGATAAAACCAGGATGCTATAGAATCTCTGAACAGATCATTAAGGAGCAGCAGGATTAAAATGATAATTTTAAAAATTGTCAACAAAAGAAAGTCCAGGACCAGATGGATTCACAGCTGAATTCCATCAGACATTTAAAGAAGAATTGATACCAATCCTATTAACACTATTCCACAAGACAGAGAAAGGGAACCTTCCCTAAATCACTGTTTGAAGCCAGTATCACCCTAATACCAAAACCAGGGCTTAAAAAATAGAAAACTACAGACCAATATCCTTAATGAACATAGAAGTAAAAAGCCTCAAGAGAATACTAACTGAAGCCAACAGCATATCCAAAAGATAATTCACCATGATCAAGTGGGTTTCATATCAGGGATGCAGGGATGGTTTAATATAAGTAAGTCAATAAATGTGGTATGCCACATAAACAGAATTAAAAACAAAAATCACGTGATTATCCCAATAGGTGCAGAAAAAAACATTTGACAAAATCCAACATCCCTTAATGATTAAAACCCATAGCAAATGGGCATAGAAGGGACATACCTTAAGGAAATAAAAACCATCTATGACAAACTCACAGCCTGCATTATACAGAATAAGGAAATGTTAAAAGCATTCCCTTTGAGAATTGGAATAAGAAAAAGACACCCACTTTCATCACTTTTATTCAGTATATTACTGGAAGTCCTAGCCAGAGCAATCAGACAAAAGAAAGAAATAGAGTGTATCTAAATTGGTAACGAGAAAATTAAACTGTTGCTCTTTGATGATGATATAATCATATATCAAGAAAACCCTAAAGATTCGTCCAAAAAGATTCTAGAACTGGTAAATAAATTCAGCAAAGCTTCAGGATACAAAATGTACACAAATGTAGCTTTGCTATACAAAAATAGAGGCAAAGTTGAGAATCAAATCAAGAACTCAACTCTTTTCACAATAGCTGCAAATAAAATAAAATACAGAAATATACTTAACCAAGGACATAAAAACTTTACAAAGAAACTACAAAACACTACCAAAAGAAATCATAGATGAAATAAACAAATGGAAACACATCCTATGCTCATGGATGGGTAGAATCAACATTGTGAAAATGACCGTACTGTGAAAAGCAATCTACAAATTCAATTCAATTCACATAAATACCACCATCATTCTTCACAGAACTAAAAAAAAAAAAAAAAAAAAAAATCCTAAAATGTATATGGAACCCAAAAAAGAGCCTGCATAGCCAAAGCAATACTAAGCAAAAATAACAATTCTGGAGACATTATACTACCTGACTTCAAACTATACTATAAGGCCATAGTCACCATAACAGCATGGTACTGGTATAAAAATATGTACCTAGACCAATGGGACAAATCCAGAAGTAAAGTCAAATACTTACAGCCAACTGATCTTTGACAAAGCAAACAAAGATATAAAGTTGGAAAAGAACACCCTATTCAAAAAATGGTGATAGGATCATTGGAAAGCCAATTGTAGAAGAATGAAACTGGATCTTCATCTCTCACTTTATAAAAAAATCAACTCAAGATGGATCAAAGACTTAAATCTAAGGCCTGAAACCATAACTATTCTAGAAGATAACATTGGAAAAAGTTTTCTAGACACTGACTTAGACAAAGACTTCATGACCAAGAGCCCAAAAGCAAATGCAACAGAAACAAATATAAATAGACAAGATTTAATTAAACTAAAAAGCTTCTGCACAGCAAAATAACAGAGTTAACAGGCAACCCACAGAGCAGGAGCACATCTTCACAATCTATACATCTGGCAAAGGAATAATGTTGAGAATCTACAAAGAACTTAGACAAATCAGTAAGAAAAACCTCCAAACAATCCCAATAAAAAGTGACCTAAGGACATGAATACACAATTCTCAAAAGAAGATATACAAATGGCCAAAAAACATATGGAAAAATACTCAACATCACTAAGTATCAGGGAAATGCAAATTAAAATGATAATGCAATACCATCTCACTCCTTAAAAAATGGCTATAATAAAAAAAAAAAAAGATGCTCATGTGGATGAGGTGAAAAGGGAACACTTTTACACTGTTAGTGAGAATGCAAACTCATACAACCACTATGGAAAAGAGTGTGGATATTCCTTAAAGAACTAAAAGTAGATCTACTGTTTGATCCACCAATCCTACTACTAGGTGTCTACCTAGAGGAAAATAAGTCATTATACAAAAAAGAGACTTGTACACTCATGTTTATAGCAGCACAATTTGGAATTGCTAAAATATGGAACCAATCCAAATGTCCATCAATCAACAAGTGGATAAAGAAAATGTGGTATGCATATGCCATGCAATACCACTCAACCACCAAAAGGAAAAAAATAATGGCATTCACAGCAACCTGGATGGAATTGGAGACTATTATTCTAAGTGAAGTAACTCAGGAGTGTAAAACCAAACATCGTATGTTCTCACTTACATGTGAGGGCTAAGATATGAGGATGTAAAGGCATAACCATGATCCATTGGGCTTTGGAGACTCTGGGGGAAAGAGTGGGGGTGGCAAGGGATAAAAGATGCCACATTGGGTATAGTGTATGCTGTTCAGATGATGGGTGCGCCAAAATCTCAAAAATTGCCACTAAAGAAATTATTCACGTAACTAAACACCACCTGTTCCCCCAAAATCAAATAAAAAAAAACCTAAAACTTAAAAGAATTTTTAAAAAGAAAAAGTTAAATAATATAAAATTCTTTTATTTAATTTCTGTCTTTTGTAATAAAGCTATTCTAAATATGTTTAAAATTAACTTTGTTATAACATTTAGAAGCAGTTTAGCTAAACTGCTAAGAGACAATGCTCTGGCCTGAGACTTCACTTTGAAAGCCTTGCCTTTGTGGCCAAGCAGCTTCTATTTGTGAAATATGAGATAAGACACTTATCACAAGAACTTCAAAAGTTAACTAAGATGAACTAGATACGGAATATGCTTGTGACACACTGTATTTATGAATGGATAATAATTATATGAGATATCTAAAAATTAACTCATGTTACTATAGTGAGGGAACTTATTCTTACAACTGTCTTTCACAGTAGATGCTAAAGGACCTACTGTGGGACCTACCTTTCACAGTAGTTGCTGTTTGCAAATGACCCTTGAAAATTCTTTTTTTTTTTCTTTCTTTTAATTTTTTTTTTTATTATACTTTAAGTTCTAGGGTAAATGTGCATGACGTGCAGGTTTGTTACATATGTATACTTGTGCCATGTTGGTGTGCTGCACCCATCAACTCGTCAGCACCCATCAACTCGTCATTTACATCAGGTATAACTCCCAATGCAATCCCTCCCCCCTCCCCCCTCCCTCCTCCCCATGATAGGCCCTGATGTGTGATGTTCCCCTTCCTGAGTCCAAGTGATCTCATTGTTCAGTTCCCACCTATGAGTGAGAACATGCAGCGTTTGGTTTTCTGTTCTTGTGATAGTTTGCTGAGAATGATGGTTTCCAGCTGAGTTTGTGTCCTTCGTAGCAAAAATTCTTGACCCTCGAGCTGTTCTTCCTTCTTGTTAAACCTAATTAAACCAACTAGCTTGTGTTAAGAGCATAGCCCAGGTCTCACAGACCCTTTTTGCTGAGGACAACCCAAGTTATCTATACCTTATGAAATTAAAACAGTTAATAGTAAACTTTAACTGACCTTCTTCAGTCTAACATAGAAATCCCTTGGGCTTTCCACTCCCAAGAGCTGTCATCTTAAGCTACTCTTATGCTGCAGTATTTTTAATAAAGGCTTGAGCTGGTACGTTGGGTCTTTGTTCTCATTGGTTTCAAAAAACTTTTTTATTTCTGCCTTCATTTCATTATTTACCCAGTAGTCATTCAGAAGCAGGTGAGCAGGTTGCTCAGCTTCCATGTAGTTGTGCAGTTTTGAGTGAGCTTCCTAATCCTGAGTACTAATTTGATTGCACTGTGGTCTGAGAGACTTTGTTATAATTTCCATTCTTTTGCATTTGCTGAGGAGTGTTTTACTTCCAATTATGTGGTCAATTTTAGAATAAGTGCGATGTGGTGCTGAGACGAATGCATATTCTGTTGATTTGAGGTGGAGAGTTCTGTGGAGGTCTATTAGGTCCACTTAGTCCAGAGCTGAGTTTAAGTCCTGGATATCCTTGTTAATTTTCTGTCTCACTGATCTGTCTAATATTGACAGAGGGGTGTTAAAGTCTCCCACTGTTATTGTGTGGGAGTCTAAGTCCCTTTGTAGGTCTCTAAGAACTTGCTTTATAAATCTGGGTGCTCCTGTATTGGTTACATATATATTTAAGATAGTTAGCTCTTTAGCTCTTCTTGTTGCATTGATCCCATTACCATTATGTAATGCCCTTGCTTGTCTCTTTTGATCTTTGCTGGTTTCAAGTCTGTTTTATCAGAGACCAGGATTGCAACCCGTGCTTTTTTTCTTTCTTTCTTTCTTTCCATTTGCTTGGTAAATATTCCTCCATCTCTTTATTTTGAGCCTATGTGTGTCTTTGCATGTGAGATGGATCTCCTGAATACAGCACACTGATGGGTCTTGACTCTTTATCCAGTTTCACAGTCTGTGCCTTTTAATTGGGTCATTTAGCCCATTTACATTTAAGGTTAATATTGTTATGTGTGAGCTTGATCCTGCCATTATGATGCTAGTTGGTTATTTTTCCCATTAGATTATGCAGTTTCTTCATAGCATCAATGGGCTTTACAATTTTGTATGTTTTTGCAGTGCCTGGTACTGGTTGTTCCTTTCCACGTTTAGTGCTTCCTTCAGGAGTTCTTGTAGAGCAGGCCTGGTGGTGACAAAATCTCTCAGCATTTCCTTGTCTGTAAAGGACTTTGTTTCTCCTTCACTTATGAAGCTTAATTTGGCTGGATATGAAATTCTGGGTTAAAAATTCATTCCTTTAAGAAAGTTGAATATTGGCACCCACTCTCTTCTGGCTTGTAGGGTTTCTGCCGAGAGATCCACTGTTAATCTTACGCGCTTCCCTTTGTGGGTAACCCAACCTTTCTCTCTGGCTGCCTTTAACATACTTTCCTTCATTTCAACCTTGGTGAATCTGATGATTACGTGTCTTGGGGTTGCCCTTCTCGAGGAGTATCCTAGTGGTGTTCTCTGTATTTCCTGAGTTTGAATGTTGGCCTGCCTTCCTAGGTTAAGGATGTTCTCCTGGATAATATCCTGAAGAGTGTTTTCCAACTTGGTTCCATTCTCTCCATCACTTTCAGGTACACCAATCAAATGTAGATTTGGTCTTTTCACATAGTCCCACATTTCTTGAAGGCTTTGTTCATTTCTTTTCACTCTTTTTTCTCTCATCTTGTCTTCTCACTTTATTTCATTGAGTTGATCTTCAATCTCTGATATCCTTTCTTCTGCTTGATTGATTCAGCTATTGATACTTGTGTATGCTTCACGAAGTTCTCATGCTGTGTTTTTCAGCTCCATCACGTCGTTTATGTTCTTCTTTAAACTGGTTATTCTAGTTAGCAATTTGTTTAACCTTTCTTCAAGGTTCTTATCTTCCTTGAATTGGGTTAGAACATGCTCCTTTAGCTTGGAGGAGTTTGTTATTATCCATCTTCTGAAGCCTACTTCTATCAATTCATCAAACTTATTCTCCGTCCAGTTTTGTTCCCTCGCTAGCGAGGAGTTATGATCCTTTGGAGGAGAAGAGGAGTTCTGGTTTTTGAAATTTTCAGCCTTTTTGTACTGATTTCTCCCCATCTTGGTGGAATTATCTACCTTTGGTCTTTGAAGACGGTGACTTTCGGATGGGATCTCTGAGTGGATGTCGTTTTAGTTGATGTTGATACTATCCCTTTCTGTTTGTTAGTTCTCCCTCTAATAGTCAGGCCCCTCTGCTTCAGGGCTGCTGGAGTTTGCTGGAGGTCCACTCCAGACCCTATTTGCCTGGGTATCACCAGTGGAGGCTGCAGACCAACAAAGATTGCTGCCTGTTCCTTCCTCTGGAAGCTTAATGCCAGAGGGGCACCTGTCAGATGCCAGCCAGAGCTTTCCTGTATGAAGTGTCTGTTGGCCCCTACTGGGAGATGTCTCCTAGTCAAGATACCCAGGGGTCAGGAACCACTTGAGGAGGCAGTCTGTGCCTTATCAGAGCTCAAACGCTGTGCTGGTAGATCCGCTGCTCTCTTCAGAGCTGCTAGGTAGGGATGTTTAAGTCTGCTGAAGCTGTACCCACAACCCCCACTTCCCCCAGGTGCTCTGTCCCATGGAGGTAGGGGTTTTATCTATATGTCCCTGCCTAGGGCTGCTGCCTTTGTTTCAGAGATGCTCTGCCCAGAGAGGAGGCAGTCTGGCCGCAGCAGCCTTGCGGTGGGCTCCCCGCAGTTCGAAATTCCCAGCAGCTTTGTTTACACTGTGAGGGTGAAACCACCTACTCAAGTCTTACCAGTGGTGGACGACCCTCCTCCCACCAACCTCAAGTGTCCCAGGTTGAGTTCAGACTGCTGTGCTGGCAGCAAGAATTTCAAGCCAGTGGATCTTAGCTTGCTGGGCTCTGTATGGGTGGGAGCCGCTGAGCCAGACCACTTGACTCCCTGGCTTCAGTCCCTTTTCCAGAGGAGTGAACGGTTCTGTCTCGCTGGCATTCCAGGTGCCACTGGGTTATGAAAAAAAACTCTTGTGGCTAGCTCTGTGTCTGCCCAATGGCCACCCAGTTTTGTGTTGGAGACTCAGGTGCCTGGTGGTATAGGCACCAGAAAGAGTCTCCTGGTCTGTGGGTTGTGAAGACCATGGGAAAAGTGCAGTATCTGGGCTGGAGTGCATGGTACAGTCCCTAGTGGCTTCCCTTGGCTGGGAGAGGGAGTCCCTTGACCCCTTGTGCTTCCCAGGTAAGGAGTCGCCCCACCCTGCTTCGACTCTCCCTCCTTGCGCTGAACCTACTGTGTAGAGGGAAATTGATAGCACTAAATGCCCACAGGTGAAAGCAGGAAAGATCTATACTCGACATGCTAACATCCCAATTAAAAGAACTAGAGAAGCAAGAGCAAACAAATTCAAAAGCTAGCAGAAGACAAGAAATAACTAAAACCAGAGCAGAACTGAAGGAAACAGAGACACAAAAAAATCCTTGAAAGGATCAATGAATCCAGGAACTGGTATTTTGAAACGATCAACAAAATAGATAGAACACTAGCCAGACTAGCAAAGAAGACACAAGAGAAGAATCAAATAGATGCAATAAAAAATAATAAAGGGGATATCACCACCGATCTTACAGAAATACAAACTACCATCAGAAAATACTATAAACACCTCTACACAAATAAACTAGAAAATCTAGAAGAAATGTATGCATTCCTGGACACATACACCCTCCCAAGACTAAACCAGGAAGAAGTTGAATCCCTGAATAGACCAATAATAGGTTCTGAAATTGAGGCAGCAATTAGTGGACTACCAACCAGAAAAAAATCCAGGACCAGACGTGAATTCAACCAGAGATACAAAGAGGAGCCGGTACCATTCCTTCTGAAACTATTCCAAACAACAGAAAAAGGAGTCCTCCCTCATTTTATGAGGCCAGCATCATCCTGATACCAAAATCTGGCAAAGACACAACAATAAAAAAGAAAATTTCGGGCCAATATACCTGATGAACATAGATGTGAAAATCCTCAATAAAATACTGGCAAACTGCAGCATATCAAAAAGCTTATCCACCACAGTCAAGTTCCCTTCATCCCTGGGATGCAAGACTTCAACATATGCAAATCAATAAACATAATCCATCACATAAACAGAACCAATGACAAAAACCACATGATTAGCTCAATAAATGGAGAAAAGGCCTTTGACAAGATTCAACAGCCCTCATGCTAAAACTCGTAATAAACTAGGTATTGATGGAATGTATCTCAAAATAATAAAAGCTATTTATTACAAACCCACCGCCAATATCATACTGAATGGGCAAAACTTCGAAGCATTTCCTTTGAAAACCGGCACAAGACAAGGATGCCCTCTCTCACCATTCCTATTCAACATAGTATTGGAAGTTCTGGTCAGGGCGATCAGGCAAGAGAAAATAAATAAAGGATATTCAATTAGGAAAAGAAAAAGTCAAGTGGTCTCTGTTTGCAGATGACATCATTGCTCAGCACAAAATCTCCTTAAGTTGATAAGCAACTTCAGCGGTCTCAGGATACAAAATCACAGTGCAAAAATAACAAGCATTCCTATACACCAATAGTAGACAATCAGAAAGTCAAATCATGAGTGAACTCTCATTCACAATTGCTATGAAGTGAATCAAATACCTAAGAATCCAACTTAGAAGGGATGTGAAGGACGTCTTCAAGGAGAACTACAAACCACTGCCAAGGAAATAAGAGAGGACACAAACAAATAGGAAAACATTCCATGCTCCTGGATAGGAAGAATCAATATCGTCAACAGGGCCATACTGCCCAAAGTAATTTACAGATTCAGCGCTATCCCCATCAAGCTACTGATGACTTTCTACAATAGGGTGTGTGTTCCTCTCAACTTCAGCAGCCACATTACCTGGAACCTCATCAACATGCATTTATAGGCCCAGCCCTAGACATACTGAATCAGAGCTTCCAGCATGTCTAAGAAACCTGCAGATGATTCAGATGTATGGTGTAGGGATACTTAAGTAATAAATGACAGAGGAATCCAGGAGTTTCTACTCTAGCAAAAATAAATAGATGTAATTTTCCTTACTCCATTTTTTTCAGAGTAAGTGTGTGGTTGACTTACATGCAATAAGGAAGTCAATTGGTCTCTCTGATGTTTCTTGAGTTGGTTTCTCACCTCTGTTACCACAGAAAAATTAAAACTGGGATAACTAGTAGAGTGTTGTCTTCAGAAATTTGACAGAAGGGGGTTCATCAACATGTGTGGAAACCATTAGCTCAAGCCTTTTTAAAAAATTTTTTATTAAACTTTAAGTTCTGGGATACATGTGCAGAACATGCAGGTTTGTTACATAAGTATACACATGCCGTTGTGGTTTGCTGCACCCATCAGTCTGTCATCTACATTTGGTATTTCCCCCAATGCTATCCCTCCCCTAGCCCCCCACCCATCACAGGCCCCAACACACCCTGTTATAGAAGAGTTTTTACTCTAGGGAAGTGTTTAAGTAAAAAAGCAATTTTAGAATTTTTTCTTTTTTGTTCTTTTTCATGAAAACATATTTTAACAGAGAATTTGTATGTTCATATTCTACATTGTGGCAGTAATTAAAAAATTGAACACTTTTACAAATGTTCTGTGGGGCCTAAGAAGACTGAAAGATCATATATTTTGAATAGATATTTATTACTTGAATTTATCTACTTTATTATAGAAGATAATGCAGAGGGTTTTTTTTTTTTTTTTTTATTTTATTTTATTTTATTTTTATTATACTTTAAGTTCTAGGGTACATGTGCATAACGTGCAGGTTTGTTACATATGTATACTTATGCCATGTTGGTGTGCTGCACCCATCAACTCGTCAGCACCCATCAATTCATCATTTATATCATGTATAACTCCCCAATGCAATCCCTCCCTCCTCCCCCCTCCCCCCTCCCCATGATAGACCCCAGTGTGTGATGTTCCCCTTCCCGAGTCCAAGTGATCTCATTGTTCAGTTCCCACGTATGAGTGAGAACATGCGGTGTTTGGTTTTCTCTTCTTGTGATAGTTTGCTAAGAATGATGGTTTCCAGCTGCATCCATGTCCCTACAAAGGACGCAAACTCATCCTTTTTTATGGCTGCATAGTATTCCATGGTGTATATGTGCCACATTTTCTTAATCCAGTCTGTCACAGATGGACATTTGGGTTGATTCCAAGTCTTTGCTATTGTGAATAGTGCCGCAATAAACATACGTGTACATGTGTCTTTGTAGTAGACTAATTTATAATCCTTTGGGTATATACCCAGTAGTGGGATGGCTGGGTCATATGGTACATCTAGTTCTAGATCCTTGAGGAATTGCCATACTGTTTTCCATAATGGTTGAACTAGTTTACAATCCCACCAACAGTGTAAAAGTGTTCCTATTTCTCCACATCCTCTCCAACACCTGTTGTTTCCTGACTTCTTAATGATTGCCATTCTAACTGGTGTGAGATGGTATCTCATTGTGGTTTTGATTTGCATTTCTCTGATGGCCAGTGATGATGAGCATTTTTTCATGTGTCTGTTGGCTGTATGAATATCTTCTTTTGAGAAATGTCTGTTCATATCCTTTCCCCACTTTTTGATGGGGTTGTTTGTTTTTTTCTCGTATATTTGTTTGAGTTCTTTGTATATTCTGGATATTAGCCCTTTGTCAGATGAGTAGGTTGCAAAAATTTTCTCCCATTCTGTAGGTTGCCTGTTCACTCTGATGGTAGTTTCTTTTGCTGTGCAAAAGCTCTTTAGTTTAATTAGATCCCATTTGTCAATTATGGCTTTTGCTGCCGTTGCTTTTGGTGTTTTAGACATGAAGTCCTTGCCAATGCCTATGTCCTGAATGGTACTACCTAGATTTTCTTCTAGGGTTTTTATGGTATTAGGTCTAACATTTAAGTCTCTAATCCATCTTGAATTAATCTTCGTATAAGGGGTAAGGAAAGGATCCAGTTTCAGCTTTCTACTTATGGCTAGCCAATTTTCCCAGCACCATTTATTAAATAGGGAATCCTTTCCCCATTTCTTGTTTCTCTCAGGTTTGTCAAAGATCAGATGGCTGTAGATGTGCGGTATTATTTCTGAGGACTCTGTTCTGTTCCATTGGTCTATATCTCTGTTTTGGTACCAGTACCATGCTGTTTTGGTTACTGTAGCCTTGTAGTATAGTTTGAAGTCAGGTAGCGTGACGCCTCCAGCTTTGTCCTTTTGACTTAGGATTGTCTTGGCAATGCGGGCTCTTTTTTGGTTCCATATGAACTTTAAAGCAGTTTTTTCCAATTCTGTGAAGAAAGTCATTGGTAGCTTGATGGGGATGGCATTGAATCTATAAATAACATTGGGGAGTATGGCCATTTTCACGATATTGATTCTTCCTATCCATGAGCATGGTATGTTCTTCCATTTGTTTGTGTCCTCTTTGATTTCACTGAGCAGTGGTTTGTAGTTCTCCTTGAAGAGGTCCTTTACATCCCTTGTAAGCTGGATTCCTAGGTATTTTATTCTCTTTGAAGCAATTGTGAATGGAAGTTCATTCCTGATTTGGCTCTCTGCTTGTCTGTTGCTGGTGTATAAGAATGCTTGTGATTTTTGCACATTAATTTTGTATCCTGAGACTTTGCTGAAGTTGCTTATCAGCTTAAGGAGATTTTGGGCTGAGACGATGGGGTTTTCTAAATATACAATCATGTCATCTGCAAACAGGGACAATTTGACTTCTTCTTTTCCTAACTGGATACCCTTGATTTCTTTCTCTTGCCTGATTGCCCTAGCCAGAACTTCCAACACTATGTTGAATAGGAGTGGTGAGAGAGGGCATCCCTGTCTTGTGCCAGTTTTCAAAGGGAATTTTTCCAGTTTTTGCCCATTCAGTATGATATTAGCTGTGGGTTTGTCATAAATAGCTCTTATTATTTTGAGGTACGTTCCATCAATACCGAATTTATTGAGCGTTTTTAGCATGAAGGGCTGTTGAATTTTGTCAAAAGCCTTTTCTGCATCTATTGAGACAATCATGTGGTTCTTGTCTTTGGTTCTGTTTATATGCTGGATTACGTTTATTGATTTGCGAATGTTGAACCAGCCTTGCATCCCAGGGATGAAGCCCACTTGATCATGGTGGATAAGCTTTTTGATGTGCTGCTGAATCCGGTTTGCCAGTATTTTATTGAGAATTTTTGCATCAATGTTCATCAGGGATATTGGTCTAAAATTCTCTTTTTTTGTTGTGTCTCTGCCAGGCTTTGGTATCAGGATGATGTTGGCCTCATAAAATGAGTTAGGGAGGATTCCCTCTTTTTCTATTGATTGGAATAGTTTCAGAAGGAATGGTACCAGCTCCTCCTTGTACCTCTGGTAGAATTCAGCTGTGAATCCATCTGGTCCTGGACTTTTTTTGGTGGGTAGGCTATTAATTGTTGCCTCAATTTCAGAGCCTGCTATTGGTCTATTCAGGGATTCAACTTCTTCCTGGTTTAGCCTTGGGAGAGTGTAAGTGTCCAGGAAATTATCCATTTCTTCTAGATTTTCTAGTTGATTTGCGTAGAGGCATTTATAGTATTCTCTGATGGTAGTTTGTATTTCTGTGGGGTCAGTGGTGATATCCCCTTTATCATTTTTTATTGCATCTATTTGATTCCTCTCTCTTTTTTTCTTTATTAGCCTTGCTAGCGGTCTGTCAATTTTGTTGATCTTTTCAAAAAACCAACTCCTGGATTCATTGATTTTTTGGAGGGTTTTTTGTGTCTCTATCTCCTTCAGTTCTGCTCTGATCTTAGTTATTTCTTGCCTTCTGCTAGCTTTTGAATGTGATTGCTCTTGCCTCTCTAGTTCTTTTAATTGTGATGTTAGAGTGTCAATTTTAGATCTTTCCTGCTTTCTCTTGTGGGCATTTAGTGCTATAAATTTCCCTCTACACACTGCTTTAAATGTGTCCCAGAGATTCTGGTATGTTGTATCTTTGTTCTCATTGGTTTCAAAGAACATCTTTATTTCCGCTTTCATTTCGTTATGTACCCAGTAGTCATTCAGGAGCAGGTTGTTCAGTTTCCATGTAGTTGAGCGGTTTTGATTGAGTTTCTTAGTCCTGAGTTCTAGTTTGATTGCACTGTGGTCTGAGAGACAGTTTGTTATAATTTCTGTTCTTTTACATTTGCTGAGGAGTGCTTTACTTCCAATTATGTGGTCAATTTTGGAATAAGTGCGATGTGGTGCTGAGAAGAATGTATATTCTGTTGATTTGGGGTGGAGAGTTCTATAGATGTCTATTAGGTCCGCTTGGTGCAGAGATGAGTTCAATTCCTGGATATCCTTGTTAACTTTCTGTCTCGTTGATCTGTCTAATGTTGACAGCGGAGTGTTGAAGTCCCCCATTATTATTGTATGGGAGTCTAAGTCTCTTTGTAAGTCTCTAAGGACTTGCTTTATGAATCTGGGTGCTCCTGTATTGGGTGCATATATATTTAGGAGAGTTAGCTCTTCCTGTTGAATTGATCCCTTTACCATTATGTAATGGCCTTCTTTGTCTCTTTTGATCTTTGATGGTTTAAAGTCTGTTTTATCAGAGACTAGGATTGCAACCCCTGCTTTTTTTTGTTCTCCATTTGCTTGGTAGATCTTCCTCCATCCCTTTATTTTGAGCCTATGTATGTCTCTGCATGTGAGATGGGTCTCCTGAATACAGCAGACTGATGGGTCTTGACTCTTTATCCAGTTTGCCAGTCTGTGTCTTTTAATTGGCGCATTTAGTCCATTAACATTTAAGGTTAATATTGTTATGTGTGAACTTGATCCTGCCATTATGATATTATCTGGTTATTTTGCTCGTTAGTTGATGCAGTTTCTTCCTAGCCTCGATGGTCTTTACATTTTGCCAAGTTTTTGCGATGGCTGGTACCGGTTGTTCCTTTCCATGTTTAGGGCTTCCTTCAGGGTCTCTTGTAAGGCAGGCCTGGTGGTGACAAAATCTCTAAGCATTTGCTTATCTGTAAAGGATTTTATTTCTCCTTCACTTATGAAACTTAGTTTGGCTGGATATGAAATTCTGGGTTTAAAATTCTTTTCTTTAAGAACGTTGAATATTGGCCCCCACTCTCTTCTGGCTTGTAGAGTTTCTGCCGAGAGATCTGCTGTTAGTCTGATGGGCTTCCCTTTGTGGGTGACCCGACCTTTCTCTCTGGCTGCCCTTAAGATTTTTTCCTTCATTTCAACTTTGGTGAATCTGGCAATTATGTGTCTTGGAGTTGCTCTTCTGGAGGAGTATCTTTGTGGCGTTCTCTGTATTTCCTGAATTTGAATGTTGGCCTGCCCTACTAGGTTGGGGAAGTTCTCCTGGATGATATCCTGAAGAGTGTTTTCCAACTTGGTTCCATTTTCCCCCTCACTTTCAGGCACCCCAATCAGACGTAGATTTGGTCTTTTTACGTAATCCCATACTTCTTGCAGGCTTTGCTCATTTCTTTTTCTTCTTTTTTCTTTTGGTTTCTCTTCTCGCTTCATTTCATTCATTTGATCTTCAATCGCTGATACTCTTTCTTCCAGTTGATCGAGTCGGTTACTGAAGCTTGTGCATTTGTCACGTATTTCTCGTGTCATGGTTTTCATCTCTGTCATTTCGTTTATGATCTTCTCTGCATTAATGAGTCTAGCTGTCAATTCTTCCACTCTTTTTTCAAGATTTTTAGTTTCTTTGTGCTGGGTACGTAATTCCTCCTTTAGCTCTGATAAGTTTGATGGACTGAAGCCTTCTTCTCTCCTCTCGTCCAAGTCATTCTCTGACCAGCTTTGATCCGTTGCTGGTGATGGGCTGCGCTCCTTTGCAGGGGGAGATGCGCTCTTATTTTTTGAATTTCCAGCTTTTCTGCCCTGCTTCTTCCCCATCTTTGTGGTTTTATCTGTCTCTGGTCTTTGATGGTGGTGATGAACTGATGGGGTTTTGGTATAGGTGTCCTTCCTGTTTGATAGTTTTCCTTCTGACAGTCAGAAGGACTCTCTGTTGGTCTGTTGGAGATTGCTTGAGGTCCACTCCAGACCCTGTTTGCCTGGGTATCAGCAGCAGAGGTTGCCGAAGATAGAATATTGCTGAACAGCGAGTGTACCTGTCTGATTCTTCCTTTGGAAGTGTCCTCTCAGGGGTGTACTCCACCCTGTGAGGTGTGGGGTGTCAGACTGCCCCTAGTGGGGGATTTCTCCCAGCTAGGCTACTCAGGGTCAGGGACACACCTGAGCAGGCAGTCTGTCCGTTCTCAGATCTCAACCTCCGCGTTGGGAGATCCGCGGCTCTCCCCAAAGCTGTCAGACAGAGTCGTTCGCGTCTGCACCGGCTCCGGCTACTTCCCCTGTTGGTCTTCAGCTGTGCGCTGTCCCCAGAGGTGGAGACTACAGAGACAGGCAGGCTTCCTTGAGCTGCTGTGAGCTCCACCCAGTTCGAGCTTCCCAGCGGCTTTGTTTACCTACTTAAGCCTCAGCAATGGCGGGCGCCCCTCCCCCAGCCTCGCTGCTGCCTTGCGGATAGATCGCGGCAGACTGCTGTGTTAGCAGTGAGGGAGGCTTCGTGGGCGTGGGACCCTCCCGGCCAGGTGTGGGATATATTCTCCTGGAATGCCTGTATGCTTACAGCGCAGTATTGGGGTGGGAGTTACCCGATTTTCCAGGTGTTGTGTGTCTCAGTTCCCCTGGCTAGGAAAACGGATCCCCTTCCCCCTTGCGCTTCCAGGTGAGGCGATGCCTCGCCCTGCTTCAGCTCTCGCTGGTCAGGCTGCAGCAGCTGACCAGCACCGATTGTCCGGCACTCCCTAGTGAGATGACCCCAGTACCTCAGTTGAAAATGCAGAAATCACCGGTCTTCTGTGTCGCTCGCGCTGGGAGTTGGAGACTGGAGTTGTTCCTATTCGGCCATCTTGCTCCGCCCCCGAGGGTTTTTTTTAATTAATTGATAACTATTGTTTCAATGGGGTGATTTTATGTGAAAGTAGCTTAATTTTGTATATAAACTCATTAGCTAGAAAGCTCACTAGATTTTTTAAAATGGAAATCAGGTAAAAGCTGACAATTTGGAAAGTAAAATGTGGTTTTAATAGAACAAACTAATGCTTATGTTTTAATGTAAAAGTAAATTATGTTGAATGAATTAGTTTTATAAATACCATTAATTCCTAAAATAAGTAGTATATCAGATATTGAGACTTTTAAAAAATATTTAAATTATTTCTGGGTCACCGAAGGTAATTAGCGTTATAATTTATTTTTTGTGTGTATGTACTTCTTTATATAACCTCTTTGAAAATGCAGTTGCATTGTTTCATGTGAAATATGCAGATACAACTATCATTATCTAAATAGGGCTAAGTTTCTCTCACCTTTGAGCTACATATTCTTCGTGAGAAAAGTTATGTATATTGCATGAGCTTGAGAAGATGTTATCCATTCCTCACACATTCTACTTTGTACTTAAGTTGAATAAATAGCCTTTATTCTCATGAGCATTTTATTAGACAAACATCTGTGAGTCCATTATTTAGTTTCTTTCTCTTGCCCTATTATACACAATATGAATAGTCTATTTCCTAACGGATTTCATGCCAACTTTCTGTGAGAGTATGCATGGAAGTCTCTAAACTATTCAACAATACAAATTAACACAATAATCTTCTTCTCAAAACGTAATTGGAAAGCTCTCCAAGACCTTCTAATTTCACTGATAAGAAAAGCAAGATGCAGAGAGACTAAGTGATGGATTTGCTGAAGACCAAACAGCCTTACTCTTATACAAGAGCCTAAGGAATTCTACTTCAGATTATCTCCACTCTACTGTCTAAGATGTAAATATTTTACATTTAAAAAGACCATACAGTTCAGGGGTCCTTAATTCACCCATCGTTGAATACTGGTCTGTGGCCTGTTAGGAACCAGGCTGCACACGGGGTGAGTGAGTGGCCAGAGAGTGAGCATTACTGCGGGAGCTCAGCCTCCTCTCAGATCAGCAGCGGCATTAGATTCTCATAGGAAAACAAATCCTATTGTGAACTGTGAATGCAAGAGATCTAGGTTGCAGGCTCCTTATGAGAATCAAATGCTTGATGATCAGTTACTGTCTCCCATCACTCCCAGATGGGACTGCCTAGTTGCAGGAAAATCAGCTGAGGGCTGCCATTGATTCTACATTATGATGAGTTGTATAATTATTTCATTATATATTACAATGTAATGATAATAGAAATAAAGTGTACAATAAATGTAATGCATTTGAATCATCCTGAAACTGTCTCTATCCATGATCCATGGAAAAATTTTCTTCCACGAAACCGGTCCCTGGTGCCAAAAAGGGTGGAGACTGCTGTATTAGTTGACAAAATAAACTTGAACATTTTTCCCACACTATCTTCTAGAATGTATTAATAAACATGTTAATGATGTATAAATTGTCATTACAGGAACCATTACACAGAGAATCATGAATATATAAAAGTTTTGAATAGGACCATATGTAGCACAACTGAAATTCCAGAGACAGCATTAGTTTATATTATAAAAATATTAAAATACATTGTTACTAACACTATATTCAAAGAGCAATATCTATGAATTTGCTTCAACAGATTAAGTGACCTAATACTTATTAAGCAAAGATAAATTTCTTTGCCCATTTGCTAATTATTACAACCACCCTACACAGTATCTATCATTAATATTTTATAGAAGAATAAACTAAGATAAGTTTTCTCTGCATCTCATAGCTTTTAAAGTGTGAATATAAAATTTGTAGCCAGGTCTGCCTATCTCAAAGCCTTATTATTATAATTTATTATTATTATTTAGGTGCTTCTAGAATGGGTTTCAGAATGTAGAGGGGAATTGAATATAGAGAAATCAGACTTCTGAATGCATAGTACAGTTAACAGTCTCTTCCATTTCATCAAAATAAAATATTTAAAAGGTTAGCTAGAGATAGTTAATATTTTAAAAGCATGCAAATTCACATCTAAAAATATTTCGGTACATTATTATTTTCTCTGGACATTTTAATGTTTTTATAGGACCTGCTATCTAAATCTAAATTCATCATGATGTAGTCAGTAGAATTGCCTCTATGAATGGCAAACTTGATGGTCGAAGTCTACTTGTCTTTAGTGTTAAGAATTACTTCAGTATGTCTGGGGTGTGTGTTATAGAAGTAAGACTACCCAAATGAGAACAAGCACAGGCTATTTATTTATAGCATGCTGTAGCAAGCTACCATCATTTGCATTTGACAGAGACACAAAACAGAGGAGTGGGAGAGCTTTGGAGTGGACAAAGTGGGAAGGATTCAGGTATGTCCTTGATTAGATGCTGTTGGCATCTGTAAACTAGAGACCTGTTGACTGGAAGTGGGGAATCCTCCATGATTGGTTCGGGGAATGTATTTGCCTTTTTCTGGTTGGTCATAAGTTGGAAGCAGAAGGGAGTAAGTGGAATTATGGAAACTGGCAGCTATTGATTAAGTCTTGTTTGGGGCCAACTGCTACAGAGGTTTTGGTTTGGCTTCTTAGCTGGTTGCTTCAGGCTGCGAGTCAGAGTTGTTTTAATATACAGAATGGCCATTTTCCAGGTGTATATTCTCTCTCTGTCTCTGTCTTTGTCTCTCTCTCTCTCTCTCTCTCTCTCTCTGTGTGTGTGTGGGGGAGTGGGTGTGCATGTGTGTGTGTATGTGTATTTTGTGTATGTTTGTCTGCTATAACACTGCTTCAAATACACTGTTTTGGGCAAAAAAATCTCCATTCTAGACTTTCCTTTGGCTATTACCCTTCTATGTATTCTATATTTTCTCCTTCTGGAAGACTCATTGGATATTTCTTGTTAGTTCAAATTTTTCGTCCTTGTCCCTCATGCTCGCTTTTATATTTAATCATTATTTTATCATTCTTTATTTCATTCTTTGGAACTATCTCTATGTTCTTTTTCTTATTCACTAGTTCTCTCTCCAACTGTATCAAACTTGCTACTTAACCTGTCCATTGCCTTTTTGTGTCCATCACTATACTTTCTATTCATCAAGTTTCCATTTGGTAAGTTTTCTTATCTTCATTTTCACTTTTCACAATGTTATTCTTTTTCCTCTTAATTCGTCTTTCTTTTGTCATTTCACACATTTTAAACAAATCAATTTATAATCTATATCACCTTGTTCTAATATCCAAATTTTCAGGTTGGTGATTTTCTTCTTTTGGAGTTTGCTGTCTTTCCTTGATAGATTATTTCTCTTAAGAATTTGTAAGCTTTACTTTTAATCTAACCATTGGCTAAAATGAACTCTAGTCTCTGGCGGCATTCTTCTGCTGTTTAAGATATGAATGTATTCCTCATGACCAATTTTTGAAATTTACTTCTGCATCAAATGTTTTACTAACTAATGAGTAGTTTTGTTTGTGTTTCTGTTATTCTGTCATGCTAGACTTTCAATTTCAACTCCTTCCTTGGCAATGGCAGAAGACCACATATCTTCCTTTTTAGCTGTTAAATCCCAGTTCTGCAGCTTTGAGAGTGCATTTTACTATGATATCCTCCTATTTTGGCAACTATATATGTGTCAGGTGGTTTACTTTTCTGGTTGTACATTTTTCTCTTTATTTGTACTAGGAATTAGGTTTTCTTTATTTATAGCTTATTTATACATACATTTGTACATACACAGGCACATACATACCCATGGCTATCAAACAATCTGTGACCAACAGACTCTGTTAGTACTACAGAGCTTTCCACATTAATCTCAATTTGTTTTACTTAAGGTGCTTCTTAGGTCCTGTTGTGCTTTGGCTTCGTGTTTTAATTGCACCTGATTCAATTTTAAAAGTAATCTAAGGCTTATTTATTAAAGGTGATTTTTTGTGCAACCTTAAATATGTCATTTTTTAATGCTTTAATGCCTGATGGGATTTTGAGGAATAAATAGGACTTTTCATAGTTAATATCATTGATTATATTAATTGTCTATGTCTATTAACCTGGTTCTTCTTTTGTTTGATCTTTGCTAATTTCTGATTGTTTTCTAGCATTGATTCATCTTAATCCTACATAAAAATATGAATCAAAACTCACGCCTTGGTTCTCAGATCTTTCTACTCTTACAAGAATGTCTTAGTCCAGTTGCCATAATAAAATACTACAGACTGAGTGACTTAAATAACAAGCATTTATTTCTTACAGTCTGGAGTCTGGCAAGTCTAAGATCAAGGTGCTAGTAGATCTGTCTGGTGAAGGTCCTCTTCCTGGTTTCAGACAGCTGTCGTCTCATTTTATCCTCACACGAAAGAGAGCAGAGAGAGAGGGGAAGAAGCTCTATGGTGTGTCTTGAAAAGGGCATTAATCAACCCAGGAGGATTCTAACTTCACTAACTTATCACCCAACACAACCCTCTCCCCATCCTAAGACCATCACACTGGAAGTTAGATTTTCTAATATAAGTTTTAGAGGGATATAAACATTCAGTCCCTAGAAATGAGAGCAACTATCTTTAGAGATATCATTTCTCTAAATCATGGTTTCAAATTTTAAATATCTTCTATTTTCAACTATATAATATTTTCAGCTGCATAACTCCACTTGAATCTTCCATATTTGCACAGTTAAAAAGAGCACCTTAAAATCTATATTCAATATCTATCACACTACTTTTTCCTAGAAATTCCTGTGTCTTCTGTCAGGCATATCACAGCTGTTTAAATAACTCAGGCAGCAATCTCAAATTCTTCATTCAAAAATATTCTATTAGAATATCAAAATATCAATTCCATCTCAATAATAGAATGCCAGTCTGAGTTTCAATCTCCACTGCCACTTTAGTGTTTTAAACATATTTAAGATTCAACATAGACAAAGTAGAATTAATCCTTTGTCCACAGTAATTGCCCTCGTCCTCTGTGTTCTGTTATACCAAATAGTTTCACGATATATCCAATTACCGAGCTAGAAACTGAGAAATCACCTTGAACACTTTCTCTCATTAATGTTAAAAATCCAATCCCTCATTTAGGTTTTAGCATTCTATTTTTGAGTTTCTCTTGATTTCATCCACTTGACTCCATCCCCATCTGTGTGATGTAATCTATTATTATATTCATTGTGTATTATTGTAATGTTTATTTCATATACATATTTTTCTGTGACTATGTGAGTTCTTTTAAGGTGGGGGCCAAGAGTATTATCTTTACTAATCTATCACCAGAACTTATCACATTGTCTCAAATGCCGTAGATGATTAGTATTTGTTAAATAAATAAATGAATATAGTTTCACTAGCACTACATCTCTCCAGACACACCTTCTTTTCTCTGAGTGTAGTAGGTTATATGAGGGTCCATTATTATCCATCAATCTTTCCTGCAGAATCCAGCTTGGCCATATAACTTGTCAGTGAAATTGGGCATGAATTATATGGTCACACTCTTGAGGAGGTGAGTGTGGTAAAGTGATGTGTAGCCATGCTCATTTTTGTGTTCTCCCCACTAGATGTGTTACAGATGGAAGCTGCTTCATTTGTTTGAAACTGTAAAACAAAATGAGACAATGATGAAAATGTAGCATGAGAGAAATAAATACTTGTGAATCACTGAGATATAGGTCACTTGTTGCCTCATAAGGGCTAGCCGATGCTGACAAAGACACCAGTTAATATATTGTCTATTTATTTTACTCTTGTTTTTTGCTCTAACACTATTTAGAAGATACTATTTTGAAGAAAATGCAATCAATTCGAGATTTTTCTTCACATTATATCTCTCTCCATATATATATACATGTATATATCAGAATAATGTTTTATAATTTATAAAATATGTAGAATAAGATGAAACATTATATAGGTATACAGTTACTAAAATATAGGAAGCATTCATGATTTTGTTTCATCTATATGCTCTTTTGCTGTTTTATTAACATGGAATAATAAAATTTAGTGGCAGGCTTAATAACTACTCTAATTTAATGCAATGACATTTACAAGCAATATATATATAATAAAATATTCTTATTAATAACAGACTCACAGATACTGGTAATACTATTAAGGGTTTTCCCCATGTTCTTGTTTGAAAGAAAATGGTACTTTGCAGTAAGAGGTCAATAAAACCAAGGAAATGAATTTTTCTCATCCAAATTTAAAGGAAATTTGAATTTTACCCATAGATTTCATAGATACCGAAGAGAGTCTGTGGACTGCAAATAAAAAACTCCTGATGAGATTGAGACCATGCTGGCTAACATGGTGAAACCCTGTCTCTACCAAAAATACAAAAAATTAGCCAGGCATGGTGGCGGGCGCCTGTAGTCCCAGCTACTCGGGAGGCTGAAGCAGAATGGTGTGAACCCTGGAGGCGGAGCTTGCAGCTAGGCTAGATGGAGCCACTGCACTCCAGCCTGGGCGACACAGTGAGACTCTGTCTCAAAAAAAGAAAAGAACTCCTGATACAATGAAGAGGCGACTATCAAGGAAAATACCATGTAGAACCTATAATCATCACTCTGAGACTGCTTCTAAAAGAATAAGTTAGGAGAACTGAATTTGATTTATTTCTCCTTAAAATGATATATAAATAGAACATGTTTATTATATAAAAAATCATTTAAAAATAATGTGTTAAATAGACTACGGATAGACTATAAATCTTAGTGAAATAATTTATTCAGAGCCTTTGACAGATTGGCAAATTAAGATAATAAAGTAGGTTTAATATTTAAAATCTAAAAAAATTACATTGGGAATGACCATAAAATATTAATTTTTGTTAAGTGAGCACATGTTCCTGAGATGGATTCAATGCTGAACTCTTGTTTATTTCACAGCAGCATATTACTTATCCACTTATGAAAATATGAGCTCTGCCAAGGATCTATCACTTCTAATAGGTTGAGAATATTGAATTCAGTCTGTTTTCTGCTTGTGAGCATTCAGATACACATGGGTGTCACAGTATGTGTTGTGCATAAAATAAACTCCTAAGCATTCTCTTTCACTAACGTAAACATAGCAAACAATTAAATTAGTTAAAATTTTAAACTATTAAAACTAGTACAAAATTAACTAATTTTCTCTCATCTTAATGTGGAAATACAAGGCTTACATTTATTGTACAGTGAACAGTAAATGGAGTCCCTTAAACGAAATGTTTTACTATAGTCTTCAGCTTTTGAACTATTATTATTTTCATTTTCTACTTCAAAAATTTTCTATTAGCTAGAGTTATTGAAAATTTATTCTTAAATAAACCAACAAATTGTCATCTGGAAAAATAAAGTTAATTAACTTGTGTGTATATGTGCATATATACACACTTTGTGTGTATAAGAATATATACATACTAAATGTGTATATTGAGTGCATGTAGAGAGTGTATTTTGTATCTATTTATATAAACAAAATGAGTATATATGTGTATTAATTTAAAAAATCTATTTTGAAGTGCTGAGTGCATAAAGAAAGACTTGAAACTGGAAAGGAATTAGGGAAAATACTGAAATTGTTTGGAATTTTTTTTCATATATTGTTCATTTTTATGTTTTGTAGTTTAAACGCTATATTTTAGAAAATCTAAGACAGTACTCTCATAAGTTGCCCCATTTTTTCTTGTATCACTTATTTAAAAACATTTCTAATTAAATTCTAATGCAATGATTTTTTTCAGTTATCTTCCTGGCCCATTATGGTTGTGAAAGGCATTGACATGAAAGATCCTTTGATTTTCTGTGTCCTCAGTTGCTTCTCCTATTGTGTTACAATCAATCCTTTTGTAACCCAGCTTCATTTACATATGCGTATTTTGCATTCTTATGCTTCATTAAACTCAGTTTGTGCTTTGCAAGGAAATAAGGATTGCAGTCTTTCCTCCAACTATATTTGTTTCAATAATGTCAAATTTATACCATTATTTTTGTTTCCCGTGCTGTGACCCTGTCCTCTAGTCCCCCACTGGAGGTATATAAAAGTTACTTTTAGTTTCATTTTCAAATTATGTTCTAATATTTTGAAGAGAAAGAGAAGTAATTAATTTCACATATGTGGTGTCAATAATGCAAATAACTAAACTGTAAAAACAACAACTTGAATAGTTATGGCCATATCTGTATATACTTAGGAAATTGCATCTTTATTATGACTGCTAACAGCAAGGATAAGACTAAATAACTTCCAAAATACATCTCTATTTTAGAAGTATTCAAATAGAAAAAAAATCTTTATTTATACATTGATCAAATATGGTGTATTGATAAAATGCAATGATTGCAAGACTTTTTTTCTTCTGAAATTCTCTTGAAAATATATTCCAGTGAATTTGGTACAAATATTCTATCTAGTCCTATGATTTGTCTTTAAAAACATTTAATTGTACTTTTTAAAAAGTCCTGTGAAAATCAAATTTTATTTTGGAAGAGTGAATAGTAGGAAAGTACTACATTGTGTTTTCCTCGATAGTCTCATCTTCATTGTATCAGGAGTTCTTTATTCGCAGTTCACAGACTCCCTTGGGTATCTATGGAAAAAGTACCATTTCCTTTCAAATAAGAACATGGGGAAAATCCCTAGTAGTATTAGCAGGGAATTTAGAGCCTACTTTTAAAAGAGAAACAAAACATCTTTCTTAGTCTATGACAAACTGATCCGAGGTCATCATAATTGTTGATGTTTCTTCAATTAGAAGCCTAATTTACACAAAAGTGTCCCAAATGGAAAATATATCTCTCCTTTGTATATCTCACTTGTTGAAAGGTAAAATTTAGAAAAAGATTCTGTACAAGAAAAGGTTAAAATTATCTTTCTGGTAATTCAGATAGCATTGAAAATATTGTGTGTCAGAAGCAACTCTAGTTTCTATAGCTTGTACTAAATTATTTAATTATTAAAGGAGGAAAGTCCAAACCAATCATCATGAAATTCAGTAAAAGTGATAGATTTTACAGTTGTCTTTTTAAAAGTCGAACCAAAAATTAGATACATTTTAAAGTTTAAAGTAGATTATATGTGATCTATAATCTAATTAAGCAGTAATTCTTCAATTTTGCTCCTGAGGAATTTGTAAGCTGTTTACATTTTCCAGAGACTCTAGAAACAGGAAGTATACAACTCAAGAGGAGAAGAATGAATCCTCAGAAGAGAGGATTTCTAAGGCGGTGTGATAATGAGGACTCAAAATGCCATAGCTTAAAGAAGAGTTTATGTTTTTCGTATACAAAAGATGAAGAAATAGTCAAGGGTTTGACGTGATGCCTCTATTGCCAAATATGACCGCCCTCAAAATTCAAGGCACTGTTCCATTCTCTCCCATTTCCCAGGAAGCAGGAAGTTGGGAAGAAGAAGTGGACAGGAAAATGTGATTTATAGTGTCATAATCTGGAAAAATTTTTGCTTGCTTTCAGTTGTCCAGATAATCATTATATTGCCACACCCAGCAGTAAGGGATGCCAGAAGTATGTACTCCATCTCGTGTCTATATGCTGAGCTAAAACTTAAGGGGCACCATCTGAAACATCTTCTAATTAAAATGTTTACTTTTTTCATAGAGATAATAATAGCTCTTCATTATGGATTTTAATCTATATGTCTTCGGATTATTTTATAATTTGCCTTTTAACATTCTGTTTATGTATTATTGTCATATTGAAAATTTTTGTTTTTAATAAGGTAGCTTAGTTGAACAATGCAGGTATGTATCCATGTATTTAGTCTTTGGTTGTGTCTTCGGCGTTAATGCTTACAAAGTTCATATCTTCAATATTCTAAAAATTCTAAATTACTTCCCTTTTAGAATTTGTGTGTTTACAAATTTTTGGATTTAAATGTTTGACCCATGTGGATTTAGTCATAAGAAAAGAGACAAGAATATAGATTTTTCTTTTTCTACTCTTAATAAAGTATCACATTTGATCAAAGTTGCTCATGCTGTTATAAACTGGCTAGATGCATAGATGATATTTCTTTCTGAGAGAGAGAATAAGAGTAAAATGAATTTTTAAAATTCATTGTTACAACCCAAAGACTTATGAATGCAGATAGATCACCATTTCCAAAATAATTTTTTAATCTGGTTATTTACATGAATTTTAGATTTATATTATTAAAATTATTAAGTCAAAATTGAAAACACTATTGATACTTTGGATTTTCTTAAGTATAATTTTAATAAATAGCTTAATACATATAAATACTGTGTTCTTCTATTTATTAAAACTTTCTATTTTCCAGTGGAAGAAGCATTGCAAAACAAAATATGTAAATTATAGAACTGGGAGTTTTAATGTTGAAATAAAATAAATTCCAGAATGTGATAGAACAATAGGAAAGTTAGTATTAGTTAACATGGTTCTAATGTATGTGTTTCTGCTGATTTTAAAATATAGTTACTTTTCCTAATGTGATTCTAAGTTGACATTCTTCCAATGGACAAGAAGCTAACTTAAAGCCACTACTAGAAATCCTGTGGAAGATGATAGCTTAAATTCACCAAGTCTCTCTGTCTTCTATATTTCTGCTAGGATGGTTCATCAATTCCATTAATAGTCAGTTTATGGGGATAGCATTTAACACATAGTTGCAGCCCTTTCATGTACTAATAATTTATGGTTATTATAGAGATGATTCAGGCAAGAACTTCTTTTAGAGGCAGATTCACCATGCACTTCTTTGGAGGACAGAGAAGGCAGCCAATTTGGATGCTTAATGGCTCAGACCAGCGTTTCTGTGTTAGTCCTCTCTTGTCTACCAGCCCACCATCACACGAGACATTCAACAATTATGCCCACACAGCAAACTAGAGAAAGCACTTGAGATCTGAGCTGGTGAATGTGAGTAAATTCAGAGTCTAGCCCGAAGATAGTAAAATATTACCATAAATGTAGTATGTTTCAAGAACTTGAAGGAAATAGTATAAAAGATAAAAATATTAAAATATCTAGACATACCTAATGGTTAAAAAAACCAAATGATTTTATTGTTATTATTATTGTTATTATTATTATTATTGCTATTGTACTTTAGGTTATGGTATACATGGCAGAATGTGAAGGTTTGTTACATAAGTATACATGTGCCATGGTGGTTTGCTGCACCCATCAACCCGTCTCTACATCAGGAATTTCTCCTAATGCTATCCCTCCCCTAGCCTCCCATCCCCTGACAGGCCCTGGTGTGCAATGTTCCCCTCCCTGTATCCATATGTTCTCATTGCTCAACTCCCACTTATGAGTGAGAACATGCAGGGCTTGGTTTTCTGTTTTTTAAAATACAGTATTATAAGGAAATGCATATATATTTTGAAAAAAAAAGTAGTCCAAACAAAAACAAAATAATCTTTTGTAATTTCATCTCTTTAGAGAGAAATAACTTAATATTAAATTATTTTTGCATTAGGTGGTATAAAAAATTTATGAGATTTTATTTTTCTGTTCTTGGGTTAGTTTGCTGAAAATGATCATTTCCAGCTTCATCCTTGTCCCTGCAAAGGACACAAATTCATAACTTTTTATGGCCGCATAGCATTCCATGGTATATATATACCACATTTTCCTTATCCAGTCTGTCATTGATGGGCAGTTGGGTTGGTTCCAAGTCTTTGCTATTGTGAACAGTGATGCATATACATACATGTGCATGTGTCTTTACAGTAAAATGATTTACATTTCTTTGGGTATATACCCAGTAATGAGATTTCTGGGTCAAATGGTATTTCTGGTTCTAGATCCTTGAGGAATTGTCACACTGTCTTCCACAATGACTGAACTAATTTACACTCCTACCAACACTGTAAGAGTGTTACTATTACTCCACATCCTCTCCAGCATTTGTTGTTTCCTGACTTTTTAATGATCACCATTCTAACTGGTGTGAGATAATGTCCCATTGTGGTTTTGATTTGCATTTCTCTAATGATCAATAATGATAAGCTTTTTTTCATATGTTTGTTGGCCACATAAATGTCTTCTTTTGAGAAGTATCCATTCATATTCTTCACCCACTTTTTATGCAGCTGTTTGTTTTGTCCTTGTAAATTAGTTTAAATTCCTTGTATATTCTGGATATTAGCCCTTTGTCAGATGGATAGATTGCAAAAATTTTCTCCCTGTAAATTAGTTTAAATTCCTTGTATATTCTGGGTATTAGCCCTTTGTCAGATGGATAGATTGCAAAAATTTTCTCCCATTCTATAGGTTACCTGTTCACTCTGCTGATAGTTTATTTTGCTGTGCAAAAGATTTTTAGTTTAATTAGATTCCATTTGTCAATTTTGGCTTTTGTTGCCATTGCTTTTCATGTTTTAGTCATGAAATCATTGCTCAAGCCTATGTCCTGAATGGTATTGTCTAGGTTTTCTTCTAGGGTTTTTATGGTTTTAGGTCTTATATTTAAGTCTTTAATCCATCTTGAGTTAATTTTTGTATAAGATGTAAGGAAGGGGTCCAGTTTCAGTTTTCTACATATGGTTAGCCAGTTTTCCCAACACCATTTATTAAATAGGGAATCCTGTCCCCATTTCTTGTTTTTTGTCAGGTTTGTCAAAGATCAGGTGGATGGAGATGTGTGGCATTACTTCTGAGGCCTCTGTTCTGTTCCATTGGTCTATGTATCTGTTTTGGTACCAGCACCATGCTGTTTTTGTTACTGTAGTCTTGTAGTGTAGTTTGAAGTCAGGTAGCATGATGCCACCAGCTTTGTTCTTTTTGCTTAGGATTGTCTTGGCTCTCTGGGCTCTTTTGTGGTTCCATATGAAATTTAAAGTAGATTTTTTCTAATTCTGTGAATAAAGTCAATGAGAGCTTTATGGGGATAGCACTGAATTTATAAATTACTTTGGGCAGTATGGCCATTTTCACGATACTGATTTTTAAAAATAGGCTTCACCCAAAAACGTAGCTACCAAAGTAGTAAATCAAACACTGGAATTATTATGAGATAACTTCAAAGAAGCACAGTAGTAGAGTACTTTAGTTCACTTTTCTCATGATACAACAATCACATGGGATGATAGACAAGGTATAAATGA
Source organism: Rhinopithecus roxellana (assembly GCF_007565055.1). Classification (NCBI taxonomy): domain Eukaryota; kingdom Metazoa; phylum Chordata; class Mammalia; order Primates; family Cercopithecidae; genus Rhinopithecus; species Rhinopithecus roxellana. The sequence continues at coordinate 53,281,946 of NC_044551.1, read as the reverse complement.
CCTAAGTGATAAGGCACATCACGTACTCATCTTACACAAATATATGTGATATATTTCCATAGAATTTGGTGAATAAATGCATATACATTTCCAAATCAACTTGAAATGTTTAATTTGCTTCATTGTTATGTGCCTGTGAACACTGACTACAATTAAGTATAAGTGTACCGCAATAAAATATCAATAAAAGTCTATAAATTTATATATATGTATATGATTTTACACTCTGATCATAAGTAAATTAAACTTGAAATTAAAAACAAACAACAAATCTCCTTAATTGTAAAGCTAAACTGCATCATTGAAACTAACACAATGAATGCAAATAAACCAATAAGTAATTCAAATTCTTTCAAGAATATAATATCGATACAAATAATATATATTAACTAAACCGACAAGATTTATTTGAAATGATACTCAGAATAAAATTTACATTATCAATTTCAAAAAATTTAAAACAAGAAACTACAAGCTGTAACCAAAATGAAACAAATAATTCAAATTAGAGATGCAGAAATAAAACCACAAAATAAACCTAAGTATAAAAAGGGATCAAACATAAAATATCTAAGCCAGATGGAGAGGTATGCACATACAGTGCCAGCTACTGAGAAAACTAACACAGGAGGATCTCTTGCCCAGGAGTTCAAGTATGTCGTGCACTGTGTGTCTACGAAGCCCACACTGCAGCTTGTACAACACAATGAGACCACATCTCTTAATAAAAAAATCTCTAAACAAGATTAGAAAATAACTACAATACAGGCATACTTTGTTTTGTGGAATTTCTTTTCTTTGCACTTCACAGATTTTTAAAAATGCAAATCAAAGGCTGGGTGTGGTGGCTCACACCTGTAATCCCAGCACTTTGGGAGGCTGAGGTGGGTGGATCACAAGGTCAGGAGATCAAGACCACCCTGGCTAACACAGTAAAACCCCGTCTCTACTAAAAATACAAAAAAAAAAAAAAAGAGCCTGGCATGGTGACAGGTGCCTGTAATCCCAGCTACTCAGGAGGCTGAGGGATGAGGCAGGAGAATCGCTCAAACCCACAAGGCGGAGGTTGCAGTGAGCCAAGATCATGCCACTGCACTCCAGTCTGGGCAACAGAGTGAGACTCCGTCTCAAAAAAAAAAAAAAAAAAAAAAAAAAAAAGAAGGTTTATAGCAACTGAGTTGAACAAGTCCATCGGTGCCATATTTTTCAATAGCATGTATTCACTTTGTGTGTCTTTGAGTCTCATTTGCAATATTTCAAAAGTTTTCATTATCATTTTATCTGTTACGTTAATATACGATGAGTGAACTTTGCTGTTACTGTTGTAACTGTTTTGGAACACCACAAATCTTGCCCATAAGGGACAATGAACTAGTAAATTCTGTGTGTGGTCTGACTGCTCCACCAACTGGTCATTCCCCCTTCTTCCCCCCTCTGCCCATGCCACCCTGGTACCTGAGACACAAAAATATTGAAATCAGGCCAGTTAGTAACCTTGGAATTGCCTCTAGGCATTCAGGTGAAAGAAAGAGTCACAAACCTCTCATGTTAAATCAAAAACTAGAAATAACTAAGCTTCATGAGGAAGGCTTGCACATGTCAGAAGCTGAGACAGACTGAGGGCTAAGCCTCTTGTAGCAAACAGATGAGTTGGAAATGTGAAGGTAAAGTTATCGAAAGAAATTAAAAGTGCTATTCTAGTGAAACATGAATGATAAGAAAGTGAAATAGCCTTATTGCTGATACTGAGAAAGTTGTAGTGATCTGGAGGAAAGATCACACTAGCCATAGCATTTCTTTAAGCTAAAGCCTAATCCAGAGTAAGGCCTTAACTCTCTTCAATGTTATGAAGGCTGAGAGAAATGAAGGAGCTTCAAAAGAAAAGATTGAAGCTGGCAGATGCTGGTTCATGGGGTTTAAGGAAAGAAGCCATCTTCTTAACACACAAGTGCTAGGTGGAGAAGCAAGTGCTAATGTGGAAGCTGGAACAAGTTATTCAGAAAATCAAGCTGAGAGAGTAATGAAGTTGATAACACTAAACAGATTTTCAATATAGACAAAACAGCCCTTCTATTTGAAAAAGATGCCATCTAGGACTTTCCAATCTACAGAGAAGAAGTCAATGCCTGGCTTCAAAGCTTTAAAAAGACCAGGCTGACTCTCTTGTTAGGGGATAATGCAGTTGCTGACTTTAAGTTGAAGTCAACGTTCAGTTATTATCTTGAAAATCCTAGGGTTTCTTTTCTTTTTTTTTTTTTTAATACTTTAAGTTCTAGGGTACATGTGCATAATGTGCAGGTTTGTTACATATGTATACTTGTGCCATGTTGGTGTGCTGCACCCATCAACTCGTCAGCACCCATCAATTCATCATTTATATCAGATATAACTCCTAGTGCAATCCCTCCCCTCTTCCCCCTCCCCATGATAGGCCCCGATGTGTGATGTTCCCCTTCCTGAGTCCAAGTGATCTCATTGTTCAGTTCCCACCTATGAGTGAGAACATGCGGTGTTTGGTTTTCTGTTCTTGTGATAGTTTGCTAAGAATGATGGTTTCCAGCTGCATCCATGTCCCTACAAAGGACGCAAACTCATCCTTTTTTATGGCTGCATAGTATTCCATGGTGTATATGTGCCATATTTTCTTAATCCAGTCTGTCACAGATGGACATTTGGGTTGATTCCAAGTCTTTGCTATTGTGAATAGTGCCGCAATAAACATACGTGTGCATGTGTCTTTATAGCAGCATGATTCATAATCCCTTGGGTATATACCCAGTAGTGGGATGGCTGGGTCATATGGTACATCTAGTTCTAGATCCTTGAGGAATTGCCATACTGTTTTCCATAATGGTTGAACTAGTTTACAATCCCACCAACAGTGTAAAAGTGTTCCTATTTCTCCACATCCTCTCCAGCACCTGTTGTTTCCTGACTTTTTAATGATTGCCATTCTAACTGGTGTGAGATGGTACCTCATTGTGGTTTTGATTTGCATTTCTCTGATGGCGAGTGAAGATGAGCATTTTTTCATGTGTCTGTTGGCTGTATGAATGTCTTCTTTTGAGAAATGTCTGTTCATATCCTTTGCCCACTTTTGGATGGGGTTGTTTGTTTTTTTCTTGTAAATTTGTTTGAGTTCTTTGTAGGTTCTGGATATTAGCCCTTTGTCAGATGAGTAGATTGCCAAAATTTTCTCTCATTCTGTAGGTTGCCTGTTCACTCTGATGGTAGTTTCTTTTGCTGTGCAGAAGCTCTTTAGTTTAATGAGATCCCATTTGTCAATTTTGGCTTTTGCTGCCGTTGCTTTTGGTGTTTTAGACATGAAGTCCTTGCCCATGCCTATGTCCTGAATGGTACTACCTAGGTTTTCTTCTAGGTTTTTTATGGTATTAGGTCTAACATTTAAGTCTCTAATCCATCTTGAATTAATTTTTGTATAAGGAGTAAGGAAAGAATCCAGTTTCAGCTTTCTACTTATGGCTAGCCAATTTTCCCAGCACCATTTATTAAATAGGGAATCCTTTCCCCATGTCTTGTTTCTCTCAGGTTTGTCAAAGATCAGATATCTGTAGATGTGTGGTATTATTTCTGAGGACACTGTTCTGTTCCATTGGTCTGTATCTCTGTTTTGGTACCAGTACCATGCTGTTTTGGTTACTGTAACCTTGTAGTATAGTTTGAAGTCAGGTAGCGTGATGCCTCCAGCTTTGTTCTTTGAAAATCCTAGGGTTTCTTAAGCATTATGCAAAATCTACTCCACCTGTGCTGTATAAATGGAACGATAAAGCCTAGATGACAGGATATTTGCTTAAAGTTTGATTTATGGAGTATTTTAACTCCACTGATGAGACCTACTGCTCAGAAAAAAAAAAAAAAAAAAAAACCTTTCAAAATATTCCTGCTCATTGACAATGCACCCAGTCATCCAAGAGCTCCGCTGAAGATGTACATGGAGATTAATGTTGTTTACACACCTACTAACACAACACTCATTCTGCAGCCTGTGGATCAACGAGTAATTTTGAATTTCAAGTCTCATTATTTAAGAAATACATTTTGTAAGGCTATAGCTCCCATAGAGAGTGAGTCTTCTGATGAATCTGAGCAAAGTGAACTGATTCTGGGTAGGATTCACCATTCTAGATGCCATTAGGAACATTCATGGTTCTTAGAAGGAGGGCAAACTATCAACATTAACAGAAATTTGGAAGAAGTTGATTCTAACCCTCATGAATGACTTTTGAAGAATGTAAGACTTCAGTGGAGGAAGTAACTACAGATGTAGTAGAAATAGCAAGAGACGAAGGCTTAGAAATGGATTCTGAAGATATGACTGAATTGCTGTAATCTCATGGCAAAACTTGAGCAGAAGAGGAGCTGCTACTTATGGATGATGGAAGAAAGTAGTTTCTTGAGATAGAAACTACCCTTGGTGAAGACGCTGTAAACATTGTTGAAATAAGAACAAAAAATTTAGAATATTACATAAAATTAGCTGATAAAGCAACAACAGAGATGGAGAGGACTGACTTCAATTTTGACAGAAGTTTTGTGGCGTATAAAATGCTATCAAGAATCATCAAACGATACAGAGAAATGTTTTGTGAAAGGAAGAGTCAATCAATGTGACAAACTTCATCATTGCCTTATTTTAAGAAATTGCCACAGACACACACACTTTGTCAACCACCACCCTTATCAGTCAGCAGCACTCAACATCAAATCAACAGCCTCCAACAGCAAAAAAATCATGACTTGGTGAAGGTTCAAATGATCATTAGCATTTTTCAGCATTAAAATATTTTTAACTTATGATATATACATTGTTTTTTGACACATACTGCTATTGCATACTTAAAATGCTACCATAGAGTGTAAGTATAAGTGTTACATGCACTGGGAAACCAGAAAATTTGTGTTACTCCAGTGGTATAGAACTGAATCTGTACTATTGATGAGGCAATTCTGTATGTCCACTTCACCATTCTTATTCAACGTAGTACTAGAAGTTCAAGTTTCAGCATTTGGCCAAAAAAATAGATAAAAGGCATTCAATTTAAAAAGGAAGAAATTAAACTCTTTTTATTTGGAAATGTCATAATCTTTCTGTCTTTAACAAGAGGCCTCCAAATAATGTGAGTACAGAAGAGAATATTTTGAAGTTGCCGTTAATCTACCCATCAATGAACATCTATACCCATGTATTTGTCTTTGTCTCTGTTACAATAATAGATATGCTATTCCTGTCTAAGGTTAAACTATTTACCTGGACAGTGGACCTCAGGCTGTCTGAACTGCTGAAGAATATTTGCTAGGGTGATCCATATTTCATTATGAATATTTTCCTTTTGACTTATTTGTTTATATCAGCACAAAATCATAATATGAGTATCTTATATTAAACAAAAGCCTCTCTTGTGTCCACTACCCCATAACTATCACATGGTTTCTTTGCTCCCTTTAGCAGAGTTCTTAAAAAATTGTCTTTATCACCAAAAGCAATGGCAACAAAAGCCAAAATAAACAAATAGGATCTAATTAAACTAAAGAGCTTCTGCATAGCAAAAGAAACTACCATCAGAGTGAACAGGGAACCTACAGAATGGGAGAAAATTTTTGCAATCTACCCATCTGACAAAGGGCTAATATCCAGAACCTACAAAGAACTCAAACAAATTTACAAGAAAAAAACAAACAACCCCATCCAAAAGTGGGCAAAGGATATAAACAGACACTTTTCAAAAGAAGACAGTTCTGCAGCCAACAGACACATGAAAAAATGCTCATCATCACTGGTCACCAGAGAAATGCAAATCAAAACCACAATGAGATACCATCTCATACCACTTAGAATGGTGATCATTAAAAAGTCAGGAAACAACAGGTGCTGGAGAGGATGTGGAGAAATAGGAACACTTTTACACTGTTGTTGGGACTGTAAACTAGTTCAACCATTGTGGAAGACAGTGTGGCAATTCCTCAAGGATCTAGAGCTAGAAATACCATTTGACCAAGCAATCCCTTTACTGGGGATATAGCCAAAGGATTGTAAATCATACGACTATAAAGACACATGCACACATATGTTTATTGCAGCACTATTCACAATAGCAAAGACTTGGAACCAACTCAAATGTCCATCAGTGATAGACTCGATTAAGAAAATGTGGCACATATACACTATCAAATACTATGCAGCCATAAAAAGGACGCGTTCTTGTCCTTTGCAGGGACATGGATGAAACTGGAAACCATCATTCTGAGCAAACTATCACAAGGACAGTAAACTAAACACCACATGTTCTCACTCATAGCTGGATATTGAATAATGAGAACACTTGGACACAAGATGGGGAATATCACACACTGGGGCCTGTCATGGGGTAGGGGGCAGGGGGAGAGAGAGCATTAGGAAAAATACTTAATGTAAATGACGAGTTAATGGGTGCAGAAAACCAGGATGGCACATGTATAGCTATGTAACAAACCTGTACGTTGTGTACATGTACCCTAGAACTTAAATTATAATAAAAAAATTTTTTAAAGTTGTTTTTATTTCCTGTTTTTAATTTCCTCCTCCTATTTTCTCCAGAACTCTCTAAATTTCTGTATTTTGCTCAAAAGATGCTAAAAAATCTGATTGTTCTCAATACTCACATTGTTAAATCCAATAACTAACAGGCCTTGACTTACCAGCAACCTTCCTCGGTGTTGATTAGTCCATTCACATTGAGGTATTTTCTTGGCTTGGCTTTCAGTATCTTATGGTTTCCTGATGCAATTTCTTTATCTCCAGATACAGGTTTTTCTCTCTCCTTTGTTAGTTCTTTCTTATCTTACCAATTATTTGATTTCAGAGTTTCTTAAGGTTCACGCATTGGGTTATTTATTGTTTTGCCTAAATTTATTTAATTTATTTAATTTTATATTTTTAGAGACAGAGATTCACTGTGTTGCCAAGGCTGGTCTCAAACTCCTGAGCTCAAGAAATTCTCTTGCCTGACTCCCAAGTAGCCGGGATGACCAGGCACAAGCCAACATGCCCAACATTTTGCCTACATTTACTGATTAATAATTTCATCCAGACTCCTGACATTAAATACCATCTATACATTGGACACTACCTTTATTAATATTGGCTCTTTAAGAAAGAGACATTGGGATCAAGACTTAAGTGTAAGTAGTTTATTTAGGGGGAAGAATAAACCTAGAAAATACCATTACACAAGTAGGAAAGTTAGTGAGTAAACTAAAGACTAAAAATAAATTTGTTAATAAATTAGTTACCAGTGAAAAATTGAGTTTCAAATCCTACTAGGGATCCAGGATAATTGGAGAAAAACATGCTTCAGTTGTCCCATCAGAAAGGTGAGAGAAACAGGAATATTTCCACCCTGATCTGTCATTAAGTGAGAACTCTTAGGGAAAGGATGGTAATCCAAAATTGAGAGAATATGTAAAGAAATCGTAAAGCCGGGTGCGGTGGCTCAAGCCTGTAATCCCAGCACTTTGGGAGGCCGAGGCGGGTGGATCACGAGGTCAGGAGATCTAGACCATCCTGGCTAACACGGTGAAACCCCGTCTCTACTAAAAAATACAAAAAACTAGCCGGGCGAGGTGGCGGGCGCCTGTAGTCCCAGCTACTTGGAAGGCTGAGGCAGGAGAATAGCGTCAACCCGGGAGGCAGAGTTTGCAGTGAGCTGAGATCCGGCCACTGCACTCCAGCCCGGGAGACAGAGTGAGACTCCGTCTCAAAAAAAAAAAAAAAAGAAAGAAAGAAAGAAATAGTAAATATAAGGTGAGATGGGTGGGACATCAATAACCCCCACTGCCCTCTCCACATTCTTTCACCAAGCCACTAATTTCTTTAAACTCCTGACCTGTATATGCAAATGCCCACTTGACCTCTCCAACTAAGAGTTCTGTTAGACATCTCAAAAGGAGTATGGTTATTGGGAAACTCCTGATCTATACACACATTCTAAATTTATTCCTTCGCACTTTTCCTCATTTCACAAAAAAAGGTACTTCCAGCCTTGCGATTGCTTAGGTCAAAAAACACTGGAGTCCTTCCTGAGTCTTCTCATTCTTTGACACTCCACCCCATCTAAGCTACCAGCATATCTTGTAGTCTTTTCTATATAGACACATCTCCCTTAACCCCTCACTGCTCACTTTTTCCTTGGCTATCACCTTTTCTGAGCTAGAATATGTCAATGATCTTCTATCTGGTCTGTCTTATTCTGCTACGGCTCCCCTTATAGCATCCAGATTGATTCTAATTGAAAATTAAAACCACTGTGCAATTTCCCTGCTCCAACTTTCTAATATCTTTTCTTATCACTAAGAAACAAGAAATATCTGTGAAATGTCAACAAGCACCTTAGAATAAATGTCCCCTGCATCCCCTCTCTAAGCTCATCACCCACTTGCTTGCTCCAATCTGGTCGGATTGGCCTCCTTGTTGTGCCTTGGACAGGAAAGCATGATCCCTTTGGGTGGCTTTGCATTTGTTGGTCTCTCCTTATAGGATATTCTTACCGCATATCCATTGAGTGTCTCCCTTGCTTTCTTGATTCTTTGCTTATGGCATTCACCCTGGGAATTTTATTTAAAAATTGTAGAAGACTAGTGGGGTCTAGTCTTTTCCTAGTCCTCACTTCTCTTTCTTGCACTTTGTTCTCATAGCACCTGTTACTGAATGAACACTATATAATGCTTTAAGTAAGTCTCCTATTTCCTTTTTCCTTCCTAGAGATGAACATTGAAGGCAAGAAGAATTTCCCTTTTTTATTCACGTAGATAGCCCCGAAACCTAGACTAGATTTTAGTGCTGGTGTGTACTCGGGTAAATACTCATTGTAGGAAATAATTCATGTAATTATGTATTTACTTGAGGGTTAACTGGGAGACTCTTGATTCATCCATCATAAAAAATGCTTTATATTCAAAGGTGTTTCCCTGAGAAAACACATGAAAACAAAAACTCTCTGTAATTTCATAGTTTAAATTCATGACACTTTTGCATTTTATTATAGTGTGCTTGGTTTCATTACACTTTCAATTGCTATGATTGTTGTGGTTTCATAAGCAGAGAGCATACCTACAGTGAATTCGAAACAAAATAAAAAATAGTGTGTGATAAAAGAAAACATCTGAAAGAAATTTTATTCTATATAATCATCTTCTGATTCTTACTAGAAAACAATTATAAGATGTATTTAAGTGATACTGGACCGGGTATTGAATGTGTCTGCTTAAAAGAAATATTATATTAGTATGTCTTTAAAAGTTTTCTCAGAGAAACATGTTTTGTTTTCTTTCTCATGTTGTCTGGATTGTGTTGAATAAATGTAGCCAAACAATTTGGGAGATTTTACAATAAAGTACAAATTATTTGGAGATTATCTCTTGAGATCAATACACTTCTAAATCAATATGCCTATAGAACCGCCTAAAAATACAACTTAGCATTTTTATCATAGAGTAAAAGCAATTTATTCACTATTAAGTATCAGTAGCCAGGCACTACTGTATATGGCCCATAGCAACCTTGATAATCACGTAAATGAATAACTGAAAAAGAATCGTTAAATACTAAAGATGCTGAGTAGGGGGAGGAAGTGGTAATGCTTTATCCATTAAACAAAGATTTTATTTAGTTTTACAAAACCTGGTTTGGATACGTTCATTTAATCAAATAACATGAATCATTTATTCCCCTGCAGAGGATCCTGACACTCATCATAAACTTATCAAATAATAATTAAGTATATTTGTTCAATTAATTATATACTGTATTTCTTAGTCTCTAATCCATATGACTTTTCTGGTTTTTATTTGTGTTTCCCTTGGTACTAAGCAGAGTATTTAGCACTTGGGATTAGATACCCAACTCAGCTTTTAAAAATTAAGTTACTAATAGGGCAAATAAGTGTGTACAGATACAAGCTATGATTAAAAGAGGAAGAGTGGTATGAATAGAAATACATTTGGAATGGTACTGAAGCAGAAATTTTCAGTTCCCATAGAGTAGTAGCCTGGCGAAAACGTAACCTGGCAACGAGGGAAAGAAAAATTGAGGATAGTAGGAAGGAAACTTAGATCATAGAGAGTAAGGGACAAAAAAGAGAGGAGAAAATATACCTAGAAAGAGCTTTGCTAATTTATCTATGGCTCTGTGGTCAGCAATCACTAAAAACAGTTTACAATTCCTCTTGGAGACTCATCCAGCACTTGATGATATGTGGCATAGGTCCTCAGAAATTGTGACCCCATTTTGCTAGTGTGATTATAATTATTTCTGGAAGTATGTGAAGCCATTGATTATTACTGAAAATCATTTTGCTAATATCTAAATCATGGCATAGTTCCTAGACTAACTAGAAAGGTTAACACATACAATGATGTTGTATATTAATCTTGATAATAACATATTAAAAGTATTTTACTGGAAATTAAGTCCATATAACTAAAAAATTCTTGAAATAAGATTTTCATTGAATGTTTTCTATGCCTGCTTTATGAAATCAATCACTGTGTTCTTGAAAAAACAGTACATTCGTTCCTAGAACATATTTGCTTTTTTATAAATATGATCTCATAATCTTGAAAATAAAAATGTGTCAGGGGAGGTGTGACGGTGTTGAGTTTGTACATAATGTTATCCCACAGAGCAGCTAGCTGGTTAATAGAAACATTGCTAAAACTTACAGCAGTACAGTATTTTCCCTTAAGCTATAAATAATACATTACTTTGGTGTTTAATCCAGTGCTGACAAGAAGAGAAATGAGTTGGCATCCATATGGTGAATATTAACTACATTTCTAGCTATTGTTCACTTAAATATTTAAGGCCTTATTTATAGATAGCAATAAAATGAAATAAGGAATTAATAGGTTGAATCTGGAACGATAAACAAAATCATGTACAGTAAAGTCATTAAATATATTTCATTTCTACCAAGTCTGCTTTGTCTGAATTAATAGATAACCTGAACAGTGTAGCTTAATTAGGGAGAGGAAGAATTTATCACTTTGCAAGTGACTGAGATCCTTATGTATACTGTTTAGGTAACACTGTAGAGTATAATGTCAAAATTCTTGGCATTGAAAAATTGTGTTGGGGCCAGACATAGTGAGTCACACCAGTAATATTGATACTTTGGGAGGCCGAAGGGGAAGAACTGCTTGAGCTCAGGAGTTCAAGACCAGCCTGGAAGACATAGTGAGAACGTATCTGTACAAAAAACAACAACAAAAAATGAGCCAGGTATGATGGTATGCACCTACTGGAGTCCCAGCCGCTTGTGATCTCAGGAGTTGAAGGCTGTAGTGAGCCATGATCGCACCACTGCACTGCAGCCTGGGTGGCAGAGCAAGACACTACCTAAAAAAGAAAAAATGGTGTTGGTATTCTCAGCTCTGTTACTGTCCATTTCATCTTACATGGAACCCATTTTGTAAGAGCTTCAGTTTTTGTTGTACATAAAACTAGAAAATTAATAATTTTCCTACATTTATGGTACGATTATAACAATCAGAAGAATTATGCTTCTAAAAGAACGTATTGGTTGTGAAAGTTTTCTGAATATATCACATCTTGTTTATTCATTTACCAGTTAATGAACATTTTTATTATTTCTATCTTTTTTGCTACTGTGAACAATGCTGCTATTAAGATACTTATGCAAGTGTGAACTTATGTTTTCATTTCCATTAGACAGACATCCAGAAGTCAAATTGTCGGGTAATATGGTAAATTTATATTCAACCTTTTAAGAAACTGCCAAAAACATTTAAATTGTAAATATTTTTTGATTGCTTGCTTATTTTATGTGTAATTCAGTTCCTTAGAGAACAAGATCTATACCATTTATTTTTATCTTTATATACCTTCATAATGTGCTATGTATGAGTAGTTTTCATTCAATATTTATTAAATGAATAAATGCAAGAATGAATGAATAAATAATTGAATGCATAATTTTGATCAACGTGTTAGGCATTCCAACTTCTAAGTGGAAAACTTTACTAATGCCAGCAAAGTCTATGGAAATTTTATTCTGCATCATTGAAATCACAGAAGTTCCTATAGAAACAAAAGTATCCCTATGTATTCTAATGTGCTCATATTGGTTTAATTTGATCATTCTATTATTTGTGCTTCATACTTTTAGGGGCATTTTGGTGTTGTGGAAGAAGCTGAGGGATCTTTACAGGTCCTGTAAGACATGTAGATGAGACAGAGTCTCATAGATACTGCCTTTCAATTCCCCAAACAGATAAATCTATACATTGTAGTTCATTAGAAAGTGTAATTCACTTGAACTCAGATGGACCTGGTATTAGATCTAGACCCATCACATACTAGTTGTGAAGTTTAGGCAAGTCATCCTTCATTAAGTAAGAATACTAATTCAGGTACCTCCTCCCTTACTCAAATTAGAGGATTTTAAGTATTCTCTGGGTCAAGATTTATAAAGGGACTTTGCAAAATGCAAAACTGACAGAGATAAAAATAATGATTAACATCACACATCAAACAAGGTCTAGTTTTGGATGTTTGTGTTCTTAGCATCTTTTAAAATGATTTTAATGTCTTTTAGTGTTGCCCTCTTTAGGTAATGCCAAATATGAAGCTACATATGACTCTGGCAAGTTTATTATTGGTTTACTACATCTGTAAGTAGGCAATGAATGATCAAAAACATCCTTTTTTACTTTTTATATATTTCTTATTTTATTTTTAGTAGACATGTAATGACTGTACATATTTGGGGGCCACAGCATGATATTTCAATACATGTATATGCTGTGTAATGATCAAATAAGTTTAATCAGGATATTCATCCTCAAACATTGATCGTTTCTTTGCATTGGGAACATTAAAATTCTCTCTTCTAACTTTTCGAACATATACAGTAATTTTTTTTTTTTTTTTTTTTGAGACGGAGTCTCGCTGTCTCCCAGCAGTGCAGTGGCCCGCGATCTCAGCTCACTGCAAGCTCTGCCTCCCGGGTTTCCCCATTCTCCCGCCTCAGCCTCCCGAGCAGCTGGGACTACAGGCGCCCGCCACCTTGCCCGGCTAGTTTTTTTTTTTTTTTGTATTTTTTTAGTAGAGACGGGGTTTCACCGTGTTAGCCACGATGGTCTCGATCTCCTGACCTCGTGATCCGCCCGCCTCAGCCTCCCAAAGTGCTGGGATTACAGGCTTGAGCCACCGCGCCCGGCCCATATACAGTAAATTACTGTTAACTGTAGTCACCCTACAGTGCTATAGAATGCTAGGACTAATTCTTCCTATCTAGTTGTACCCACTAACCAACCTCTATCCTCTCCTCCCTTCTACCTTCCTAGGTGGTAATAATCGTAATTCTATTCTCTACTTCTATGAGCTCTCTTTTTTAACGTCTCACATTTGAGTGAGAATTGAGGCATTTCTCTTTTAGTGTCTGACATTTCATTTAATATAATGTCTGTCAGGTTTATACATGCTGCCATTCATGACATGAGCCCATTGTTTTTATGGCTAAATAATATTCCGTTGTGTATATATACCACATCTTCTATATCCATTCATCTGTTGATTACCCTTCAGCTGGATTCCTTATCTTGGCTATTGTGAATAGTGCTGCAGTAAACATGAGAGTGCTAATATCTCTTCAATAACCTGACTTACTTTTCCTTGTATAAGTCTACAGTAGTGGGATTGCTAGATTATATAAAGTCCTATTAATATCTTTAGATTTTTGGAAACCTCCAAAATGTTTTCCATAATGGATGTACTAACTGACATTCCCACCAAATGTGTTAAGTGTTTTCTCTGCAACCTCCATAGCATTTTTGTTTGTTTGTTTGTTTTTGTCTTTTTGATAATAGCCATTCTACTGGGGTGAGATGATAATCTCATTGTAATTTTGATTTACATATCCCCATGATTAGTGATGGCGAACATTTTTTCATTTACTTGTTGGCCATTTGTATGTCTTCTTTCGATAAATATCTACCAGATTATTTGCTTATTTAATCAGATATTAGTTTGTTTACTGTTGAGTCATTTGAGTTCCACTAGTATCTTTGGATATTAGTGCCTTGTTAACTTAATAACTTGCAAGTATTTTCTCACATTCTATAGGTTGTCTCTTCACCCTGTTGATTGTTTCTTTTGTCATGCAGAAGCTTTCAGTTTGATACAGTCCGTTTCTCTATTTTTGTTTTTGTTGCCTGTGATTCTGTAGTCTTACTCATAAAAATATTTTCCTCAAGCATTGTCCTAAAGCATTTCCCCTCTGTTTTCATCTTGTAGTTTCATAGTTTCCATTCTTATCCATTTTGAGTTTTTTTTTTTTAATTTTGTGAGAGAAAGGGGTCTAGTTTCATTCTCCTGCTTATGGATATCCAGTTTTCTCAGCACCAGTTAATGAAGAGGGTGTCTTTTTCCCATTGTGTGTCTTTAGCACTTTTATAAAACAGGAGTTGACTGTAAGTACGTGAAATTCTTCTGGGTTTTCAATTTTGTTTCATTTGTCTACATATCTGTTTTTATACCAATATCATGTTGTTGGGTTACTCTTGCTTTGTAGTATATTCTGAAGTTAGGTCAGGTAGGGTGATTCATCCAGACTTTTTTTTCTTTTTTTCTCCTCAGTATTACTTTGGCTCTTCAGGGTCTTTTGTGGTTCCGAATGAATTTTAAGATTGTTTTCTCTATTTTTATAAGAAGTGTTATTGGTATTTTGGTAGGTATTATAGATTATAGATTATTCTGTAATTCTGTGGTATTATAGATTACTCTTGGTAACATGGCTATTTTAGCAATATTAAGTGTTCCAATTCAGGAACATGGAATGTCTTTCCATTTGTTTATTCCATTTACAATTTCTTTCATCAGTGTTTTGTAGTATTCATGGTAGAGATATTTCACCTCCTTAATTAAATTTATTCCTAGATATTTAGTTTTTAGTAACTATTGAAAATGGTCTTGCCTTTGTGGACCCAGAAAATTGGAGACAGGTCTCAGTTAATTTAAAATGTTTATTTTGCCAAGGTTGAGGATGCGCACCTGTGACACAGCCTTAGGAAGTCCTGACAACATGTGCCCAAGATGATCCGGGCACAGCTTGGTTTTAAACATTTTAGGAAGACATGAGACATCAATCAATATGTGTAAGAATTCCATTGGTTTGGTCTGGAAAGACAGGACAACTCAAAGCATAGACAGGGAGACTCAAAGCTGGAAGGGAGCTTCCAGGTCACAGACAGGTGAGAGACAAATGGTGGCAATCTTTTGAATTTCTGATTAGCCTTTCCAAAGGAGGCAATCAGATGTACATTTATCTCCATGAGCAGAGGGATAACTTTGAACAGAATGCGAGGCAGGTTTGCCCTAAGCAGTTCTCAGGTTGCATTTTCCCTTTAGCTT
Source organism: Rhinopithecus roxellana (assembly GCF_007565055.1). Classification (NCBI taxonomy): domain Eukaryota; kingdom Metazoa; phylum Chordata; class Mammalia; order Primates; family Cercopithecidae; genus Rhinopithecus; species Rhinopithecus roxellana. Next base: position 53,266,519 of record NC_044551.1, on the reverse strand, counting down.
AGTAATTTTGGGGGCCCAAGATATTTTCCCTTCACGGTTTCTTGATTTATTTCTCAGTTTGTTATTGGTGGATAGAAACATCGTTGGTTTTCCATGTTGATTTTGTATACTACAAAATTACTGAATTCGTTTATCAGTTCTAAGAGTTTTTTTGGTAGAGTCTTTAGGTTTTTCTATCTACAAGATCATATTGTCTTCAAAGAGGGACAATTTGACTTCTTCTTTACCAATATGAATGCCCATTAATTGTTTCTGTTGTTAATTGCCATGGCTAGAATTTACAGTAAAATAGAACTGGTGAAAGTGGGCCTCCTTGTTTTGTTCAAGTTATTAGAGAAAAGGTTTTCATCTGTCTCTTATTCAGTATAACGTTAGCTGTGAATTTTTATTTTTGTGTCAATATATTTTTTCTTCTATGCCTCATTTTTTAATTTTCTTCTTAATTTTTTTATTGATCCATTGGTTGTTTAGGACTGTATCGTTTATTTCTTATGTATTTGCATGGTTGTCAAAGCTCCTCTTGTTATTGATTTCTAGTTTTATTTTATTATGATCTGAGAAGATACTTGATATAATTTTCATATTTTAAAATTTTCATTCAGATTGGTTTTGTGGTCTGGCATATGGTCTTTCCTGGAGACCTATATGCTGATAAGAAAAAATGTGTATGCTGTACCTATTGAATGAAATGTTCTGTAAATATGTATTACATCACATTGGTCTTTAAAGTAATTTAAGTCTAATGGTTCTATGTTAATTTTGCTTTTCTACATTCATCTTTCCAGTGTTGAAAATAAAGTGTTGTACTACCCAACTGCTATTGTATTGTTGTATCTCTCTTTTTACCTCTAATATTTGCTTCATATATTATACTGGTGTCCCCATTATTATGTGCATATATGCTTATAATTGTTATATCCTCTTACAGATTTGATCCCCTTATTGTTATGTAATAACTTTGTCTCTTTATGTTTTCCCAATACAGTCTATTTTGTCTGATATAACTGTTGTTACTCCTGTATGCTTTCGAATTGCATTTGTGTAAAATCTCATTTTTGTTATTTCGTCAATTTTATTCTGTGTCTCCACAGGTGAAGTCAGTTTTTCATGGGTGTCATATAATTGCATTTTTAAAATCCATTTATCCAGGATATATCTTTTAATTGGAGAATTTACACCATTTGTACTCCAGGTTGTTATTGATAGGTAGAGAGTTACTCCTGTTATTTTGTTAATTGTGTTCTGATTGTTTTATATATTCTTCATTTCTTTGTCTTTTATTGTTTATCTTTATGGTTTGACAGTTTTTAGTAGTGGTCATGTTTGATTTCTTTCTCTTTATTATTTGTGTATTTGCCCTACCAGTGAGTTTTATACTTTTGTATGTTTTTATCACGGCATATATAACCATTTTGCTTCCAGATACAGGACAATCCTAAACATTTCTTAAGTGTTAGCCTAGTGGTGATGACTTTTCTTGGATTTTGCTTGTCTGGGAAAACCTTTTTTTCTCTTTTATTTTTGAAAAATAAGTTTGCAGGTATAATATTCTCAGATGATGGTGTTTGTTTTCTTTCAGCACATTTAATATATCACACCACTTTCTCCTGGTTTATATGGGTTCTGCTGAGAAATCTTCTGGTAGCCTTACAGGGTTTCCCTTACAGTGACTTGTTGATTTTCTCTCTGTATTTAGAATTATCTCTTTCTCTTTGACTTTTGAAAGTTTGGGTATAATGTGCCTCAAATATAATCTTTTTGGGTTGCATTTACTTTGGAAACATTGAGCTCCCTATATCAAAATTTGTATTTCTATCCCAAGACTTAGGAATTTTTCAGCTATTATTTTATTATTAATGAATAGGTTTTCTATGGCTTTTCCCACCTTTATCCTTCTGGAGCTCCTAAAATGCAAGTTTGCCCACTTAATGTTATTCCATGTCACATGGGTATTCATCTTATATTTATTTGTCTGACTGTGTTATTTCAAAAGAACTGTACTTAAGTTATAAATCACTCTGCTTGTGTCAGTCTATTATTGAAGCTGTCAGTTTTAATCATATTTAATTCCTTAAATTATTTTATTCCAGAATTTCAATTTGGTTATTTTTATGATATCTGTGATATCTGAACCAAATCAAATTGGTTGAGTTCTCATTCAGATTATGAAGTAATTTCTTTGTATTTTCTGTGTTCCCTGGAGCCTTATTTAATTTTCTTAAGATCATTATTTTGAATTATTTATCATGCATTTTATAAATTTTCTTTTCAAAAAACATATTCTTGACTTCAATAAAGTTTAATCACAAATTTTACCATGAGAAAAATGAGCCATATTAAATATAATTTTCCATTGAAGATAAAAAGGTAACAAATACAGGTTAGAATAATGTCATGGCATGTCATTGATGCTATCAAAATAGTCACTATCTTGTTTTAGTCCTGAACCAAGCCTTCTAGCAGTGAATAATTTTAGTAATAGTTATGCTAATTTCTGTTATTGCAACAAAAAGTCATTTGAGTAGTTTCTCAATTAATGTTCCATTAATCATAAGCTAATCTTCTATTAAAACCAAGAAGCTTACAATACATCCTTCATCTCAAAGAAAGTTGATACATTTGAAATGTTATAGGTATACATAAAATCTTTATTATATAAACAATTTTTTAAATACCAAGGGCATTTAATATATTTTAAAACTTATTTTCTAGTATACATAAATCTTAATTTTCATTTATTCCACTTAAAGCAAATAATTTGATACATAAAAAACACAATCCAAATTGTTTTCAGTTCTTAGGTGCTGCTTGTAGTATTATATTCCCACATGGAGCTGAATGACTACTGGATGAATAAAATAAAAATAATATTCAGGTTTCAGGAATTATCATCAGGCTGTTAAAGTGACTCACAGCTATAATTCCAGTGTTTTGGGAGACTGAGGCAATAGGATTGCTTGAGGACGATAGTTTGAGACCAGCCCGGGTAACATAGTAAGACCTCATCTCTGTAAAATCTACAGGCATGTGCCTGTAATCCCAGCTCCTAAGGAGGCTGTGGTGGGAGGATTACTTGAACCCAGAAGTTTGAGGCCACAGTGAGCTGTGATCACTCCACTACTTTCCAGCTTGGGTGACAGAGTGGAATCCAATCTCCAAAATAAATTTTAAAATTTTTAAATTAAAAAGAATCATCATTTTTTATAATTGTATCTCATTCATGATGATTTAATCAGCAAGGAACATGAAGAGTATGCCCTGAGTCATCATCGTGTTCTAAGACACATTTTCTATTCAAGAAATGAAGATATTAGGAACAGGTTTATTACTATAATTATTACTAATTATATGGCACTTAAAAATGTCGGTACTACAGCCCCAAATAGGCCAATTTTTGTGGTTTGAAAATATCTCTTGAGTGTGCTTTTCCATTTGGTGCAGTGATACACTTTCCCTTTATTTTGCTAAGCCAAAGTATTTTGTTCAATGGGATGATTTTTCAGAACACGATGTCAGGCAAATGTTATTATCTTCACATGGTCCACATAATCTTATACCTGAAAACAGAAAATAGACAATATTCTTAAAGATTTCTCCCATATATTACATTAGCTAACTGTATTGGTTACCTTGCAGAACTGGAATTCTCCTGTTGCAGGGCAGTTCTCCTGGTGGCCTTGAACCAATGCAGTTCTTCCCTTTCACTTCCTTGTGGTCCTCAAGAATAACTGTAGAATGTGCTGGAGATGTAATATCCTGAGATATAAACAAATTGTTGTTAACAACCCAGGACTTTTTCCTGTCTCTCTTAGGGATATAACATCTTGAGTTAGGGCGAAGCTTCCCAGGATAGTCCGAGCTTTCTTCTCTCTCTTAAGCAAGATATTCCTCAAAGCTTAGTATGTCACATTACCTGATGTATATAACCTAGGGCAAACTGCCTTTTGGGGTTCCTCAGAGTAATGAGAAACAGGAAATATGCAGCCAAGACTCCATCTGCCCTGGGCAGCTTTCTTGAGGTGTGGGGTACAGACTTACAATGGATCCAATATTATTTTTGTCCATGGATGCCTAAGTGTATGCAATAATTTTTTTTACATAAGTTGTGTATGAATGGGTAATGTCTCACTTGACTCAGAAAAATTGGTAATCAGTGGATGATTGACGTAAGTAGTAGCTCAGGATGCAGTCGATATGGCACATGGACTCCTGTTTCTGGTGGTTGGTATAGTGATGACATTTTCTAGCCTCCACAAAGTGGGAGTTTTCTCTTAGAATTAGTAATTAGTAAACTCCCTCACACCTACTCCCAAATTTGATTCAGATGCTAAGACTGATGATACTCACATCATTTAAGAAGATATGAAAAAATTTATTGCTCACACAGCGAGGCTTTCAGGGCAGGTCCCCAAGAAATCCAAAGACAGCTTGAGAAAACAGGAAGAAATGACTGATTTTAGGTATTGTGGTTTTGAAGAAGTAGGGTTAAAGTAAGGTTTCCCTTGCGTGGATTGTGGCTTCTTTGGTTTGAACTTGCCAGCAGCACCAAAGGAAGAATCACCTGAGATTTTTATCAGCTTGTCCAGATATAGGACTAAAGGAGAAGGGGAATGGTGGGACTTGAAAACTGTGAGCAGTCAAAAGTCAATAATGGAGTCAGACAATTTATTAAAATTTATCCTTTATGTTTGGCTGAGGACTAAAATGTGCCATGTTTCATTTAATTGCAATCGAATGTGTTTAATTATTTTATGATGGTGCTCTGTGTGACATGTAGCCTGAGGCTGCTAAGACAGGTGAAAGTTCCATTGCATGCCTTATTTAAGAGCCCAGCATTGTGTATTTTGAGAAGTTAAATGAGTGACTTAATAGTTGTCAATACTTACAACTTCAAAGGGGTTATGTAATGTCTTTTCCTAATAAATTTTTTATTTTTAATTTCTGTGGGTACATAGTAGGTGTATATATTTACGGTGTATATGAGATATTTTGTTACAGGCATACAGTGTGTAATCATCACATCATGGTAAATGGAGTATCCATCACCTCAGGTATTTATCCTTTGTGTTCAGGTGTGCAATATCTTCATTAGGACTTGTTTAGTGGCTTTAGTATGTGTAAAAACTTATGTGACTTGGATTTATATTTTGAGTATCTGTAAGGCAAGAGATTTCCAGAGGGAGAAAGTCTGGATAAGTAATTAATGTTGCTGCCATTGGAATAGACCATATAGCCAGTCCACTGGTAATGGTTTATATTTATAAAATTTCAAATGAATCCAGTTTCTGGTCAAGACACCCAGTGCTAATATGCTCACCTGACGTTTGGGAAATTGGGATGATTTGCAAGTAGCAGCAAATACGTACGTGCTTAAGTAAATTTATAAAAAGAGGGAGAGCCTAAGCTGACCGGGGCAGAAGCAGTACCCAAGAACAGCACAGCTGCTCTATGAAAGCAGGCCAGACTGCTTCTTCAAGCAAGCCCTCAATCCAACTCATCCTGACTGGGTGAGACCTTCAACCAGAGTCTCCAGCCACCTCCTACAGGTGCCTTTGGGACAGCAAGAGTTCTGTACCTCCCTGGGACACAGGTCCCAGATGAAGGGGCAGGATGCTGTCTTTTCTATTTTGTAGCCTGCACTGGTGATACCTTGAAGTACTGAAAAATCCAAGATGACCAGGGACTGCTGGAGCAGATCCCCAGCAAACTGCAGCAGCCCTGTGGAAAAATGACCAGACTATTCAAAGAAAAAAAAAATCCAAAGATCAGCAACAACAAAGGTTGAAGATAGATAAGCCTACGAAGATGAGAAAGAATCAGCATGAGAATGCTGAAAGCTCAAAAAGCCAGTATGCCCTCTTTCCTCCAACTGACTTCATCACATCTCCAGCAAGGGTTTGGACCTGGACTGAGACAAGATGGCTGAAATGACAGAAGTAGAATTTATAATATGGATAAAACCAAACTCCACTGAGCTAAAGGAGCATGTAATAACCCAGTACAAGAAAGCTAAAAATCATGATATAACATTGAAGAAGCTGAGAAAAAAAAATAACCAGTACAAAGAAGACCATAACTAACATGATAGAGCTGAAAAACACACTACAAGAATTCCATAATGCAATCACAAGTATTAATAGCAGGATAGACCAAGCAGAGAAAAGAATCTCAGAACTTGAAGACTGTCCTTCTGAAGTAAGGCAGGCAGACATGAATAGAAAAACAAGAATAAAAAGGAATGAACAAAACCTCCAAGAAATATGAGAGTATGTAAAGAGATCAAGTCTATGACTGATTGATGTATCTGGAAGATGGGGAGACTGGAAGCAATTTGGAATACATACTTTAGTATATTATCCAGGAGAACTTTCCCAACCTAGCAAGACAAGCCAACATTCAAATTTGGGAAATGCAGAAAACCCCAGTAAGATATTCTGTGAGAAGATCATCCCAAAGACACAAAATCATCAGATTCTCCAGGGTTGATATGAAACGAAAAATGTTAAGGACAGCTAGAGAGAAAGGCAGACCTCTTGGCAGAAACCCTGCAAGCCAAAAGAGACTGGGGGCCAATATTCAACTTTCTTTTTTTTTTAGAGGGAGTCCTTCTCTGTCACCCAGGCTGGAGTGCAGTGGCGCATCTTTGCTCACTGCAAGCTCTGCCTCCCAGGTTCACACCATTCTCCTGCCTCAACCTCCCAAGTAGCTGGGACTACAGGCAGCCACCACCACGCCAAGCTAATATTTTGTATTTTTTTTTTTAGTAGAGATGGGGTTTCACCATGTTAGCCAGGATGGTCTTGATCTCCTGACCTCATGATCCACCCACCTCGGCCTCCAAAAGTGCTGGGATTACTGGCATTCTTAAAGAAAAGAATTTCCCACCCAGAATTTTATATCCTGACAAACTAAGCTTCATAAGCAAAGGATAAATAAAATCCTTTTCAGATAAGCAAATGATAAGGAAATTAATTACAACTAGACCTGCCTTACAGAAGCTACTGAAGGAAGCACCAAATGTGAAAAGGAAAGATTATTATCACTCCAAAAACACACAGGAGTACACAGACCAGTGACACTATAAAGCAACCACATAATCAAGTCTGCAAAATAATCCACTAACATCATGACGACAGTATCAAATTCATGGATAGCAATACTAATCTGAAATGTAAATTGACTAAATGCCTGAATTAAAGACACAGAGTGGTGAACTGGATAAAGAAAAAAGACCAATTGGTATGCTGTTTCAAGAGGCCCATCTCACATGCAATGACACACATAGGCTCAAAATAACATGAGGGAGGAAAATTTGCCAACCAAACAAAAACAAAACAACAAAAAAGCAGGGGTTGCAATCCAGTTTCTGACAAACACATTTTAAACCAATAAAGATTTTAAAAAGGCTGGGTGTGGTGGCTCATGGCTGTAATTCCAGCATTTTGGGAGGCTGAGGCAGGTAAGTCACAAGGTCAGGAGATTGAGACCATCCTGGCTAACATGGTGAAAGCTTGTCTCCACTAAAAAAAAAAAAAAAAAAGGAAAAATTAGCTGGGCACAGTGGTGAGTGCCTGTAGTCCCAGCTACTCAGGAGGCTGAGGTAGGAGAATGTCATGAACCTGGGAGGCAGAGCTTGCAGTGAGCAGAGATAGCAGCACTGCACTCCAGCTTGGGCGACAGAGCGAGACTGTCTCAAAAAAATAAAATAAAATAAAATAAAGATTTAAAAAAGACCAAAAAAAGGGCATTAAATAATGGTAAAGGGTTCAGTTCAACAAGCAGAGCTAATTGTCTTAAATATGTACACACCCAACAAAGGAGCACCCAGATTCCTAAAGCAAGTTCATAGAGACTTTTAGAGAGACATAGACTGCCATAAGACAATAGTGGGAAATATTAACATCCCACTGACAATATAGACAGATCATCAAGAGGAAAAATTAACAAAGAAATTCGAAACGTGAACTCAGCAGTGGATCAAATGGACCTGAGAGATATCTACAGTACTCTGCACCCAAAACCAACAGAATATACATTGTTCTCTTTGCCACTTGGTACTTACACTAAAATTGATAACATAATCAGAAGTAAAACACTTTTCAGCAAATGTGAAAGAACTGAAATCATAACAAATAGTCCCTCAGTTCATAGCACAATCAAATTAAAACTCAAGACAAATAAATCAACTCAAAGCCATGCAATTACATGGACATTGAACAATTTGCTCCTGAATTTTTGGGTAAAAAATGAAATTAAGGCAGAAATCAAGAAGTTTTCTGGAAATTGTGAGAACAAAGAGACAACGAAACAGAATTTCTGGGACCCAGCAAAGGAAGTGTTAGGAGGGAAATTTGTAGAACTAAATGCCAACATCAAAAAGTTAAAAAGATCTCAAGTTAAAAACCTAGCATCACAACTAAAAGAACTAGAGAACCAAAAGCAAACAAACAAATCCCAAAGCTGGCAGAAAACAAGAAATAACTGAAATCAGAGCTGAACTGAAGGAGATAGAGACACAAGAAACATTCAAAAGATCAACAAATCCAGGAGTTATTTTTTTTGAAAACATTAGTAAAATAGATATACTGCTAGATAGACTAATGAAGAAAAAAGTTTAAAATAAACACAATCAGAAATAAGGAGGATGTTACCACTTATCCCACAGAAATAAAAACAACCATCAGAGAATATTATAAACACCTCTATGCATATAAACTAGAAAATCTAGAAGAAAGGTATACATTCCTGGATATATGCACCCTTCCAAGACTTAACCTGGAAGAAACTGAAATCCTGAAAAGACCAATAATGAGTTCTGAAATTGAGGCAGTAATAAACAGTGTACCAACCACAAAAAGCCCCAGGACTAGAGAGATTCACAGCTGAATTATACCAGATGTACAAATAAGAGCTGGTACCATTTCTACTGTAACTATTCCAAAAAAATTGAAAAGGAGGGACTCCTCCCTAAATCATTCTATGAGGCCAGCATCATCTTGATACCAAAACCTGGCAGAGATACAACAACAACAAAAAGAGAAAAATTCAGGCCAATATATTTGATGAACATTGATGCAAAATACTTAACAAAGTACTGGCAGACTGAGTCTAACAGCACATTCAAAAGCTTATCCACAATGACAAGGTTGGTTTCGTTTTTTTTTTTTTTTTTTTTTTTTTTTTTTTTTTTTTTTTTTTGTATTTTTTAGTGGAGACGGGGTTTTGCCGTGTTAGCCAGGATGGTCTCGATCTCCTGACCTCATGATCCGCCCGTCTCGGCCTCCCAAAGTGCTGGGATTACAGGCTTGAGCCACCGCACCTGGCCGACAAGGTGGGTTTCATCCCTGAGGTGCAAGGTTGATTCATTCAACATCACATAAAGAGAACTAAAGATAAAAACCACATGATTATCTCAACAGATGCAAAAAAGCCTTTTGATAATATTCAACATTCCTTCATATTAAAAACTATCAATAAACTAGGTATTGAAGGAACATACCTCAAAATAATAGAGTCAAATATGACAGTCCCACAGGCAACATCATACTGAATGGGGAAAAGCTCGAAACATTTCTCCTGAAAACCAGCACAAGACAAGGATGTCCCTTTCACCACTCCTACTCAACATAGTATTGAATGTTCTGGCCAGGGCAATCAGGCAAGAGAGAGAAATAATGGACATTTTAATAAGAAGAGACAAAATCAACCTATCCCTCTTTGCAGATGACATGATCCTGTATCTAGAAAACTCCATCTTGTCAGCCCAAACATACTTAAGCTGTGATATGGTTTAGCTGTGTCCCCATCCAAACCTCATCTTGAATTTTAGTTCCCGTAATGCCCACATGTCATGGGAGGGACCCAGTATGAGGTATTTGAATCATGGGGGCAGTTACCCCCATGCTGCTGTTCTTGTGATAGTGAGTTAGTTCTCACAAAATCTGATGGTTGTATAAGGGGCCTTCCCCCTTTTGTTTGGCACTTCTCCTTCCTGATATCATATGAAGAAGGACCTGACTTTCTTCCCCTCCTGCCGTGATTGTAAGTTTCCTGAGGCCTCCACAGCCATGTGGAACTGTGAGCCAATTAAACCTCTTTCTTTTATAAATTCCTCAGTCTCTGGTAGTCCTTTATAGTAGTGTGAGAACAGACTAATACAAAGCTGATAAGCAACTTCAGAAAATTCTCAGGATACAAAATCAATGTGCAAAACTTGCTAACATTTCTATACGTCAAGAGCTTCCAAGCCAAAAGGGAAATCATGAATACATTCCCATTCACAATTGCCACAAAATGAATAAAACACCTAGGAATACAGTTAACTAGGGAGGTGAAAGATCACTACAAGCAGAACTGCAGACCATTGCTCAAAGAAGCAGAGATGATACAAACAAATGGAAAAACATTCCATGCTCAAGAATAAGAAAAATTAAATGGCTATACTGCAAAGAGCAATGTATAATTCAATGTTATTCCCATTAGCTACCATTGACATTTTTCACAGTACTAGAAAAAGCTATTTTAAAATTCATATTGAACCAAAGAAGAGCCTGAAGAGCCAAGGCAATCCTAAGCAAAAAGAACAAAGCTGGAGGCATCACACTATCTGACTTCAAACTATACTATAGGGCTATAGTAACCGAAACAGCATGGTACTATTTAAGTAAGTAAATAAATAAATAAATAAAATACAGGTATATAGACAAATGGAATAGAATAGAGAACCCAGAAATCAGACTGCAAACCTAGAACAATTTGATCTTCAACAAACCTGACCAAAAAAGCAATGGGGCAAGAACACCCTATCTAATAAGTGGTGCTGGGATAACCAGCTAGACATATGCAAAAGATTGAATCTGGACCCGTTACTTAGACCATATACCAAAATCAAATCAAGATGAATTAAAAGCTTAAGTGTAAAACCCAAAACTATAAAAATCCTGGAAAACAACCTAGGTAATACTATTCAGGACAGTAAGCACAATCAAATATTTCATGATGAAGATGCAAAACAATTGCAACAAAAGCAAATATTGACAAATGGAATCTAATTAAACTAAAGAGCCTCCATACACAAAAGAAAATATCGACAGAGTAAACACAACCTACAGAATGGGAGAACATTTTTGTAAACTATATATCTGACAGAAGTCTAATATACAGCATCTATAAGGAACTTAAACAAATACACAAGAAAAAAAAAACCCATAAAAATGTGGGCACACAGCATGAACAAACGCTTTTCGAAAGAAGATATATATGTGGCCAACAAGCATATGCAATAAAAGCTCAACTCACTGATCATCAGAGAAATACAAATTACAATCAAATGAAGCACCATTTAACAACAGTCAGAATTGTTGTTATTAAAAAGTCAAAACACAGCAGACATTGATGAGATTGTGTAGAAAAGGGAATGCTTATACATTGTTGGTGGGAGGGTAAATTAGTTCAGACATTGTGGAAGAAAGTGTGGTGATTCCTCAAAGACATAAAAGGAGAAATACCTTTTGGCCCAGCAATCCCATTGCTGGCTATATACCCAAAGGAATATGAATCATTTTATTATAAAGAAACATGTATGTTCACTGCAGCGATATTTGCAATAGAAAACACAGGGAATTGACCCAAATGTCTATCAAAATAGACTGGAGAAAGAAAATGTGGTATGATATTATACATGATGGTATCCTATGTAGCTATTTAAAAAAATGAGATTATGTCCTTTGCAGGGACACAGATGGAGCTGGAGGCCATTATCCTTACCAAATGAACACAGGAACAGAAAACCAAACCCATGTTCTCACTTATTAGTGGGAGATAAATGATGAGAACATATGGACACATAGAGGGGAAAAACATATAGTAGAACCTTTTGGAGGGTGGATGGGGGAGAAAGTAGAGGATCAGGAAGAACAATTAATGGGTACTAGGCTTAGTAACCGAGTGATGAAATAATCCATACCAAAACACCCATGACACAAGTTTACCTACATAACAAAATTTAACTTGTAACCCTTAACTTAAAATAAAAGTTAAAAAATATTACAAAAGAGTTAAAACTATTTAAAATATAGTTTCATAGGAACTATACAGGATGTACCATTCTTCTTAATAGCCAAATCATGCAAATAGTCAATAACAAAGATTAGAAATGTGTAAAATGTAACATTTGATAATATAAATATATAATATATGAAAAAATAAAAAAGAAATTTATAAAAAGAAGTATATTACCTGTAGCACTCAAAAAGCCCTAGAATATGTCAGATCAGTTTTAATCTCGTAAGTGCTGGGTGAGTTGTGTCTTGATAGTATGAGGAAATAAGCTGCCTAAAAGTCGTCTAAGAGTCTTTTGAATTTCTAAATTTCTATCTTGAATAACACTTGGGTTATATGTAATATTATACTCATTTTCCAGAAAAGAAATGTTATACTTACCTTCTTTTGATATTCTAATTCCAAAACATATTTACTATAATAAGTAATAAATCTCTTCCCGAGAGGCTCAGGAAGAGCAAATAATATGTGTTCAGCCTCTGTTATATTATGTGGAAAAATCTTTGTTTAATGGGTAAGAAGTGAGGGATGCATAAACAAAAGGATCACGATATTGTTTTCATTAACAATAGTGGACTTAATTAATAAAGGTTTACATTCACTTTTCTGAAATCTCCTTGCATAGTTACAATTATATCTTACTTTTATTAATAGGTATTCTTAAGTCTTTATGCATTAGCTACCCTCCTGAAACATAAATACTTAGGAAATTACTATATTATGCCTTTGTTTCAAGCGGGTTAGACTCATGTGTAAATATTTTATCTCCCTCTGACCCTCTTCACATATCCAATTGCATCAGGCAATCCTATTAGCACTAGCTTTGAACTGTGTTCCAATGGTTGTAAATAAATAAGCACCCAACCTAAAATTAAATACATTGGCATATAAATTTATTTAAAAATTAAAAGTTTAAATCTGACTTTGCTTAATTCAAGTAAACACACTAAAAATTTCACTAAATGGATCACTAAAGAGCAATAGCCAAGGATTTTTTTTTTTTTTTTTTTTTGAGACGGAGTCTCGCTCTGCCCCCAGGCTGGAGTCCAGTGGCGCCCTCTCGGCTCACTGCAAGCTCCGCCTCCCGGGTTCACGCCATTCTCCTGCCTCAGCCTCCCGAGTAGCTGGGACTACAGGCGCCGCCACTACGCCCGGCTAATTTTTTTGTATTTTTAGTAGAGATGGGGTTTCACTGTGTTAGCCAGGATGGTCTCAATCTCCTGACCTCGTGATCCGCCCACCTCGGCCTCCCAAAGTGCTGGGATTACAGGCTTGAGCCACCGCGCCCGGCCTAGCTCTGCTGTAAGTGGAAATTATTTATATTAAATATATGGTTGCTTCTCACTAACTACACTGGTGCTATCTTTTGTAAAACACCATTCTTTCTCATCTACATAAATACAATAGCTTCCTAACTGACCTTCCAGCTTTCATCCTTGTTGTCTTACAAAAGTCACCATTATGAGACCTCAGACAAATTATGCAATCTCTCTATTTGAAGATTGAGCTTTAATTCCTCATTTGATTCAGAGTAATAGCTCAATTTCTTATACTCCATAACTCCCTAGTGCCAAGTTACCCAGCATACCTCACTTGTGACTGCAATACACATGTATTGTATATTTCCTCATATTTATTTGGTTCATTTCTTCACCTCATTCAAGACCTCAATCAGGAATCATCTTTTCTGAAAGAGCTAACATGACCCAATTTCAATTTGCAAATTGACCATTTTGTACCAAATTTCCATTTTAAAAATGTGTAGAAATCGCTTTCTAACATATATACAATTTACTTTTTTAGATGTCTATACTCATTACACATTAAACATTTCCTACCTCTCTATAATAGAATTTAAACTGCACAAAAGCATAGACATAAGTTTCCTGTTTTTCCACAAATAAATCTCAAGCACATATTAAGTGATTAATAAATGTCTAAACAAACACTGAAAATTGAGCAAAATAGCATATATTACATTATAATGTATATGCCCAAATACAAATAGTATAAAACTATTATCTACCAATAAATCGATAAACATGAACACACATATCAAAACACCAAGGAAAACTTCCTCAGTAATAAATTGATTGAATAAAACAAATATTATTTAAATGAACAAGAAAATAAACTGTAATATAAACTTAATATTTATATTAACTTCTTTACCCTTGGAGATACTTTTGTCTTGTTTTTATATTTAGTTTTGAAAACTGTCATTATTTATTCTCCGAGGAGAAGGCTTTAGTATACATTGATTTTCTCCCAGATATACTACTATTTTTGATTTGCTTTTACCTTGAACCACATGGCCTATCAAATGCTAAACCTGTTTCTTTGTCCAAGTATTTTAAAATATTTCAGCTATTAATTTTTAGAAGTAGTGTATTATGATTAAATAATGTAATCTCTGCTATTTCTGTGTTTGATAAATATTAAGTTTTTGTGGCTTGGTAAATAGTTACTTTTTGAAATAACTATTGTATGAGCACTTGGGATTAAATAATGATTTTATTATACTGAAATTGTAAAGTAAATTTGTAAATGGAATAGCGTATTTTATTCTACAATTTTACTAGTTATTTCTGTTCACTATATCTTATTTGGTATGGTTGAAAAACATGCTAATTTGTAATCAAGATGACAATTTTAAAATTAAGTATTATAAATTAATATTCATATAGTAAGTTAGATTGATAATTACCATTATTATTAATTAAATATGAAAACCAAGTTGTTAAGAACAAAAGGTCAACTTTAAAATGCATTCTAAGAACTGTTTCTGATTTATGGAAATATGAATAAAGAGTATTAAACTTAGCCATTATAACCCGGTAGCTTTATACTCGCCACACAAGAAATATCATAATATACTCATACTTCATTTTTATTTGTACAGATTGATTTAATAAGCTGAATTTAAGTTTCTTATACTTTAGATAAATATAAGAAAATGCTTTCTTTAATTACCTCATATTCCTATATTACTCCCAAGCTGTAGTAAATTTAAAAATTTAAAGCACGCAAATAATATATATATTTAATAAGAGAGGGTGTGAGCAAAGTCCCTAGAAATAAAGCTCGAGGCATAATTCTTCAACACTAACTGCCATTATGAATATAAAATTACACATTAAATGGTATTAATAAATACAAATGGACTTATATTACATTATATGCATTATTTGCAACATAAACAACAGCTATGTGTCTCATCTCTTCTTAAAATGAAATTATCACCATATATTACAGTGATTTGCAATGGCGCCCTTATAAATATTGTTAGTATAATTTTATTTTACTCAAAATTAGCCCACAACCTGATTAGGTCCATTTTGCTTATATCTTTCTAAAGCTATTAATGCATTATTCCTTCCTCCAAGGTGTACAATGAAGTGTATTTCTACTTTATAAGCTCTGTTACCTTCACTGAATAGACATAGGGAGTAAATATTATCTACTCAGTAGATGAAAACATTTATTACTAGAATACGTCCGAATTAGATGTATCATATCGAATCTATGGCTGAACACTAAGGGGTCAGAATGG
Organism: Rhinopithecus roxellana; assembly: GCF_007565055.1. Lineage (NCBI taxonomy): Eukaryota > Metazoa > Chordata > Mammalia > Primates > Cercopithecidae > Rhinopithecus > Rhinopithecus roxellana. The sequence continues at coordinate 53,250,906 of NC_044551.1, read as the reverse complement.
GAAAGATCAATTAAAAGATTACATACCAATTAAAGTTCAATTATATTATTATTGTTGTTATTATAAGGGCACATTTTTGAGAACTTACCAGGCATTTTGTAAAACATTTTATGTGCAATATTTTGTAGCTGATTAGTGGAATCTGAATTATATTCTGTCTGAAACTTGGCCTATGTGGCTTTAAGATATTACTTTCCCTTACAGGACACCAAATTACAAAACACCAAATTGCCAAGGAGTTCACTTTTCAAGAGAAGACTGCCATTTATAATTTGAATGGGCATTAAATGTAAGCAGAATGAGTTAAGAAGAAAATCAATTAAAAAAGGATTACATTTTACATGAGGTTTTATTTCAAAATTGAACTCAAGAGGCAAAAATCACATATAATACAAATTGCCATTGAATATGTGATAAGAAAAATGCCATATTAATAAAAAGTTCCTATTCATCCAGCTTTTCTACAGTGTTCAGCTAGAGTGCTGTATGTATCTGTATGATTGTGTGTGTGTTTGAGAAAAAGATGATTTTGTGTTGGCTGGTCATACTAAGTGGGAGAAAAAAATTAAACAATAAACTCACACTACCACATGCAGCATGTTTTATCCAGAAATAAATATCCCCAGAGCTAAGACTGGCTGAGGAAACTACTGATTTATGCTTTATTTCACATCTACTCTCATTCAACTTTCATTACAACCTCATACAAACCTTCATTAAAAGGAATTACATGCATACTCTTATGTCATAGTAGGCTTGGCCGTTTTCTCCTCCATTTCCCTTCATCGTTTCAGAATAGCATTTGCATCAACTAAAAGCATGTTGAGAAATAGTGTCAGGGTTTAATCTGTTAACTTTTAGCTTTCAAACATATGTGATACCTCTATTACTGTATTACTCACACTCCTAAGTGTATGGAGACTTAATTCATTTAGAAGAAATCAATCTGTGATTTGGGAAAGTGGGAGAATAAAGAAGAGGATTAGTTCATCAATGATAGGATCGGAAGGGAAATTACACCAAGGGACAAGGTAATTAATGCTGTTATTTTGCCCAAGTGTCTCAGTGCTAGAATTCCACCAATGGGGAAGAAGGATGAATTTACTGAGTTCTCATGGGGGAATTTTTGAAATAATAGATAGATTGGAATATCTACTTATAAGCAATAATATCAGAAAAAGTAACAAGTGAAGAAAATTACAATAAAATCCTAGTTGGTTAGTTTCAAGATTTCTAAAAACTGCCAAGATAATCATCTATTTGGTTATTAAAACATTTGGAAACAAGTATTTTTTGAGACATTACACAAGAGCTGTGTCATATTCAACCAAGTCACTAAGTTCAGTCAAAATTCAGGAGGATGCAAGTAACCTCTATCTGTCATTGAAGGGATTAGGAACTGTTCTATAAAGCATCCTTAGCATGTCTTGCTGTTGTTGTGAAGTGTAGGTGCTTCGGTTCACAGCCCCTGGTGAACACTGCATTCCAGACTTTCTAACCACCATCCCACATCCTGGGCATTTCAGGCCAGTGCAACCACTACAAGGATAAATTAATGAACTAAGATATTGCAATTAAAATGGCATTTCCCTCCTTTCCTGACCATTTGGAAATGGGCTGTTTAGATGAGTACTTTGTTCTGGAAAGGGCCTGTACTCGTTCTCCTTCACTGAAAGTGGGGTAATAAAAGGGACACTGTTATCTGAATAAGTTACCTTTCCAACATCCTTTATTTATAAAAAGATAGACAAAAAGTGCACAGAGAAAACACAGCCACCTGTCCATTGTACTCTGCAGAGTAAAGTGATAGATACTGTTTATAATAAACCACTCCCTCTGACTCATACCTATGCTTATTTATCTACTCACACATTTATTTGCAAAGAAATAGGCAAAATATGTATAATATTTCACAAAACTGTTAACATGTTATCTTATGTAAATAGATCACACTATTCAGATTTGTTTGTACTTTGCCTTATCTCTCCTAAAATTTATTAGATTTTTTTAGGTTAATAAACATAATCTACCTTGTGTTTTTCTAATGGTTGCCTAGCACTTAATTGTGTGGCCAGGACATAGTTTATGTAATCATTCCTCTTCCAAATAATACATAAACATTTTGCACAGATTTGCTATTGTTAAAAAATGATGCAACTATAGTTGTACATGCATCTCAGGCTGTATTCTAAGTAAAATAAATATTCATAAGAGGAGTTACTGAACATTAGGAAATATACATTTAATATTTTGAACGGTAGTAGTACATTTCATTTTTAAAGTTTTGACCGATTTATACTTACTTTAGCAATGAAATATATTTCTAATTCTGCCTGTAATGTCTTCTCAGAAGTGAATTCTAATTATGTGTTAAACTTTTGCTGATATTTTACTTTAAAATTTTTTCTGTACACATTAATCTATATTTTTCATGTTTAAGATGGTTAAGATTAATTCCAAATATGTATTGACCACCACTTGTCTGCCTTCTTTGATAAATTGCCTCCTGTTTACTTTTAGCTTGATCCTGCTATAGTATTTAAGACATTGTCATTAGATATTTATTTGCTTCTGAATAAAGACAAGAATTCGAGTGAATAGACTGATTTGGACACTCAGTGAGACAGTGACTATAACTCTAAGTCAACAATCTACATCAATTATTAGGTATCTCACTGTCTTGTGGTATACTCAACCTCCAACCAAATGTTAGCAACTCTGCAAAGAACAAGAATCAAGCTAGAGAATTAAGCAGGGTTCAGAGCAAACAGTACATTGTAAGGCATACTAAATCATAGTAAGGACTTTGGCTATATTATGTGAACAATTAAGATATACTAAGAAATAATTTGTCAAAAATAGGTGATCAATTTCAAAGGTTCTCACATGTTTAAAAATGGAGAATGATTTGGATATGTTAGTATAGAAAATACACTGGCCAAAACGAAAATTTTGACATATTCACATAAATTAGGCACATGGCCTGGAGTATGCTAGATGCAATGGAGGCTGACAGAATTGGACTGAGTGTGGAATGACTTTCAGAGAAATTGGTTAGAGGATTTCGACTGAATGTGGGGTGTTAGAGAAATAATTAAGAATGATACCAGGTTTTATGATTACATAAAGGTGCCATTTACTGAACAGGAAAAACATACAGAAGACAATATGACACAAGTTAAATGACCTTACATTTGGCTATACTGATGTGAGGTATGTTTCTTATACTTTGGGAAAAACGTTAAAATATATCAATACAGAATGTTTCTTATCTTTACAGAATTTTTGATGGTGGATCAATTTCTAATAACAAGACATTAGACAATCTCATTTGATTATTTAGGTATGTTTACAAAGTAGATTAGAAGGCTAAAATTGAGTTTAAAAATGGTAAGCATTTTTCATTAAACATATGATATTATCTATTTTATAAAGTCACTGTCCAATTGACTTTCTTAGATGTTTGAAAACCGAGGACATAATAGTGAAAACCTGCAGAATTCCAAATAAATTATTATCTTTACAAAATCAATCAAAAGTTTGCTTTTTTAAATGAGATTTTTCTTCCTTCCATTTTTTTTTTTTTACAATTCAAATGACTATACTTACTTTGTTAAATCAATTGTCTTTCAACAAGATATTATGAATATCATCAAAGTGATTTTCTTCTATAATTTTATTACATACACAAAGCTTACATTATCATTTAGTCATTAACCAAATGTTGTAACAGAGAAGGCGACACATAACATGTCTTAATAACGAAAACAAAAAAAAATGGTAAGTCTTCTTGAAATATTTCAAAGACAAAGATGGAAGGAAGGATAAAAAGGAAGAAGAGAAAGAAAGAGAGAGAGTGAGAGAGCAAAGACAATGGTTCTTTGATATTTCCTTAACAGAACTGTGCTTCATTCTAACTTCTCTTGAACATAAGCTTTACATCCCAGGGTGCAGTTAAATATTTCACAAAGAGGAATAGAAGAAAGATCAAAAAGGTTCTTTCTGAAATTAAAATGAAATAGATCAATGAGAAGTGTTTCCTCTTGCAAATCCCTTGCTTTATAGTTCATCATTTCATTTTGCTGTAAAATTATGGTGGCCTTTGAGAATTTGATGCCATTTATGCTTAGTCTCTCATTTACCCTTGATTTTTTAAATACGTTAATCCTGTTTTCCACTGTTTCTACCCTGAACATTTTAATATTTTTGCTCTTAAATACTTTAAGATTTTCTTTAAATGAAATTGCATATGTGTAATTTTTGCTTGTTTGCCAATATCTTTCAGTTTCCTTTTCTTTCATATGTGCTGAGAAGCTTTGGTTCGTATTTATTTAAATAATGTGCTCCTTTAACATTTGCTCAAAGCATCTATGGGGCATTAAAGAATCACTTTACTAATAATTATTTATGTTGTTTTTGTACCGAATCATTTCTGGAACAATCTTGGACTGAAGGGATTCAATGACATCATGATGGGTTTCATTCGTAATATATTGTAACATTACTGTATTAACCTTTTAGTTCATACCTTTTTAATAGGTCATGACCTCACTGGTGTAACGTGACAAACAGAGCTGCCCAAAAATAACCATGGGAATATATCTGCCTTGCCTGGACAATAAACCAGCTGGCACTGGGAGCACTTCAGTTCTCCCAGGAAAAAGAAAAAAAAGGCTGCCCCCAAATTCAATTGCTTACATGGTTGTGGCTTCTCCTCCTCATTGTGAGGCATGGAACCTTAACGACTTCTCCCAGCCTCCAGGGTCCACAGAAGTAGGGCAACTGTCACAAAATCAGGACCTAAGTTACCTCATTAGTAAATTTGTCCATACTGACAAAGTTTCTCTTCTTTTGAACTATGAAAATGAAAAGGAACAGGAGGCTGTGTTCCCTTTTCTGGAAGGTAAACCCATGCTGTTTGTCCAGTAGAGTACTTTGACCCTGGCTTATGGCTTTCTGATTATGAGAGCCTAAGACCCAAGTCTTCAGTTTTTTGCTGATTCCTGACTTGTAGTGTTCTTCAATAAAGACTTTTTTTCTTAATGTATAATGTGAAATTGGTCAAAAACCCTGTATTAGTTCATTTTCACACTGCTGATAAAGACATACCTGAGGCTGGACAATTTACCAAAGAAAGAGGTTTAACTGGACTTACAGTTCCACGTGGCTAGAGAAGCCTCATAATCACGGCAGGGGGTGAAAAAGGCACTTCTTACGTGGCAGCATCAAGAAAGAATGAGGATGCCAAAAAAGTGGAAACCCCTGATAAACCCATCAGACCTCATGAGACTTATTCACTATCACAAGAATAGCGTGAGAAAGACCCACCCCCTTTATTCAATTGCCTCCCACTGGGTCCCTCACACAACACGTGGGAATTCTGGGAGGTACAATTCAAGTTGATATTTGGGTGGGAACACAGCCAAACCATATCATTCTGCCCCTGGCCCCTCCCAAATCTCATGTCCTCATATTTCAAAACCAATTATGCCTTCCCAACAGTCCCCCAAAGTCTTAACTCATTTCAGCATTAACTCAAAAGTCCACAGTTTAATGTCTTATCTGAGACAAAACAAGTCTCTTCTACCTACGAGCCTGTAAAATCAACAGAAAGTTAGTTACTTCTTAGATACAATAGGGTACAGGCATTGGGAAAATTCAACCGTTCCAAAAATGAAGGGGCTGTAGGCACCATGCAAGTCCAAAATCCAGCAGGGCAGTCAAATCTTAAAGTTCCAAAATGATCTTTTTTGACTACATGTCTCGCATCCGAGTCATGCTGATGCAAGAGGTGGGTTCCCATGGTCTTTGGCAACTCCACCTCTACGCTTTACAGCTGATTTCACAGGCTGGCGTTGAGTGTCTGTGGCTTTTGCAGGCACATGGTGCAAGCTGTCGGTAGATCTGCCACTCTGGGGTCTGGAGAATGGTGGTGGCCCTCTTCTCACAGCTCTACTAGGCAGTGCCCCAGTAGAGACTCTGTGTCGGGATTCCAACCGCACGTTTCCCTTCCACACTGCCCTAGCAGAGGTTCTCCAGGAGGGCCCCAGCCTTGCAGCAAACATCTGCCTGGGCATCTGGGTGTTTCCATGTATCTTCTGAAATCTAGGCAGAGATTCCCAAACCTCAGTTCTTGACTTCTGTGCACCCACAGGCCCAACACAACGTGGAAGCTGCCAATGCTCGGGGCTTGCACCAGCTGAAGCCATGGCCTGAGCTGTAACTTGGTCCCTTTTAGTCATGGCGGGAGTGGGTGGGATGCAGGACACCAAGTCCCTAGGCTGCACACAGCTTTGGGACCCTGGGCCCAGCCCATGAAACCACTTTTTTTACCTGGGCCATTGGGCCTGTATGAGAAGGGCTGCTTGGAAGATCTCTGATATGCCCTGGAGACATTTTCTACTTTGTATTGGGAATTAACATTTTACTCCTCGTTACTTATGAAAATTTCTGCAGCCCGCTTAAATTTCACATTGTCAGGCTGCAAATTTTCCAAACTTTTATGCTCTGCTTCCCTTATAAAACTGAATGCCTTCGACAGCATCCAAGTCACATGTTGGGTGCTTTGCTGCTTAGAAATTTATTCCACCAGATACCCTAAATTCTCTCTCTCAAGATCAAAGTTCCACAAATCTCTAGGGCAGGGGCAAATGCCAGCAGTCTCTTTGCTAAAACATAACAAGAATCACCTTTGTTCCAGTTACCAACAAGTTCCTCATTTCCATCTGAGACCACCTCAGCCTGGACTTTATCGTCTATACTGCTATCAGCATTTTGGGCAAAGCCCTTCAACAAGTCTCTAGGAACTTCCAAGCTTTCCCACATTTTCCTGTCTTTTTTGGAGCCCTCCAAACTGTTCCAACCTCTGTCTGTTACCCAGTTCCAAAGCTGCTTCCACATTTTTGGGAAGCAAAATCCCACTCTACTGGAATCAATTTACTGTGTTAGTCCGCTTACACACTGCTGATAAAGACATACCAGAGACTGGCTGATTTACAGAAGAAAGAGGTTTAATTAAACTTACAGTTCCTCATGGAGAATGAGGAGGAAGCAAAAGTGGAAACCGCTGATAAACCCATCAGATCTCATGAGACTTACTCACTGTCACAAGAATAGTGTGGGACAGACCAGCCCCCATGATTCATTGACCTCCCACTGGGTCACTCCTACAACATGTGGGAATTCTGGGAGATACAATTCAAGTTGAGATTTGTGTGGGTGCACCACTAAACCATATCAAACCCCCATTGCCTGTTGGTGGCAATTGAAAAAAGACCTATCTTGTGGGATCCTTGCTAATTTCAATGTAACTTTTTAAAAAATTAAAATTAATAAGTTTCAAATTTATTTGTTGCTCTTTTTATTGTAATCTTCTGGCAAAATTCCAATCCTAGTTAGATCCTTAGGGTCGTCTTTCACTACAACAGGGTCTAACTAGTGAAAAACACAACCAGAATAATTGGAGTAACTTTAATGATAATTTATCTCAGGTGAGTCCTTAATTATATTTTTAAATTATTACTTCTCCTTGAAACATGATAACTGTCTCTTCATATTCAGGTCCAACTAATTCTCTTTCCTTTTATTTCACTGAGTTAATTGCAGCATCAGAAGAGAATTTTCATAGCTTCCCACTGTCACATCCGTTAGATGAGCTATATTGGTGTCCATAAACTGTGTCTTTCCTCCTCTTAGTAGGGATACACAGCATGTGCCCATCTAGGGCTCACCATCCTACACATAGCTTACATCTTCTTTTATTTATTTCATTCTTTCTTATGGCTTTAAATGTTTCTTCCAGGCTGAATGCTCCCTTTTGTCTGTTTCTATCTGAGAACTTTACACTGAACTTCTTAGTGTTCTCCCAAGGATATATAACCAGTATTTCAAACTCATGAATGGTATTGCCCAGGTTTTCTTCTAGGGTTTTTATGATTTTAGGTCTTACGTTTAAGTCTTTAATTCATCTTGAGTTAATTTTGTATAAGGTGTAAGGAAGGGGTCCAGTTTCACTTTTCTGCATATGGCTAGTCAGTTTTCCCAACACCATTTATTAAATAGGGAATCCTTTCCCCATTGCTTGTTTTTATCAGGTTTGTCAAAGATCAGATGGTTGCAGATGTGTGGCGTTATTTCTGAGGCATCTGTTCCATTGGTCTATATATCTGTTTTGGTATCAGAACCATGCTGTTTTGGTTACTGTAGCCTTGTATAGTTTGAAGTCAGGAAGCATGATGCCACCAGCTTTGTTCTTTTGGCTTAGGATTGTCTGGGCTATATGGGATCTTTTTTGATTCCATATGAAATTTAAAGTAGTTTTTTTTTTTTTTCTAATTTTGTGAAGAAAGTCAGTGGTAGCTTGATGGGAATAGGATTGAATCTATAAATTACTTTGGGCAGTATGGCCATTTTCACTATATTGATTCTTCCTATCCACGAGCATAGAATGTTCTTCCATTGGTTTGTGTCCTCTCTTATTTCCTTGAGTAGTGGTTTGTAGTTCTCCTTGAAGATGTCCTTCACATCTCCTGTAAGTTCTATTCCTAGGTATTTTATTCTCTTTGTAGCAATTGTCAATGGGAGTTGACTCATAATTTGGCTTTCTGTTCATCTATTATTGGTGTATAAGAATGCTTGTGATTTTTGCACATTTTGTATCCCGAGACTTTGCTGAAGTTGCTTGCCAGCTTAAGAAGATTTTGGGCTGAAATTATGGGGTTTTCTAAATATATAATCATGTCATCTGCAAACAGAGACAATTTGACTTCCTCTCTTCCTATTTGAGTACACTTTATTTTTTTCTCTTGCCTGATTGCCCTGGCCAGAACTTCCAATACTATGTTGAATAGGAGTGATGAAAGAGGGCATCCTTATCTTGTGCTGGTTTTCAAAGGGAATGCTTCCAGCTTTTTCACATTCAGTGTGAGATTGGCTGTGGATTTGTCATAAATAGCTCTTATTATTTTGAGATACATTCCATTAATACCTAGTTTATTGAGAGTTTTCAACATGAAGAGGTATTGAACTTTATCGAAGGCCTTTTCTGCATCTATTGAGATTTGTTGTGTCGTTTGCTTGGAATGTTCTTCATGAAATACCCACGTGGACCTCTCCTCATTATTTTAAGGCCTCTCTCAAATGCCATATTCTTAATGAGGTGCTTGACCTCTCTGTTGAAAATTACACCCTCCAGGCTTTCTATTTCCACATTTCTTCCTTTCAGTTTCTCTATAGCACTTACCATTATGCAGGATAATATACAGTTCCTTTCTCTCCCTCTTTTTGTCTCTATTTAGTTTACTCTCTAGTCTATATTTATCTACTTGTCCTTAGTTATTTTCTTAGAACACTGCCTGGTACATAAGGAAGGTTCTCATCATTTTTTGTTTATTTTAATATTATTACTGGTTTAATAGGATAATTCAGCATTACTTTCAGTAGCTGATGCAAACATCAGCAAGCATCAAAGCTATAAATTTTATAATTATCATGTATTATAATCATTTCACCTAGTTTTCACGTTTTTAGGAATAGGATTACAATACATGAAAATATATTATCAGAAAATCTGTTTTTCAAAAAATCATGACTATCAGTAATAACATTGTACCTAAATAAAATAAAATGTTCAAGCACATACAAAACTTATTTATTGTTCAGATTTTTAGGCTAGTAGAAACCAAGATTTCATCAAACCATTATGAAAATATGGAAAATAAAATATATACTTGGTAACCAAGTAATATATATATATTTAATTTCTATATATATATTTACTGACACCAATTTTGTGAGTAATGTCAAATTAAAATCCAGTTATTAACAAAATCTAAACTAATTGATTAGATCACTCCTTCATTCAACCAGATTTTGTTGATTGCAACCGTGCTATACTTCGCTAAATGCAATGTTGCCACAAAACTCAATAAAACATAGATACTTTTTTTGGGAATCTTAAAGTGGTCAGCTATTTGAGAGACATACATTAAGTTGGAGGTATCACCTGATATAAGTAGCCAGGAAGAAGCTTTGCAAGACAGTATTAAACTTGGTGAATTTGACACAGTCTAGGATCAAAACTTCTGCCTTGGAAAGAGAATACATGCTTATCTCAGTGCCTTAGTGTTGATTGAATATGAGAATCAGGTTTGTACTACATATGTCACTAGAAAGACATATGTAGTACAGACCTCACATTTATTATTTGAAGTATATAAGTCTGATGAATGGAAATTTGCAGTGACTTTAACAGCATAATATCTTCCTGAAAGCAAGTTATCTGATAGGATAACAACAAAAATCCTTAACTTGCTGTCTGGATAATTCTATTAACAACAACAGTAACAATAAATAGATGATTGTTCATCTGTCACATTTACCATATATTGCCAAGAAATACAATGAACATAAAGAGAAAAAAATTCAATTATCTTTGGTGCAATGATACAAGGTTTCAATGTGAAAACAATAATTTAGCTTTGCACTGAATTTTATAACAAATAAATTATTTCACCTAAAATGGTAAAAAAATCAAGACAAATATTTTGTGTTTGGATCTTATTTGTGTGTTGGATCAATAGGATTTTTTTTTTCAGACAGGTACTCTATATTGCCCAGGTTGATGTCAAACTCCTGGCCTCAGCCTCCCAAGTTCCTAGGATTACAGGAATAAGCCATGATGCCTGACAAATAATACTTATTGATCTCACAATTTCCATAGGTTGTAAATATGGCTATAACTTGAGTGGGTTTTCTGCTTACACAAGACTTTAATCAAAACCTCACAAGACCTTGATCAAAGTAATAGCTTAGTTGTAAGTCTCCTCTGAGGCTTGCAACTTTCTTCGAAGATCATTCTAGTTATTGACAGAATGCAATTATTGTGTCTGTAGGACTGAGTTCTTTGTTTTCTGCTATCTATCAGGCAACCAGGAACAATTCCCAGCTTCTAGAGGCCACTGCAATATTTCGTCACTTGTTCTCCATAGACAGATTATAGCATGCACGTTTACTTCTTCAAGACCAGTTAGAGAGAAACTATTGGATTTCTTCTTCTTCAGACTCTTATATAACATAATAATTGGAGTCACCATGTACCATTATTTTCCATGTACCATAACCCAATCAATAATCACAATCTCATCATATTCACATATTAACCTATATTCAGCAGAAGAGGATAATACAAAGCATGTACTCCAGGGGGATGGGATTCCGGGAGACAGTTTTAGAATGCAGACTAAGACAGTAGTCTCCTGATGTTTGTTTCTCCATCATCATTTATAGCAAAATCAACTAATGTTCTTTTTGAAACAATAATGTCCTGATATATTAATATTCCTGTGTCTTCCTCTTAGAGTATTGATCAAGTTGGAATTTGGTGGGGCTCAGGACCCTGACGTTTCAACAAGCCACCAACTTTAGGATTAGACATGACAGTTTAAAATATAACTTATTAATTTCAGTAAAATACTCTCAATTCTGCTTATCAAAGTAAATGGAAATTTGGCAGATTTTAGATGAAGAGAAGAATAGTAGGGAAGAGTCATTAGAATTTAAGAATAATTTATGGAATGGAAAGAAGTATGCTTTCATATTTGTCATATGTTTGTATTTTGCTTTTCTGTAAAATGAAAATGACAGACTTCCTTTGAAATTTTATTTTTGTCAGAATTATTTATTGTCAGTAGTAGTAGCACTATTATTACTGTTGTTAATCAAAATAAAATGACAGTCACACAACAGAAACCTGGAAAAGTATCGGTCCCATTGTTCAGTAACCTTATTCTAAAGCCATTCTAGAGATTTGTTGATATTATTTATAAATAACCCTCTTACTTTCTCTAAGGCAAATGCTTGGCTAACCATATGAGGACTCCAATCATAGTAGGAGATTATTTACTTATTTAAGAATGCAAATTAAATATGTTTTTGGATGAAGTAAATGATCAATTTTGGAAAACTACTGATTTACATGTGTTTATCATATAATTAAAAGTAACATGTTGTGTTTACTACTTATTTTTCTGTTACTTTTTTTTTTCAGAAAGTGGAAATAATATTTTTTTGTTTCCATATTCTTCCTTCCGATTACTGATTAAATAGATCAACCAGGGGAAAAGTACAATTTAACCACACTTTTTCTCACATTTAATGTTTCTAACTTTGACTCTTCAGGTGACCAGAATCTTTATTAATAAGAGACAGTAATCAATTTAAAAATCTCCAAGAAGTTGCATCAATTCCAAATGAAATTGAGTTCTACGTTCAACTGGCTTGGATCAATTGCTTTAATAATTAAGTATAATAAAATGCTTGACCAGGTACAATGGCTCATAGCTGTAAACCCAGAACTTTGGGAGGTGGATGGATGACCTGAAGTGAGGTCTGGGTAACAGAATAAGACTCCGTCTCAATATAATATATATAGATGAGAGAGATTGGGAGATAGAGCCAAATAGAGAGGAGAGAGAATTAGGGATAGGAAATAGGGAGGTGAAAAGAAGAAGAGAGGATAAAATATAGTAAAGCAGAATAGTAAAATAAACTCATATAATGAAGATAAAGAAGATAAGAATTGAAGAATGAAAATTAAGATAGGGAATAGTCTATTAATCAGGAGATGGAAGAAAAATCTAGGGATGGAGAGAGAGGATGAATAGAATAGAGACAATAGAGATGAGGAATAAACATAATCTACAAAAAAGAATATTAAATAACAATATAGTATAGAAAATACAATATAGTATATATAATAGTACAGAAGATATGATTATATACATAGATAGTACAATCTTAATTATATACTATATATATATAAATATATATTATATATTTGCCTTTATTATATATAATATATTTGCCATTACTATATAAATAATGTCTTTCTTTTAAATATATACAAATAATATATTATATAATATATAATATATAACATTTATTTACATATAACAAATTATATATAATATAAATAACATATATAAATATGTATAATTTAGATATATACATTATAGTTATATTTGTAAAATAAAATGCTTGAAAATTTAGTATATTTTCAAGACAGTTATTTTGGGTCAAATAATTTGGAAATGTTAAATGTGATCTACAATCTTTTTTATATCTTTCTCATAATTTAAAGAAGTGTTTTGTTAAGCAGCAATAAATAGAAACAGCCTCTCCAGGTACAAGAACAGCTCAGAGACAGAAGCACATAATTGTACATATTATTATTTATTTATTATATTGTTTGGTTGCTGCATTCTAAGTTACACTAAAGTTAACCATTTGTTTGTAGAGGTGATTCTGAGATCTCTTTATTGCAAAGGTAAGTTTTTCCCTTAGATGTTAATAAGTAAGCTACGGGACTATTTTGGCACAATATGTGTATCAAGTTCTAATCGAGGAAGTAGTTCGATAAAATAAATGATTTATTGTAGGAATTAGACATAGCATATTTTGGGAAGAATTGGGGATGTAAGGTACAGGCAAGGAAGGTAGAAGTTCAAAGAATATTCCCAAACCAGTCTACAAGAATTGCTGGTGTATATGAAACATATCTGAAATAGGTTAAATACCCCTTTTGCCAAAAATCAGAGAACAACAGGGGTTTGTTTCAAAGCCCTTACAGGAGCAGTCATATTGAACTTATTTTATTAATTTTGAAATAACAGCTTTCTTTTTAATTATGCTTTGTAATACATATGAATGGAGAACTTATGTATTATATGTTCTATATATGTACTAAATGTTAAATATGTATTATATGAGAATTTTTTCAAATAATGTATCACTGAGTCTTAGTACAATACTAATAACTTATACTGTTTGTTGAATAAATTAAAATACTAAATATTTGTAGACTTCATTTTATAAAAATGCTAAGTGGGAAATAATAAAGTAACTTTTAACTTTCAGTGTAAGAATTAAGTACAATAAGAGGTTTAATTGCAATAGTACCCGACTCATAATACTACTGAAAATTTTTTAATTATTTAAGATCTCCTAATGATTGCTTTTAAGACAGACATTCAATCAATGTGTATTTAATAAATACCGTATCACAGAATTGTGCTAACCATTGAAAAAGGAAATCTTTAAAGACATCAAAAGCACATACTCTTACTACCATGCAGAGTTGTGAAAACAGCATAAGGTTAAACTTACAGAGACTGAATTTTAAATTCTCCCTCCTTGACTTACCAGGGGTTTGAACTTCTGTAAACTACTTATACTGTCTAAATTCCAGTATCCTTTTATTTTATTTTACTTTTTTAATGGTGGCAATAATAATTATTTCCAAGGATTATTGTAAGAATTACAATATTATTGACTTACTATTTATAAAGGTTTTTGTCAAAGAAAGGCATTCAAAAACATTATTTTCATAACCTTTTGAAGGAAAGACAAATTTTCAATTAAAATAGACAATGACATTCAATATATTTCATAATTCGTAATTTTAAGACAGTAATTGGTTGCAAGGGAATTCAAATGCAATGTCTTACTACCCACACAACATTTTTTAAAGTACAAAAAAGCCTATTTTTCAAATCCTCTGCCTATAGACTGAAACTAGCTTAGTAGTTTGAAGCTAAAAGTCAGAGAACATTTTTAGTATATAGATAAATCTATTTTATCTACCAAAAATGAGTAAGTAAACTACAACGCCTTATATATTACCACCTCAGGATGTAGTTTTCATACTCAAGATAATTTCAATAAAAAAGTTGAGTACTTGAACCATCTCACAAAACTTTGTGTGCAAATGATGACATTTCACAACTCATTCATAAATACCTCTTGAAGAAGAGTTCATGTATCATTTGAAAGTGCATGTCAGTACAGTTTCATCTGAAGCAAATGGCATTTTCAAAAACTTTTATATCTTTATTTAATGGTTTCTTCCAGCACTTTAAGTATTAATAAATTATCAAATTGAAAGATGTTTGTTCTGACCTTCATATAGCTCCATTTCTCTGGTGGTTTAATGTCTTTCACCAAGCACCAGAAGTGCATTAAATAATTTCTCATTTTTCTATGATTCCATGTTGTGTTTGTCACAAGACAAATGATAAATTCATTGGTGGGTACAAATTCAAATAAAAGCACACAATAAAATACTTTCTATTTTCTTCTGGCACCTTATTTCCCTTCAACAGAAATACATCTAGATATTTCAAATCCAAACTGTTTTTCTGAGCAAGTTTTGTTTAGTTATTAGGTATTTGGTGGGGAAAAATAAAAATATCTAGCTTATTATTTGTGTCTATATTTTGAAAACAAAAACAAGAAATGCAAAATATCGATTCGGAAACAGCAGTTTGTCAGATATGAAAGTGTATATAAAGGATTATTGAAGTATACTCTAAAAAGCTATACTTCTAAAACAAACCAATAGTTCATAGTCTTGGAAACATTTTTAATTAGGGAAAACATAGAGGATGTGCTCCCACAAAATAAGAAAAACACAAAAGAAGGGATGGATATGTTAACAGGCTAAAAAAGGTCTAGCTGGGAAGATAGATTTGCACTCAACTCTGGGATTCAAGAGTTCAGATAAAAGCAGAGAGTGGTAGGGCTGTGAGAAGACAGTTTGGTTTTCTAAAAGAAAAATAAATAATGTGAAGTAATTTTTCAAGTAATCTATGGGAGCATAGTACAGAAATTAATACAGGAATCAACATACAAAAAACTAAGAAATATGGAAAATGCAAGGTAAGTATTGACTTCAGCAAAATAAAGTATAAGAGGAAGGAAAGTTAATAATAGAATAATACTTGGCTCAGCAGTGAATAAATGTTTACCTAATCAGAGGGAGTGTGTCATAGTACATAAGAACACAGTTGTAGAACTAGACTCTTTGGGGTTAAATATCAGCTCTGCACCTTGTAAGTTGAGTGACCTTGGATATATTATCCGTGCCTTGGTTTCTTATCTGTACATTTATAGCATCTTTATCATTAAGTGAGCTGATACATATAACGTGCTTAGAACAGTACTGGCACATGATAAAAAGGGCTTTTGTTTATTTGTTCATTTGTTTATTTATTGGTAATGACAACGATTTGTATGAGTCCATTGTCACGCTGCTATAATGAACTATCTGAGACTGGGTAATCTCTGAAGAAAAGATGTTTAATTGACTCACAGTTCCACCAGCTTAACAGGAAGCATGATTGGGAAGCCTCAGGAATCTTACAATCATGGTGGAAGATGGAGGGGAAGCAGGCACATCTTCAGATGTTGGATCAGGAGAGAGAGAACTGCAAAGTACCACACACTTATAAGCCATCAGATTTCGTGAGAACTCACTCACTCTCAGGAGAACAGCAAGGGGGAAATCTGCCCCATGATCCAATCACTTCCTTCCAGGCCACACCCCTGACAGGGTGAAAACAATTGTACATGGGATTTTGCTGGGGACACAGAACCAAACCAGTATTGAATTGGCTAAATTCATGATATACGGCATAACTACATTATCCAAATTCAATCTGAGATCCCTTCTAGTCCAGTTTTTGTTCCTATTCTATTGCCTTGTGTTCCTATATTCCTGATTATTTTTATTGATTACAGAATACTGCATTTTTAAAAATGAGAAAAATTTATCTCAGGATCATACTGTCTTCTGCAGAGAACATTTCTCATTGATTTTGACAGGAGATAAGAGACGTTAGCAATCCCTGATAACTTTAATCCAATGAAGACACTGAGGACCTGGCTTCAGTCCCTGTGAAGCCTTTGCTGTTTCCAGTTATGTTTATCCCAGAGAGTATCATTTAGAGTCTCAATCTGAAAATATGTAGTGTTTGCTAGGGATCCACTTTTCAAAGATTTGTGACATACTCCAAAGCTCTACTCCCGGATTCAGTTTATCAACTACCTCTTTCTCTAATGGATAGATGTTCCCTAAAACGAACTACCCATATGACTATGACTGGGCTAATTTCTTTGTAATTCCTTCTCACAAGAGATTTTGGCCCCATTATTTATTGCTGCTTTTGAAGTTCATTTCAGATGGTCTCTTTTTCTGCATTTCCTAGTTCACTATACCTAGAATTAAGCCATTTGAAGTGGATTTTCAATCAAGCAGAAGGTATGAAATATAAACAGAATGAAAAACTTTTTTTCAATATTTCATTGGTTACCTAGGGCTGCAGTAAAAAATTATCACAAACTTGTTGGCTTAAAGCAACAGAGAATTCAAAATAATGAGAAGATATACCAGAGACTGGGAAAAAATACTTGTGGAAGACATATCTGACAAAACACTGTTATCCAAAATATACAAAAAAAAACACTTAAACCTCAACAATAGGAGAAAAGCAACCCCATTTAAAAACATAAAATGATGAACAGACATCTTGCCAAAGAAGATCTACAAATGGCAAATAAATATATGAAAATATGTTCAACATTATATGTCATCAGATAATTACAAATTAAAACAACAATGAGATGCCGCTACACACCTATTAGAATGACTAACATCCAAAATACGGAAACCACCAAATCCACCTTTGCCCATACACGTTTATCCAAACAAGGTCACTGTATTATTCTGTTCTCACACTGCTAATAAAGCCATACTCAAGACTGGGTAATTCATAAAGAAAAAGAGGTTTAATGAACTCACAATTTCACATGGCTGGGGAGGTCTCACAATCATGGCAGAAGGAGAAGGAGGAGCAAAGGCACATCTCACATGGTGCCAAGCAAGAGAATGTGTGCAGGGGAACTGCTCTTTATAAAACCATCATATTTTGTGAGACTTATTCAGTATCACAAGAACAGCATGGGAAACACCCACCTCATGATTTAATTACTTCTCACCAGGTCCTTCTCGACACATGGGGATAATGGGAGCTATAAGTCAAGATTTGGGTGGGGACACAGTCAAACCATATCGGTCACATTCATCCTTTCTTTGGGTTAGAATATGAACTTATTTTTTGAGGATCTCACCATATGATTCACTACAAATATATTGAAACTTTTGAAACAGTCTTATATATTAAAATATTTTGAGGAATATGGTGTTTTAGTACTTAAAATCAAAATATAAAGCTTAACCAGAGTACTAATCAAAGGGTTTTCATTACATTAAAAATGAAGAGCTTTTTTAATAAAAATGGAAAAAAATGAATGGAGTCCTTTTCTTCTTTTCTTTGGGTACCAATCAGTACTTAGTTTTCTATATACAGGAAAAACTTCTGAATATGTCAAAAGCTTAGCTGTGAAAAACTAAGGCACAGTAAATTAAATGCATATTTGTAATTTCTTTGTCATTTGTTCTTCATAATGTGATCTTTATTCACAGTTACTTTTTGAGTATTTATTATGTTGTTTTAAAATGTCAAAAGGAAAGTAACATTGTCCCATAATGAACATATATTACCCTATCAGTGCTTCCCAAACAATTGTCTTATCTATTTTATTTCTGAAACAGAGTCTCTGAAGAAAAGTCAGCTCCCCTGCTGGCTCACTCCAGACTCCTGTTTACCAATATTTGACACATATTGAAAATGGAGAGTAATAGGTTACAATTATGCTCTAGTTGTCTCTATGAGAGGAGGGTAGCTTACACAAAGTCATAATTCTCAAGCATATCCAAAAATGATTTTGCAAAATCAAATTTTAAAATACAACAATAGAAATGTACTAAAGCATATCAGTATTCTGAAGAAAAATACTGTATGCCTAATCTAAGTCAGAGAAAGTTCTGAAGCATTTATATTGCCAAACTTTATGCATTTTTTAAGAGGAGCTCATAACTACTTTGAAGCAAAATTTCATTTAGAAAAGCTGTATTTTTCTTCTTAATAACCTGACATTTTGCAGATTCAAAAGTAGTTCAAATCATTTAAAACATTTTAAGGTTGGTATTTGTTTTACAGCAATGTTCATCTGCACTCAGAGTGACCCGTTTTGTATTTCCCCCCTTTTTTTTTCTTCCTTTTTCTCCTTATCATTCTACTTAATGTCCCTTGGAGTTCCTATTCACTTTTACAATGTCATGATCACATGTTTTAATTCATGTATCTTTCCGGGTTCTACCCTGTTTTTAACCTACATGTTTCCCAAGATTTTTAGATACTTAGGTGAGATCGACACTTTATTTATTTATTTGTTTGTTTGTTTATTTATTTTTCTGAAACTGAGTCTCGTGCTGTCTCCCAGGCTTCAGGGCAGTGGCGCCATCTTGGCTCACTGAACTTCTGCCTCTTGTGTTCAAGGGATTCTTGTGCCTCAGCCTCCCAAGTAGCTGGAATTACAGATGCCCACCACCACGCCCAGCTAATTATTGTACTTTTACTAGAGACAGGCTTTCATCATGTTGGCCAGGCTGGTCTCAAACTCCTGACCGCAAGTGATCCACCCACCTCAGCCTCCCAAAGCACCGGGATTACAAGTGTGAGCCACCATGGCCAGCCAGATACCTCTTAATTCATTCTCCTCTCCTGGACTCATTTTCTTCTAGCATTTTTCTACTGAGAAGAAAGTATGCATTAGTTTAGTCTCCTTCCTTTCCTCCAGCCACTGAATCTGACTCCATTGCCAAAAACACGAAGGGATCTCTCCGGGACTGTCTCTCTTGGTACAGCCTCTGCTTCTCCAATAATCTACCCTTTAAATTCTAACTGCTTTGATTCTTAAGATCTCCAAATTCTCTCACCTCAACTCACCAATACTGATATTCCATCTCTGCATTGCATCCTGTAATCTCTCCACGCAGTGAATTGGGTGCTGCTAGAGTTTATCCCATTCATTTTCATTTTCCTCCACCCAGGAATTACTATCCTTGAGTGTGTGTGTCGGGCAGGGGTGGGGGGTGGGGTTCTAGTTGTTTAAGGTTGGACGGTAAATCTAACCCCTTTTATTCCATCATTGCCAGAAATCTTTGCCAATGAGAATTTCTACTTAAATTTTGACATACATAAGATTACTTTTTTGTAAAGAAAAGTGACGAGCATTTTAAAATATAAGTCTATGTGCCCTATGACAACAACTTTCTTTTATTTATTTCCTTTAACTATCTAAGGTCAACTCGGATGAAGCAAGACAACAAAAAAAAATCTGTGAAAGACACATGCTACCTATTAAGGGTTACTTAGCCAGGGACTGAAAAGTTTTACTTCCAGCCTGCACATCTAATAATCTCTGCTCATAGATGTTTTGTTCCAGTCTTCAGCAGAGGTAGGAAACATCTTATATGTAGTACACTGTGATTACCAATAAGCTCAGTGTGCTTTGGAGAGACAGAAATAGCAAACGTTCGTCTTGGTCTGGTCAGCTAGTTTTATATGCTAATTGAAGAGCTGGGTGCTACTGACATGCCTTTTTTCCAACTCACTTTCGGTTGTGTCAGGCTTATTTTGAATATTTTAAACCAATAAAACAAATTATGATATCATTGGTCATATACATTGTCTTGCATTTTATCAATACATTCTGGAACACTCCAACACTTTCCAAAATTTGATGGCTTTAGAGTACATAAGAGGTTTGTTTCCTTTGAGAGAGGTAGTCTTATGCTTATTTGTAGTGTGGTAAAGGAAAGCATAACATTAACTGTATTTGAGAAAAACATGTTTACAATAAAATACATTTTATTTGTGGGAAAGACTGTTTACCTCACTTCAGTACACACACACACAAAACACAAGTGTATAGTTACCTGTCTGTAGAATTAGGATCTTTAACAAAATTGCTTTCCACATATCATAGTATGAAGCAATCTGATAGAACTTAAAGGAGTAATAGATCCACAATTACAGTTGAAAATTTCAGTGCATCATTCTGAGTTCTTGATATTAAAAGTAAACAGAAAATAGGCAACAAATAGAAAATTTGAACACTATCAACCATCTTAACCTAGTAGACTTTCATTAAACATTTTGCCTAAGAATAGCAGAATACAAATTTTGCAATAAATACACATAAAATGTTTAACAACATAGAGCATATTATGAGCCATAAACAAATTTCCATAAATGTAAAAATACTAAAATTACAATATTAAAAGGTATATTTCTAGGTGATGGCAGGTATAAATTAGAGATTAAGAACAGAAATATAAGAAGTTTCAAGATAAATTAGGTACGTTTTAAACTAAATTAAAAAGAAAACAAAATGTATCAAAATGTCTGGAATGCAGCTAAAGCAGTGCGTGAGGGAGAAAATGAGAGCATTAGATGCATATATTAGAAAAAAAGACAAGTATCTAATAAATATTCTAAGTTTCTATTAAGAAACAAAAAAATGAACATTTTAAAGAGAACGAAGAAAATAAAATAGAGTAAATGTCGATAATTTTAAAACAGAAAAAAATAGATTAAATTAATAAAATGAATAGACTTCTAACTAGACCATCCAAGAAAAAAAAAGGAGACAAGCAAAAAGTTAACTGTATTAAGAATAATATAAGGAATACTTTTTCCACATCCTACAAATTGCAAAATCACAAGTATATATTATGAAAAATTTTATGCCAGTAAATTGAAAAAAATAGTGAAATGGAAAAATGCCATGAAAGAAACTAACCTCCACATTTCATCCAAGAGAACTATATAACATGAATAACCATATATCCATGAAATCATATTCACAATTAAAAGTCTTTAGTAATGACAACTATAAAACAAAAACTTCAGATTCAAATGGTTTACTGATATATTACCAAATATTTAAAGAAGAAATGGTACAGCTGTTCACAATATGATCAGAAAGATAACATGAGATATTCTCTGATATTAGGATTGCACTGACCTGAAAAACAGATTTATCAAGAAAAGAAAACTACTGACCAATATTTCTGATCAATACAGATACAAAAACTTTTAATAAATGTTTAGAATATGAAGGGTAGCTCTGCATAAAAAAAGGATAATGAATCATGACCACTGGAATTTATTCAAATAACAAAAGATTTATTAATTGAAAATAAGGCAATGTAATTAGTCATATTAGCAAACATATATTTTATATCTTTTTATGTAAAAGACAAAAGAACATGATCATCTCAATAAATTAAGAACAAGCATTTGACAATATTCAACATTCATTAATTAGGATATTCCATACAAATTATGAATAGAAGGAAGCCTTTTTATGCCTCATGAAAATAATCTAAAAAGTTTAGCTCCTAACACGATAGTTAATGGTAATTATTGAATGCTTTCACCCTATGATTGGGGAAAAATTTTGAGGATATTCATAACTACTGCAATATTGTATTGAAATCACTATGCAGTGAAATAAAGCAATTAAAAGAGAAATTACTCATATCACAAAGAAAAGGTAAAATGGTCTCTATATAATTCATGAACATCTACACAGAAAATTCTAGGGAAAATATAAAACATATGTGAGCTATATCACGTTACAGGACACAAGATGAACATACAGTAAGAATCAGTTTAACTCCATATATTAGCATTGAAAAATTTAACAATAAAATTATAAAAGTATCCAAATAGCATCAAAAGAATAAAACATGAATACATTTAACAAAAGAAGTATATGCATTGTATAATGAAAACTATAAATATTGGTAAAAAGAAATTAAAAATCTAACTAAATGGAGAAATATTCCACGTGAATGGATGAGAAGATGATATTATTAAGAAGCCAAATGTCTCCAAATTGATGTATATTTTCAATGTAATCTTATTCAAAATCCCAGAAGGTGTGTGTGTGTGTGTATGTATGTGTGTGTGTACATGTGCAATCAAGTGTATGCATGTGCATGCATGCATATGTTTAAAAAAATCAAAATATAATTGTAAAGTTTATATGTGATTCAAAGGCCTAGAATAGCAAGAATTTTGAAAAAAAAAAAAAACAAATTTGAGAGGAAAACATTTTGAAGACTGACGCTATCTGACTTCAAGGATTACTGTAGAGCCTGAATAATCAAGATACTGGCATTTTTATTAAAAAATGCACAAGTAGATCGATGGTAAAGAAGTAAATCCCTTCCATAGTCCTGGAATTATTCATTCCTCCAAAGAGTCCAAAAAAGAAGGATTCTTGCATCAAAAAATTATATTTAGAAAATAAGAGTTGAGCATGTTTATTGTAACATTGTTTGCAATCCAAGGGTTGTGAGTAGAAAAAAATATATAACTAGAAATATAAGTAAATAAAGAGATAGAGATCACTCCAATTCCAATAAAACACTATAAATTCCTTCTCTCTTCTTTCCCCATTTAATGTTTTATTCTCCCTTTCCACATTGAGAACCCTGGTTTCCTGCCATATGGTATGCTTTTACTTCCTAGTTCAACTCTACAATATGCATAAAAGAAATTTTTTAATTACTCTCTCCATATTGCTACTATATCACAAACAATAACAAAAAACTAAGGGAGTGAAATCAGCAAGGTAGGCAAAATAAGAAGTCCCAGACCTCATTCCTTTACAGAAACATCATATTAACCACAATATATGGCTGAAAACAAACCTTTATGAGAGGTCTAAAATCTACTTCAGAAATTGTTTTACTACAGATAAATGCATGAGAATAGGTGTGTTGAAATAGGTGAGAAGAATATTACTTTAGCTATTAATACATTAACCCCTTCCCACAAGCTAACATAGCTAAAAGCCAAATAAAATTGCCTTGGCTTGAAACTTTTCCCTTGGCCAGAAAAAGTAAGTCGAATTCACTTGCAACATCCTGTACCTTGTTTCACTACTCAAAGTCCTGATTTATGTCTCATCTCACAGGAATTATGATATAATCCACACAGTTTGCTGAGGGCAGCTAAGCACAAAGAGGAGCGTGTGGGTGAATGCAGTACCAAGTACAGCCCTGCAATGCACGGAGAAGGTGCAGAACTTGAGACTTCTCCATAAGGGAGAAGTAAAAGTAGTGGAACATGATCTAACATCCCAGCTCATGGAACTTCAGAGTCATCTGAAGGGAATAAGAAATTGTGGGGTTGAGAAAGAGAGAAGAAAGAGAGAGAGAAAGAGAGGAAGGAGGAAGGAAGGAAGGAAGGACAGGACGGAGGAAGGAAGGAGGAAGAAGGAGGACGGAAGAAGGACGAGGAAGGAAGAGAGCAAGAAGATAAAAAGAGAAAAGAACCAAGAGACGGGAAAGAAATAAATGAGCCCTAGAATACCGAATCTACGAAGAAAGAAAAAGACGTCAGAAGACACAAAGAATACAGAACGCACACGAAGACCAAAAGAAACAACCTAAGAAAGAAAGACGAAATCCAGACCACAAACAGACGAACGAAGAAAGAAATAACAGCAAAACGTTACGCCTACCTTCATTCATTCCTTAAGGCAGAATTCCGAGGTCCGGAAGGACCGAAGCCTTCCTTCTCTCTATAATTCAAACTATACAGCACAAGTTCAGATAAAATATATTATAGAAAATTTTTGAGAGGTTTCAAGAATTTTGAGCTAAGCTTATTGGTGAAGTTATTTTCCCATTGATAACAACATTACATAAAGAGTGGGCGAGATGCCCGTTTCTGTGTATGTGGAGACACTAATGTAAAGCTACAAGAAGGATACAGTCAAGAAAACATGAGCAATCAAAGAACAAAATAAATCTCCAGCAACCAAACCTACAAAAATGAAGATCAATACATTGCCAGACAAAGAATACAAAATAATGACCCTAAAAAGCTGTTAGTTGTGAGTTACAGGAGAACACAGATAAACAATTAAATGAAATCAGTAAAATAAAGTATGAATCAAATTTGAATGTCAACAAAGAGATAGAAATTATTTCAAAAGATCTCAGCAGAAATTCTGGAGAGAAGAATCTAAATAAATGGAAAAATGTACCATTGGATTTCAATAGCACCAGTGAAGCACAAGACAGGCCATTGCAATTATTCAGTCAGTGGAACAAAAACAAAGTCAGAGGAACAAAAACAAAGTAATGAATGATTAGAGAAAGCCTACAATACTTACGGGGCACTATTAAGTGAACTAACATTTTCATTATAGGAGACCCAAGGGGACCAGAGAGGATAAAGGGCTAATAGCTTATTTAAAGAAACAATAGCCAAAAGCTTTCTAAATCTAGGGAGAGAAACAGACATTAAACCTAAAGTCCTCAAACAGGATAATAAAAAAATGCACATCAAGACATATTATAATTAAATTGCCAGAAGTCAAAGAGAGAATATAGAAAGTGCAGCATAAGAAAAGTGACTCATCACGTGCAATAAAGGGGAGGTCTATTTTTCTGAGCCCATGCATTACCTCAATTCCTGCCACCATAGCTGCTTTGTTCATGAGTCCATTGGTGGCTGGGGACAGAGCGTGACTCATATTCACAAAACGAGTCATTATAGCCACTTGATTATTAAAATTCTTCTATACTAAGCTAATTCTTTGGTGAGGATGTACACGGGATACAAATATCTTTGTTTTCAAACTTTCAGAGGAGATATCTCCACCCACCTCTTTCCCAAATTTTCTTGTCAATTTTCCAAGTATGTCTTTTCCAACTCTCTGACCATCCAGCAAAACCATTGGTCAAAGTAGTATGTAACCAGATCTCTGATCATTTCTCCTTTCAAGAAAAGTGAACAATCAGATGTGCTGCTTGAAGGTCTGCTCATATTCAGTCCTCCCTTACTGTCCTTTATGGATGTCCCATAAATAGGCTACAGTATTGCAACTCTCTACATCCAGGTGATGCCTGCATATCATACAGAACTATATGTAAACAGGGCCTAAGTCTTATCTTTCTTTGTTAACTAACTACGGGAGGCTCTCTATAAGGTTGTAGATGCAGGCTGGGAGAAAGAAGGCAACGTAGCAGGAGTGGGATAAATGGTTATTTGGTCAATTTCTTTATGTAACTTATATATTGAGACTATACTTAGATACAGTCATGTATATACCACTTACATTTGAAGATGGAGTGCTGCTATGAATTCCCATCTTTAGAGCTTGGCAGGTAAGATAACACTTAGTTCATAAGGGATAGCTCAGGTTGCATGGTAACTTGGTTATCCATAGTTAAGTCTAGATTAATTTTCTTGTATGTGGATTACCAGTATTTGTCAGTACAATTTGTTGCAAAGATTATCTTTTTTTTTCTATTGTATTGTCTTTGCTTCTTTGTCAAAGATCAGTTTACTATACATATGTGGGTCTATTTCTATTCTTTCTATTCTGTTGTATTAACCTATTCATCTATTACTTTGCCAATATCACACTTTCTTGATTACAATAGGTTTATAGTAAAATTTAAAGTGAGATAGTGTTTGTCTTTTAACTTTGTTCTTCTCCTTCAATACGGTTTCAGCTATCCTGGGTCTTTTGCCTCTCGATATAAACTTTAGACTCAGTTTGTTGATAGCCACAAAGCAACTTAGTGAGATTTGAAGGAGATTGCATTGAATTTATACAATAAATTGAAAAGAACTGACATCTTGATAATATTGAATCTTCCTATCTACAAAAAGGGAATATACTAAACTCTTTCCAGATATATGATTTGCAATATTTCCTTCTATTATGTCATTGTATTTTGCTTTCTTGATATCTTTTTAAGGAAACACCAACACACGCAACAACATCAATAACAACAAAACAAACCATCTATTTATCTTTGGTTACTTGTTTTTTGAGTGTCTTATCTAAAAATTCATTTTCTAATCTGTAGTCACAAAGATTTATACCTATGTTTGCTTAGTAGAGTTATACACTTTTAGCTCTTACATTTAGTTGTTTGATCAATTTTTAGTTAATTTTTACGTATGGCCTGAAGTATGAATCCAACGTCATTTGCTTTTGCTGGTGAATATTGTTTTCCCATCACTATTGTTTGAAAAGACTATTCATTTTTTATTTAATTTCCTTGACATTCTTATCAAAACATGTATGACTTTATTTCTGGGCTTTTAATTGATGTGTATGTTTAGGTTTAATACAGTATTACCTAGTCCTATTTACTCTTGTTTTGGAAAAACATTGTGAAATTTGCAGGAATGTGATCCCTCCAGTATTTTAAGATTACTTTGGATATTCTTATATCTTCTAATTATGTATGAATTTTAGAAGCAACACGTCAATTACTCCAAAAAAAAAAAAAAAAAACACTGAATTTGGATTTACATTGTATTGAATCTATTGATCATTTTGGAGAGGATTACTATTTTAACAATAGTTAGTTTATCAGTTCATGATCCCAGGAAATATTTCCATTGATTTAAATTATTTTTAATTTATTTTAATAGTGTTTTGTAGTTTGACGTATACATGTTTTGCATTTCTTTTGTTAAAATTATTCCTAAGTATTTTATTATCTTTTATGCTAATACAAATTGAATTATTTTTATAATTTCAATTTTGGATTTTCCATTGTTACCGCATAGAATTATCATTAATATTTATATGTTGATTTCATGTCTTGTGACTTTACTGAACTCATTTGTTAGCTCTAATAGTGTGTATATATATTTCTTAACATATTCTAGATATATGATTATGTCATCTGCAAAATCATTTTAACATACATCAGTTTTTGTTTTCTTGGCTAATTTCTCTTGTCTAAAACATTCAGTACAATGTTGAATTAAAGTAGCAAGAGTAAACATCCATATGCTAATGTTTAGAGAAAGCTTTTTCTGTCAATACGAATATGATCTTAGCTGAGGATTTATAATAAATGCTCTTCATGAAGTTGAGCAATTTCCTTCCCTCCTATTTCTAGTTCACTATTTTTACCATAAAAAGGGTTTGGTTTTTATCACCAACTTTTTCTGTATGTATTAAGATGATCACTGGGTTTTTGTCCTTTTTCATTAATATGATGTATTATATTAATTGATTTTTATATGTTAAACCAACTCTGCAATCGTGGTATCAATACCATTTCATGGGGTACAGTCATTATGTTACTGGATCTGCTTTTCTGAGATATCTTTGATAATTTTCATGTTCATAAGTGGTTTCTTTTTTAGTTTATTAATATAATGGATTACATTGATTTTCAAGTGTTAAACTCGCCTTGCACCTAAGAAATGAAGTATATTTGGTTATGGTCTATAATCCTCTTTTATATGTTGGTGGATTCAGTTTCCTAGGTCGTTGAGGATTTTTCACATGTATACTTATACAGAATTTTGATTTACATTTTTTTCTTGTGAAGTCTTCATGTCACTTTTATATCACAATAATACTGGCCTCATAGAAAGGGTTGTGAAGTGTTTCCTCCTTCTGTATATGTCTTAAAGCATTTATAAAAAGCCAGGGCTAATTTTTTTTAAATGTTTGGTAGAGTTAATCAGGAAATCATATGTACTTGGGCTTTTCTTTGTAGGAAGTTTTCTATTTCTATTCTAGTGTGGAATCTTATTTTTCTGTACATAAAACTGCTTTACAAAATAAATTCTGTCTGTTTAAAAATGGTAATACTTGACCATGTACAAAATTTTAAAATCTCAGAAAAAAGTTTACAATGAAGAATGTATTACCATTGCCTTATATATGCAGAAACTTAGTTCTACCCTTCAAAGGTAATCACAAGTATCAGTCCCTTCTAAACTATTCTGGAGACATTGCACATAAAAATATATTTATATGCATATTTGTCTCCCAAAATACCATCCAGAATGTTGTGAACCTTGCTTTTATATATACCTATATATCTTGGAGGTTAGCCTTCGTCAGTACATGTTGAGCTACCTCATTCTACTTAACAGCTATGTAATTCTCTACTGAACAGTTATGTTACAATTTATTTAATCAGTTGCCTAGGGGTAATACTTGTACTTTTTCTAACCTTTTGCTACTGAAATAATAATGGGTGATTTTAGACATCAGCTTTAGAAAAGATAGCACATTCAGTGGTTACTTAAATCAGCTCTGGAACTGAAACTGCTATGTTTTGAATGCAACTTTCCCCACTTAGACTTGAACTATATAATTTTATCCAGTTCATTAATGTTTTTATGACTCAGTTTCCTTAGTTGCAAGACACCACCTATTTCATAGGCAGAAATAATACACTAATTTATAAAGGGCTAACAGACATACAGATCTGTTAATATTTGCTAATTGTATAATTTACTATACAGGTAAACACTGATTTTTTTGGAATATATTCTGAATATTATGGTTTTTGACAATATCAACTAATTTTAGAAATCATCATGCATGTTTCGAATCTAGGTTTCCTCAAAACTGTGTTTCATCTTCCTTAATTTTATTTTGTTTCATTTTTGTAATAGCCTGGGTAGAAAAAAACACATAAAAGTGTTTTAGGTTACTTCATACATATTTACAACACGTGTAAGCCATAAAATATATTGATCTTAACAATTATTTTATCATAAATGATTTAGTTTTTATCCTCATACTTTAACTAATTTAGAACATTTAAATATTTTACTTTCTGACCCATACAACAATATATATATATATATAATTTCTACTTGTGTATTGATTATAATTCAATCAATATTTATTGAATGTGAAGAGTGTGATGCCGTAAGAAGGAAGCTGTTAGCACTAATTCTCTGGGGTTCACTTTTTCTCTTTCCACCATTTACCATAATTTGCAAGATGTAGATTATTGTTGCAAATAGAAATTATTAAGTGATTATAAACCCAGAAGATGTGTATTTACCTTTACCTTAGAGGATTTTCCTACTGTCACTTGACTAATGCTAATCCAAATAGTTTTTGCCCCCCTTTCTCTGCAAACCATGTAACTGAGTACAGTAGCAAAAATGCTACCTATAGTAAAGTGTGTACATGCCAAGTCACCCCTATTCAAGAGGTTGCTGATTCAGCCTGAAATAGATAAACCAATTTTTCAATTCAGTTTGAAATAGATAATTTTTTTTTCTAACTGTTGGGGGGAGACAGAAACCTGCTATTCTTAGCCACAGTAAGGAAAGGTGCCCAGGCTCTGAAACACCTCCCTTCATGCTTCAAACAAACTTATATTTCATTCTCAAGGTATTCCGCTGCGAAGCAATCTGGCCAGTCCTTCAGCATGTGTGACTGTAATATTCAGTGGCTGAATAAGTTGAACAAGTTCCATTTTCTAAACAGTATTGCCTTCTATATACATCATTGTTTGTTCTTAGGTAAAGAACGTGTTTGTATATTAAAGACACAGTAGAAGATAATCAGTGAGAGGAAGCTTAATAACATAGATGCTAATGTTAACACTTAGAAAAAAAATCAGTGAAAAACAGTGTTAAGCAAATATATATATACACTATACATATGTATACTATCTACTATATATGTATATATACACAGTGCATGTACATATATATGTATATATCAGTGTTAGGTGAAATAGAATTTACAAAGAAATTAAACAGGTTTTGTAACTAAAATGAATTTATTATATAAAATTAAAATGTAACTAAGTAGAATTCATTTCTATATTACATATATTTGATACTTATCAAAAGATGGATTAAATTATAAATTCACTGTGGATGTAGGAATGTAGGATTTGGTTTGTTTAATGACAATAATATTATCTCTAACCATTAATTTTGCATTTAAATTTAAAAGCATTTTAATCATAAGTTTTATTTTCATACTTAAATAATCTTATTCTTTTAGCGTTAGGATTTGTTTTGTTCATTATTTATTTAATTGTAGGAAGAATCGTCACAGGTTGTTTTTCTTTTTGGCTAATATTTGAATTAACGTTCTTGCCATAATTTACAATTCGAAGGTTCATGTCAGATTTATTTCTAAGGAAAATATCTGACCAAAACAGCTCTCCTATATTATATGGTTTAATTAACCTTTTTATTACAGTTTTATGAAGCAAATAAAATATATAAGATAGCTTTCTTAGAATACTAGAGTGTATCTTGAATATGATAACTGAGTTTGTAATCAAAATAGATAATTTCTTGAATCTTCTGAACCACTCTGAAAAAGTTGGCAAATGGGCAGATAATTGATGTAATTTTTAACAGTAATTAAATACATAGAATTTGTGTACACTTATTTATTTTAATTAGAATACTAGAAGATGTAAAATGTTATGCTGATTAATTTATTTCTTTAAATATCTGAAAAAAACTGAATGTAGACTGATTTTCAGACAGGATCCGACCAAGGTTAATCCATTGACTCTTCCCTACAGTAATTTATCCAAACTTTCACTGTGGTGTGTAAAGAGATACTGTCTCTTCAAATACTTTGAAGACTTCTTGCCCATAGGCCCCATATGAAGGTAACTAAGTAAAACTTTGCCAAGCAGCATCAGAAAAAAACAAAAGACAAATATTGCTAAGTACTAATTGACTCCTAAGGGAGTGTTTGCAGTTCATGCTACATTTGAAATATTTGTTTTATCCAAAAAAAGGCTAGGGGAGAAAAAAAGGGAGTGTTTGCAGTTCATGCTACATTTGAAATATTTGTTTTATCCAAAAAAAGGCTAGTTGTGTGTGTGTGTGTGTGTGTGTCTGTGTGTGTTTGTATCACTGATATATATACATATATATACACACACACATATATGACAAAAAACTGTTCTAATCAACTGTTCTGAAATTAATTTCTCTTTTCAAAAGAATATGTGCAAAGTCAAGTTTATTGAGATTCTACTTTCATCACTGAAGGAATTATGAAAGTGGTAACTCATTACAAAAATTTTAAAATCTAATCCATCACAAGAATTTTAAAAGAAATATGATTTATTTTACCTTTTTTAAAGAAATATAATCCTAGAATACATAAAAAAAAAAAAACACTCTTTTGTATTTAGCTTTCCTATTGAGAGCAAGTGCATGCATTTTTTAGATAGTATGTTTGTCCTAGAGTGACAAACTTATTGAGAAGATCAACTGGGTCTTCTTCAATTGTGTTTCTTTCACAAAGCCCTGAAGAATGCTTTGACAATGGCAGACGCTCGACAAGATAACTGTTGAGTAAGTAAATAAACTGCCAACCATTCTAAGAGAGAAAAGACAATTAAATTACAGTTGTGCAAACAAAAAAAGTTTACATTTTTATTTTCCACTTAAATTACATTTTCTTGTAGCTTTTCTGCTGTGCCCTTTCTCTCTTCTCTATTGCTCAGATGGAAGCTCACATTTGTGATCTCTGTATTGATAAAATAGATTTAATATCCAGATAATGTTCAGAAAAAGATAGAATACTTCTCTTTCCTTTTTATTATCATTTTTGCCACCTTTTTTAGCCTAAGAAAGCCTACAGACCTGGTCTCTTGTATATTTGCTATGTATGAGAGATCCTTACTAGGCATAAAGTAAAACAGAGAAAGACTCCCCCTCTATTCCCAGTAGATTTTAAGCAGAAAAAGAAGAGAAGTAAAATACTCCAGACACCAAACTTCTGTTTTTCCTTTGTTGTTGTTGTTTTGTTTGTTTTTTCTATTTAGATGGAAGAATGTTCTAGAATAGGAGACATTTTGGAGTCATCAGATACAAAGGAAAGGAACTGAGAATATCACGAATATATGAATATAGTCCCATAGAATCCCCATGAAGAGGTTGTGAGAACTTAGCAAAAAACCATGTGCCCAATAATACATTTTTTTTTTGGTTTAATACCTGTATCCAGTGTCCATCAGCCTTGGGCTAAAGTATAGCAGCATGATTGGTTTGTGTTCAAATAGTGAGTTTGTTGCTCTTCTGGCTCAATTTCAGTGTAGAGGAGAAGCAAAGGTTTGGATAGAGAACTGCAATGAGATGTGTAAATGCTGAGTCCCTGTTTCTGGGGGAAAATTGTGAGTGAGAAGAAGGAAGACTCCATGGGTAAGGACTCCAAGATCTGAGGGGATGTACCATGGTTACAGAGCAACAGTGAGCAGAAGTTCAACATTCTAAGAGTTCTAAACTCTGAGAATAAGTGAAAAGAGAAAAATCATAATCATTTGCCACATTTCTAAATGGTTAACTATTGTTTATTCACCACCAGAGAACAAGATGATCAAGAACATACACTTTGCCTCTGAGAACCCTTTGTTCTCCTTGTCACACCAAGATCATATAAGCCATATTTGTCTCTTATATATGTACACACTATCTTATGTATGGCAATATGAATGGAGAGGAAATGGGTTGGCCAAGCAAACACTTTTCAAAATGACTATTGGTGATTTGTAGTAAATTTATACTTTTCCCTTCTGCTACCCTGTTGATGGGAGTTGTGAGACTGGATTAGTTATAAAGAATGAACTATGTGTTTTTCCCCCATGTGAACATTCTTTGAATGAGTCATTTAACCATACCTCACTAATTAGTCAAATAATCAGCTTATTTTTGATGAACTATTATGAGATATAAATTTACTAATATAAAAATGCAAACTTATCCAACATGCTTCATAGATTAACATTATAGATATTTGGAAAAGTGTATTACCAAATTATTATTGTTATAAAGTAGTGGCATATACTTACCAATGGAACCTATAAAGATAAATGAGAAAACTCTTATTAACACAATTAAGACTAATATCAGGAACATAAAAGCACATCTACAGCTTGTAATTGGATGACTTAATTAGAAGACCAAAGAAAAGAAATTGACTTGAGTGGATTGGGTCAAAGGTCTCATTTAAAGGATGAAACTGCTCAGGTTAATGGAAGTTTAAAGTCTATGTGCTTTAACCAATTTACTATTTATTTACTGAAAATTAATGAATATTTTTCTTCTATATTAATAACTTCAACATGAAAAGTGCTGTATTTCTGAAATACTGGATATATAAAAATTCAACCCTTAGCTTTAATCTGATATATAAGTAATAATTCTTATTTTTGTAGTAATCCTTGCCTAACAATAGTCCAATATTTTAGCAAATATACACATATAAATCATTAGTGTTGTAATTTAATAGTTTAATAGCTGTATCTAATATGTAAAAAATTACTTTGAAATAGTTTTAAGACTAGTAGAAGCTGATTTCTAGAAAAAATATTTAAAGAGCTAAGCTTTCTTTTTTAACATTCTCTTTAAAATTATAAGCAATATGTTATGTTTTGTATTCCTCACAAGCCTTTTGAAAAGTATATGCAGTAATAGTTTAATTTAGGGTGCCAATCTCTTTATTAGATTTATGCCTATGGTGAAAGGTAGCTTAACTGTTTAAATCTAGTGTTACTTAAATGACCAAATTTCAAATATTACGATTCTTGCTTTTTGTTGGGTTACTTTTATGAACTACGTATTTACATTTTAAAAAATAGTAAATTATTCCCCTTTAGAGTCTTCTTAATACCATCATCTTAGCTTTCTGATTAAGCCAATTGTAGCAACTGGGAAAGATTTTAAAGATAAATTACATGATTGTATCCTAAGGGTCCAGCTCACTAAATACATACAAACTCAGTTTCACATCTTGGGAAAAATTTTTAAAATACTATTTTGAGTAGCAAATAGTACATTATCATTAATGTACCTTTCAATCATTTGAATTAAGTTTTATTGAACTAGAATTTAGTTGACGTATAGTATATTTTGGCCCTAAAAAGGGAAACTGAACTCAAATGCTTAATCACTCCAAGTCCTAGATCAACAGCTAACGTAACAGTACAGAAAAATACTTACATACTTGCAAAGACAAAAAGAAGAAGAGAGTAAAGCAAATGAAAAGATTTAAATGTGAATACAAATATTTATCAGACTGAAAGATCGTGAAAGAGTGAATAAGCAAGATGAAGGAAGTCACAACATAAAATCCACGTAGACAGGGATTATACAAGAAATTCAGGCCTCTGGAAGCCTGTAAAGGCTCCAAACTCAACAGGCCTGAGAAAGCTGAGGTTGGAGATGTTCCATGACTAAGTAGTCAAAAGACGCAATACATTTTAAAAGTATTTTATTCTGATTATCATGTTGGTCTTGGCCTGGTATATTGTTTGAAGCTAGTTCGTCTTGGTCAAAATTGAAATTTCTCCTTTTTTTTTTTTGGTGGGGTTTTAAAATATTTTGAAAGGCCAGCTGTTTTCATATTAATAAAATAATTACACTTGGCAAATTATATCAGTAATGGGTTCCACTGAACAAGCCCAGCATGCCATTTAGAATAAAGTAACTTTCAGATTGCTTATTTCTGGAGTAGAGAAAAGTTAATTACTAGGAATCTTTCTATTTTAAACCAATTTGCAAATTATGGAAAACTTAAAAAATATAACTGATGATTCCTTTAAAGAGTAAGATAATTTTCTAGAAATTAGTTTTTTATGTTAAAATCTTGAACACCTGTAAGCTGCAACATATGCAATGACTTAAATAAATGTAATTGTATGCCATGTTGCTCAGAAATGTTAAAACACATTGTCAAAATATATTTTAATATATTATTTTCATAACAAATAAGTAAATTGAATCTGATGCAAATAAAATGTTACTGAAATATTTGTGTGAGAATTTTTCTTGATTTATTTTTTAATTTAAGCTTTTTTGTTTTCTTATATTCTATTATCTAATACTAGAAGACTTTAATAAATACATATTTCAGCAGGCCTAGCCAGTAGAAAATCATATTTTCATGCATAATAACATTAGCTATCCTAAAATATTTAGACTAATTTTACCATATTAACAAAAATAATTCTCAAAAAAATCCAGCCAATCTCTGCATGATATATAGTGGTAAGTAAAGTGGACCTTTTTTTAAACTTGAATATCTCTAGAAAGTAAAATATTCTATTCCACAGCCATTCTCTTTAAGCTTAATCCTAATTTTATTTAAAATGTATTTAGAATTTCAAACCTCTGCTGTATGATTTCTGGAGACTCATCAGTGTATTCTTCACATAGGAAAACCGTGCCTTTTTTTTTTTCTCATTCAGTTGTCTCAAGATACAATTGCAAAGTAAACATTTTCAGATATTGTGTGTTAACTTTTCCGAATTATCCTCCTCACCCATGTTGTACTAATTGGGTTGTTTCCATCCATTTTAAGAGACAC
Source organism: Rhinopithecus roxellana (assembly GCF_007565055.1). Lineage (NCBI taxonomy): Eukaryota > Metazoa > Chordata > Mammalia > Primates > Cercopithecidae > Rhinopithecus > Rhinopithecus roxellana. The sequence goes on along the minus strand of NC_044551.1, from coordinate 53,215,002 downwards.
CAAGAAGAGGGCTATGTATCTACACCAAACATTTCAAGAAAATGAAAGGTGGAACTTTTATATCATTCACTTTTCCAAGATTTTGAAAAAATACCACTTGAAAATCACTCTAGTGGACAATAAAAGTGATCCACAGTTACATGTGATACGATCTCATACTATTGACTGTAAGTATGATTTAAATCAACCTAAATGTTCATATTGGAGGTTAAAGTTGGTTCAATAAAATATTATTTAATTACACCCACACCTCTCTCACTTTCTTATATTTTAAAAATGAAAGGGACATATTCAAAGAATGGAATAAATATGTTTATATTAATAAATAAATAGTGTGGTTTTTACAATGTGATATTTCCAATGATTTCTTCCTATTCTTGGAAAGTATACAATCAATTTATGGTGGAATTGAAAATAAAATGTTTTTGAATAAAATTATTGTGAAGAAGATAACTTCAGTTTCCAATTAGTGAAATGAGCCATTTTTGGTTAACAAAGCAAGTTCTATGAATTTCATTTTTTGTATTTCTACTAAAAATTTAAAAGCATAAAAACCCAAGAGTGAATCTTAGAATAAAAATAAATTAGCAATTGTTGCAGAGAACTTGATCCCATACCAATTAGAAGCAGGAGCCTAGTTTTAAAAGTCATATGAATTTGAATGCATAATGAGGAGTAGTTGCTGACAGATCTCATATTCCCTTGCCAAAGTTGCAGCTGAGAAATGCTTTCAATGTGTTTCAAAAGCAATTCAACTATCTTTTGTTTTGATGTAGGTTAAATATTTTTTCTCTTTTGTTATCTTTATCCATTTCTATTTTTCCTGTTTCCCTTGTGTTTTCAGAAAATGTTAATAATCTTTTCCTAACTTACTGTACCTAGACTGTATCATTGAAGGAATCTTTTTAGCTTACATTGTAAAATCTACAGATTAAAGATAGAAATTAAATCATTTGTTAATCAAAGCATGTAACAACACCATATGAGGCTTTATGAATAATAATAATAAATTTATTTCTATTAAACTATGTAAAATAAGATTATATATAACATATAATTTATAAAATATTAATAGTACTTTTTTCATATTATCGACAAAATGCCAATAAAACGTTTTCACTGGACAAATAACTTATGCTGAATTTCAAGACACCAAAAAGAAAAATGAATATATATTCATGTGTATTTACATAACTACATAAATTGGTGATTGTGGCAATCATATTCCTGGCAAAAAAAGAGCAACAGAACTTAAATGATAATATAAGACATTTTTTCTTCATTAGAGATATTTATATGCTTGATCAGATTACTGAAAATCTGATTTCTGTAAGTGATATAGAAATATAGGCAGGACTAGGTGGGCTAAGAAAGGGTTTGAAATACTCGTTGATAGTTATAAGAGAGCCATTAGTTTACCTTAGGCCTGACAAAGCAATAAATGTATAAGGTTACCAGAATTTGGAAGGACCTGTTGCTCTGGGTCTTCTGGCTATAGTTGGAGGAACATCATTACTGTGAATACAGCAGCATGGTGGGGAATGGATGCATGGGAAATTAATACCCTGTGCTCCCTGATTCTCATTCTTCATTCTCCTCTCAGTGTCTCCCATTGACCAATCCAATTAGAAACTATAGACAGGTATCTGGGTAATTCCGTCTGTAGAAGTCAATCAATTAGAGCATTGGGTATTCATCAAAATGGTCAAGGGTAGAGTGATGAACTAGATAAATAGAGATTATTTAACACAATATTGATTTTCAAAATTCACATAGACAAGACTGGCTTTTTAGGAAGATATGAAGTAAGTTTAGACTTTCTCTCAATAACTCTCTATATTTTGGAGAATTGAAAATGAACTATAATCTCATAAATTTTTCTTAATGTGTCCATCAAGAAAGTAAATCTGCTAGAGTTAATTCTCATAAAACTATTTTGTATATCAAAATATTCTGACAGAATCAGGATCTCCAAAGTTCTTCACAGACATAAGAAGCAGGCTGAATTTGAAAGGTGAAATGTAACAGATAGAATTTCTGTTGGCTAGATTGAAAAACCTACTAGTTCAAAGCACAGTATGAAGCTCAGCAGAAGTAAAGGTAAAACATTCTTAGGAAGTTCTGCCTGTGGTCATTCAGCAACTCGGGAATTAACAGAAGTCGTGACTGTTTGATATGGAAATCAAATCTAGAGTTAGAGGTGATGCCTTTGGATATAGTGCTGCTCTCTATCTTGGATTCATAATGATATACCGAGTATCCACTGTCAAGATAATTTAACTATTGGTAGTTTTACATGATGACTTCTTCCAAGTGTTAGTTTCATAAATCTTAAACATGATGAAATACACTTTAAAATAATAAATCACCTCATTCCAGAAGGATCGAGTGAACGAGTACCATAAATCACTCACTATATGACAGAAAATGAATATGAAGATAAATATTTACGGTCAATGCCTTTAGGTAAAAAGTGCAAAACTAATGACTAACATACTTTCTATCAGAAATCTCTTTAGCATTTTTGCATGTTACATAATTATTATAGCTAATCTACTAAGTACGTACTGCATCCCCATATCACTGATGAGAAAACTGGCACAGAGGGAAAGTAACTTGATCAAGGTCACAGAGCTAATGGCAAAGCCAGAATTTGAATGAGGCAATCTGGTTTCAGAGCCTTTGTTTTGGCTATTATTTTACACTTTTTCTTCATCAGAGATACTTAAAGGCTTGATCAGATTGCTAAAAATCAGATTTTTTTTTGGTTTGTTGGACCAGACATGCTTCCCAGAAGACTAGAAACTGGACGTGCTTTTAAAACACGAATTAGGTTCCCTTAGTATCATCCTGACCCTTCTATAATTTCTCCCCTTACAATGTTAGTGAGACTCAGTCCTCCAGCTGATCCAAAGTCAGGTCATGAACTATGAATTTAAAAATCAACAATCTCAGATCTATGTATCCAGTCCAGAGTTAGCTGCTGAGACCCGATTTAGGAGGCTCAAAACTTCACATTTTGATTCTCAAAAGTTCTGCATTTTTAATATGTTTAGAACTGAAATATTGCACACATTCCCTTCGGAATCAGTGAGGCCTACAAATAATGGTTGCTTTTTATTTGTGGTAGGAGAGTCAAAGTAGAAAGTACAGCATCAGGTTTTTTACTTTGGCTTGACACTGCAAAAATGTTGCCAATTTGTTAACAGGCTTATTAATTTTCTTGGGGTATATCTCCATTATGTGTCATGTACATGCCTGACCAATACACCTAAAGTGGAGCATATATTTTGTTTATTAGGACACTTAAGCAAGATGTCATCTATCTGTGATTTTAAAAAAAAAAAAGAAACTTCTGTGATATCCTGGAAAGACAATCAATATCCCTCCTTGCTTAAAAAATAGACAGTAATATAAACTTAAGTCACAGAGCAAAGGAGTACTGTGACCTGTCTTCATGTATGTGTACATGAAAACATAAATTTGCTATTGTAGCATTTGCCTCATGTGTTCTCTGTTTATTGATATATAGGAAGCCCATTTGTCAGATTAAGTTGCACATCAAGTACCAGAAATTGCATTAATTTGCCTCAGTAAAGAGATCCTCTAAAGCAGAAATCCTTTAAAGCAATACTATTGCAAGGCTTCAGATCACTTCAGTTGAGAGCTGATAGCCCTTAGTTTGTCATTTTCTTGCCTTCAGCTATCCATTGCTATCACACTTTCCAATGTTTTCCATGCCCTTGGGACATATGTGCTGTATGGAACTGGTTGACATTGATTCCATAAGACTCACCTTTAATGAAAACTTTATTTCAGGCGACATTTATTAATTGCTGGAAAAATACATAACAAGGACTGCTGGATTTCCATGTTCTCCTCTTGCAACAGTACTGATTTGTCTCATATAATTCTGAATAGGTCACAATCCTTACTTGAGTATGATTATAACTTAGTTAGCTTAAACAGAAATGAAATTTACTGGCAGAAAACTCAATTGTTCCAAACAGGGAAAAGGTGGCTGAAAATCAAGCTCAGTAAGAATTAAATAAAAATCAAGAAAGCAACAGAGCTTCCATGATTAGCCACCTCAGAGCACTGCTGCTATCTGACAGGACGCTCACTGCCTTGTCCACTGTGGCCACTATGTCTGGACTGCTGCCACTGTCCTGCTGGATTCCATTTCACTGGGCCACTTGATACGGTGTTATTAGACTCTCCACTCTGTTGATTCTGCTATCAAAAATCTCTAAATGTCATCGTGCTTTTGCTTCATTTACTCAAGATTCAAAGTCGTTAGTGGTGGGAGAGAGGGAAGGCATGGCTGTTGAGCTCAGATAACATGTTGCCAAAAGGAAGGGATTATCCAGCCTTCTTCAGTTTCCATAGCAGATGGCTTGGTTGGCTTCCACCTATCTTGAGATTTCTCCCAAATCAAAAGGGTAGCCAAAACAGGAAAAATGGTCAATGAACGTATTAAACAAAATGGTAAAAATAAATGAGGTAAAAAAGAGAAGAAAAAAGAAAATTAGCAATAGCTCAAACCTTTAGATCAACTAGTGTCAACATTTTAGTGTTCTTTGTGAATTTCTTTTAATTTTAATGTGACAGTTACTCAACTTTGCTCTCTTTAATGGTATATTGTACATACATTTCAAAAGCTTTAATTAAAACCTATATTTTTATTAACTTTGGTAAATACATTTTTTATTTAATAGATGGCCTTAATAACCAAACAGAAGGAAACCTATATCCTTGTCTATAGAATTTAATGAAGCCTTTGTGCAACCAACAGTATATATATAATAAAAGACAAAGTAAAATAATAACAGTAGATGATTAGAGTCCTTACTTCATGCCTGGTAAGAGCAGGATATCACATGCATTGTGCCCATGATTCTCTCTAGGATTGCGCAAGGTGTGTCACTGCAATTTAACCAATCTAAGTACATAAATTTGCACAAGCTTACATAGTTAGAAACTGGTAGATAAGAACCAATCCTAATCTTTCAGAAAGAAAGAAGGCATTGCCTTCCTATAGGTATGTGTGTGGGTATCTGATGACAATGTTGTCTAAACAATTTAATTCCCCATGGTTAGTGTGAAATCTCATGAGAAATAGGAAAGTTAGTGTTATCATTATCACTGTATTCATATTCCTTATTTTTAAGGAGATGCAAATGAATGTGAAAATAAAACTAAATAAAATGGTATACTGCCTTTAAATATATCGAATACAAACTTTTACTTTTAAAAAAATTATAATATTTATTCTTTTCTATTTTATTATTTTCGTGTCTAACAGCAAAGATAAGTTGATGAAAAAGTATAAATACAGATGAATATTTTAAATATTGGAACTGTCGTGATAAGATTTGTACATTTAATTGAAAAAAAGCTTATCAACTTGACCTTTCCTTTCTCTGATTTTGCTTCATATAATAGACTTCACCTGAAACAGAAGTACAATTGTGCACAACATGAAAAATCGAGGTGCATACTAGGTGGTTAGTGTTTTATTCCATACACAGAAGGTTAATAAAAGAGAGAATTAGCACCTAAATACTTTTTATGATGTCATTGTCAAAAGTGTTTGATAAAAATACAAATCAAAATTGTTTTTCATAAGTATATAAATCACAATATTACTGCAACCATCGCATTAACATATTTTTTTAATTTTTGTGGGCACATAGTAAGTGTATATATTTACAGTGCACATGAAATTTTTTGATACAACCATGAAATGCATACTAATCACATCAGGATAAATGTGGTATACATCACCTCAAGCATTTATCCTTTGTGTTAAAAGCAAACCAATAGCAGAAAAGAATTTTGATTCAACGTGAATATAATAATTTAGCAAATGACCGAAATCAACCAGAAACTCAAAAAAACTTTAACCTAAAGCATTCATCTGGTTTTTTAAAAAATGGCTTATAATTATGCAGAAATGAATGACCACTTCTTATTCATTTAGTAAAGAAAACATTTTTGAGTGCTTATTTTCTGTGTGAAACCAATTTGGATGCTGGAGATAATGTTATAACATTCAAAGTCAGTCCCTGTCCTTAAAGAGCTTACATTCTCTAGAAGAAGAAATAAGCTACCAAGTAAGCAGACACAAATGAGTTAATTTCATATTGTGAGAAGTACAAGGACATAAAACTGAGTGGGGGGAAGAAGATGACAAGAGAATATGTGATGAGAAGCAGCCAGTCGTGAGGAAATTTAGAGTCAATGCATTCCATGATGAGGAAATGGCAATGTATTTATATATGGACTCTCTATGTATTTTTCCAAATATCCACTACAATAATGTATAGTGCATATGGTAATTGCTCTTAAATTAAAAGAGAAAAAATTTATATACATAATATGTATTTTTTTCTTCTTCCTCTCATCCTCGTCCTTGGATTATATATCCAAATGCTTAATCAACCACAAACTCAATCAACTCTCTCTCTCTGTATACATATATGTATGTATACATGTGATGGATACCATAATTAACCCCTTTGTGACTATTATGTGTTACATGCCTGTATCAAAATATTTCATGTATTCCATTAATGCATACACCTACTATGTACCTGCAAAAATTAAAAATTAAAAAAATTCTGTTATGCTAATGTGAGGGTTGCACTAATATTATGACATATATGCATATATATACACATCCATACACATACTTGTACATGTACACATGCCTATGCATGCATGTATAGGCATGTACACGTACATTTATAAAAATAAATACACATATATGTATTTGGATTTATTTTCACAAACACACAAGCTCTGGATATACACAATGTTCTCTATTAATAAGATGTTCCATGAAGTACTGACTCTGTGGAATACATTGTCTAGATCAGTGCCTGACACGATCCTCAGTAGCCAGATGAAATGACAGACCCTTTATAAAAAGCTCTCTCTTAATTATGGCAAATGGGATGTTTACTTCCACTAAAACCTCTCTTGACCCCCCTTCTTATGCAACGTCTCTGTGAAAGATAACATTCAGTTTCAGAAAATAGTAAAAGAAAAAGTGTGTGTCTTCTCAACACACTATGCTAGAAAATGCATATGCCTTTTTATTCAGAAAGGTTACTCCACTCGGAAGCTTCTCATCCTGTAGAAAATAATACACTGTGTTCAAATCTTTCATTTATAAATATGTGCATTATTTTTATTTGTTTAATATTTTACAGTAGACACCTAATAGAAATATAAACGCTAATTATGCAAAATGAAGAACTTGATCCATTTTAAGCCACAGGTAATTATAAAAAGAAAAACAAAGATTTAAAGGTCAAGGAAAGAGCCATCTGCTTAACAACCTGACCATCTGTGAAAGATGATTCAAGGCCAGTTCAAAACTCAGAGGGCCCTTAGTGTCACCCAGAAAGATGTCTTATATGTTATTCTGTACCTAAATTCAAGGTATAAGGCACAGATTGCATGAGTATTATTATCATCCATTTTCATTTATAAAGCAATTTAGATTTGCCTTGTTAATTATAGATGGTGCCCAGTTTTTCATAATTAAAGTACTATGAAGAAACATTAAAGTGAAAAACATCATAATAATATGCACTTTTATTATAATTAAAAATAATGCTCTACTATGTTTGATATTTTTGATAAAACTAGATATTTACAAAAGTATATATTTCATTTATATATGCTACTGTATTTTTTAATTTAAAAAATATATTAGTATAAAATATTTTTAAAATGCACACATAAGTAAAATTGAGTTCGTCTGCCAGCCACATAATAAAATATGTCTCCTACTCATTCCCTCTGAGTACAATTCTTCAGACACAATAAATGTATAAACTTCAAAATACAATATAAATATAAATGTGCATGTATTTGTGTCTGTATGTGTGGCTGGTATTTTGAGTGGCTAAATTTAAAATTATACAGTATTTTCAAACATCATGGAGATTTCCTAATAAAATATAAGGTACATTCTTCCATTGTACGTCTTTGTTATTATACCTTTTATTGGTGTTTAACTAAAAAATACTTTTTCTTCAGATTAACTTATTCTCAGCATTTGTAACTTTTTCTTTATCTTCTGCAAGTATGCTTTTCTTCCACTGTTTAGCCTAGTTATCTTTTTAAAATTTTATAGACTATATATTATTCAGTTGAGGGTGAATTATTCTCATAACAAATCAAATTAATGATTATTTTATAATTGCTGTTAGTTCCTCAGTCAGTCTTAGATTTCAAACAATAAAAGTGCACCATCTGAAAGGGTCCTTCAGTAACAAATATTAAGCCCTGTGTCTGCACAGAATGGAGTTCTAGACATTGAGGATACAGAAGTGAACAAGAGATGAGTTTCTCCTTCTCGTGAAACTTGCATCTTAAAGGGATAACTTAAGAAAGCAATGAGGCTGGACGTGGTATCTCACGCCTGTAATCCCAAAACTTTGGAAGGCCAAGTTGGGCAGATCACCCGAGGTCAGGAGTTCAAGACCAGCCTGGCCAACAAGGTGAAACCATTTTTTTACTAAAAAAACAAAAATTAGCTAGGTGTGGTGGTGGAGGCCTGTAATCCCAGCTACACGGGAAGTTGAGGCATGAGAATCACTTGAACTCGGGAGGCAGAGGTTGCAGTGAGCCGAGATCATACCACTACACTCCAGCCTGGGTGACAGAAGGAGACTGTCTGAAAAAAATAAAATAAAATAAAACAAAACAAAAAGCAATAAATAAATGTTCTATGGTTAAATAGGGAAAATCAGCACTTAAATTTATTGTAATCCAAAATTAAATATTGGATTATAGGTATCTATTTTCTAATCTCTTCTATTGTTTTCTCAATTAAGCATAGGCACATGTATCAGTATTTTCTTCAAAATCAACTTTGTTATGTCTTGTTTAAGAAATCTTTCAAGACTTCAAGGTATACAAAATTTCAATTATATTTTCTAATCAGCATCTTCAAGGTGGTTTGTTTGCTGTTGTTGTCATTGCTGGAGTTTTTTTAACTCTAAGATATTAGCCCCTGTGTAGTTGGTCTTTTTACATAGCATACATTGTCCATTTTTGAGTAGAGTCCATCTTTTTTAATGTCATTTTTTTTTCCAGCTCCATTTCTTTCAACTGTCCTTTCTTTCATAACTGACCTGAGAAGCAACCTCTGCCATCTACCAAAATTACCTGTTTATGGACTCTCTATTCTACACCATTGATTAATCCTCAGTCAATGTCACAGTAGCAACATGAACATTGCTTCATAGTAAGTCCCAGTATCATGAATGGCAAGTTGTCCCTCTTAATCCTTTTGAGAAATGACCTGACCATAGTCAATACTATAAATATTCGAGTATTTTTTAATCAAGATCCATGAATTGCTTTGCTGTGAAATCTATACTGACTGCATTGATTATATTTAGATTTGGGGCCAATTCTCAGCTTCTTAATATTTATTCTTACCATTCATGACATCGGATATGTCCATCTTTAGTTGCATCTGTTATAATAAATTGCAATAAAGTTTTATTTTTTCTGGAAGAAGTCTCAAAATCTATTTTACAGCTTAACAAGTGAAATGGGATAACAAGATAAATGTAGCTTTGAAGCTGTAATTTTATTATGTTTTGATTAAACATTGGTTATGCTGAATTTTTGAAACTAAATATTCATCTGACAGATGGATATTGTTAAGTAGGCAAGTTAAATGCACTATTTTATTTTCACTAGGTTTTTTTAAAATCATGAGCATAAACAGGTTTATCCATTTTCTCTGACACCTACTTCTATGCATACCAGAAAATCTAGAAATATTGATTTATTACTAACTCATCAATTTTTCTGTATATTTATTTGATAATTCATTTATAAAGTAGTAATTTACTAAGAAAATACTATGTATTTACAAAAATTAGCCAGGCGCGGTGGCACGTGCCTGTAGTCCAAGCTACTGGGGTGGCTGAGGCTGAAGAATCACTTGAACCTGGGAGGCGGAGGTGGCAGTGAGCCGAGATCACGCTGTTGCACTCCAGCTTGGATGACAGAGTGAGACTCCGTCTCAAAAAAAAAAATACTATTATTTAATATCATCATAAACATTGATGTAATAAATAATAATGGCAAGACAGATTGTAATCCTGAAATTTGATTTAATTTTCTTGCTCTTAAAGCATATTCTGATTATACTAATTATTTAATTTTTTTTGAAGTTACTCTGTGTATAAGCTCATTTAAATGAGTAAAAGTCAAACTTGATGGTAAAATATTTCACCTCTATTCCATGAAGAATGTAGTGTCTGTGTGTGTGATTTAAATATACAAATATATAAAACGAGAAAATGAGAAACAAAGCAGATTTCTTAATGAAAAGATACTAAGAAAATAAAAGTCAATTTCCAGTTGATTGCTCGGAATTAAGGATTTCTTTTGGGGAGAAGGTTATTTTAAGAAAAAATAAAAAGCAGATGTATTTGGGAATGCATAGGGTGCATTTATTTTTGCATTACCATAAAAGCTTTATGATTTTGATGAACAAATATAGAAGCATATTATAAATGAGAGTCTCAGGGCTCTTAGAAAAAAACAAACACACACATAGATCAGCTGACAAAGCATGTTTATGACCTAGAAATGACACTGTCACCAGTGATTAAGACCTACAGGTAATACCAGTTCGTGCCTGTAATTTGAAATTGCTTGAGCATCAGGTACCTTTTATGTGTGTAGAATAGCCAGGAAAGTAATTGGTTCTACTTATAGCAAAAGCAAGTTCAGCATTTTGAGCATTTTTTTCTTTCCCTAACTGATGTACATTTTATCTCTACTCAACTGAGGCAAATGAAAAAAAAAAAAAAAAAAAAAAAAAAAAAAACAGGTTTGACTCAGCGTTTGTGCTCAGATTCATTAGTGAATTGAAGAAGGGAAAATCTAAACCCTTTTCCCTTACTCCCTACTTAAAAATTCAAATGATATCAAACAAAAATATTCCCAAAGTATGTTGAAGTAAACAGAAAAAAAAGTACTTTTTATTAAGGTAAATTCTTCCTATCATTAATGCAGTGATTTATAAGGAGATATTCTATTTCTCTTAGGATTTAAGTAATGTTTGGGGAAATTTGTAATCACCTAGGGAGGATTTTAGAAAATCTGCTCCGAGGACATGCCACCAGAGATGATGTTTCAATTGATCTGTTAAGAAGACTTAGAAATAGCATTGCATTTCTAAAAGCTGCCAGTGCCTTTCTCATGTGTACTAGGATGAAAATCACTGTTCTAATATATTCCCCACTGCTCTCACTTAATTTTCGAAGTCATTAATTTCTTTAGACCACTAGGGTATTAGAGTCAGCTGTAGATTATCTAAACCTACATGCCTAATCTCTGATGATGAATAAGTAAAAGGGTATTTGTCTTTGGATTTTGAATATGAGATCCGTATTCAAACACAGACCTGCTAAGGGGCAATAGTGTTAAAAAGCAATTATAGGATCTATCTGACTTGCGCTCCACAGTTAGCCCTTCTGTCAACAGTTTAGGAAACAAGTGTTGATGACAAAGAGAGTGGGAAGCCATAAGTCATTTATAAAATATTATCAAGGTAAAACTTCCTTAGTGTATTTTCTACCTGTTGACCCCCACTTTCCTTCTCATTCTGGAAAATTAAAGACTATGGGACAAAAATCGTAACTCTACCTCGACGCAGAGATGTAGTTGCTCCCTTTGCCTTCTCTGTCTTATTCAAACACAGTTGGCTACGAATGAAGTGTTTGAATGATCTCAGCTTCTGAGGATCTGAAAGTAGAAACAGTATCCACAGCCTATGCTAATAAGTGACATTAGAAATACGGTGTGAGAGATGACAAATTTTTATTTTACAAAGACGATAAAAGCTTAGAAAACAGAGTAGAATATCTTCCTCTAAACATTTGTAAATAATTATAATAGCTCACATTTCTTGAATGCTTTTGTGATGGACATTTATTGCTTGCTTTCTCAGAACCCATCATTAATATACAAATATAATATAGATAACACACACAAGTGTATTTACAGAACTTTCTCCCTTCTGTCCTGCCATGTTGTTTCATCAGGGAGGGACTAATAGTCGTGATACTACAACACTCTGGCCACAAGGGAAGGATCTTACGTGCAAGCCAGTGTGCTCAAAATTCTTCTCTGTGGATTAAAAGCAGAGAGGTGCATGTTAGCAGGCCATTGCTTCATTCCAGACATTGCTAATTCCTAGGCATGTTCTTGCCTGTTTTGCAAGTTTCTTTACCAGATATAAAATTTCCACTGCTGGCCTATGCCAATTGGAGCTATGATTCTTCTATTTGCAACACATTTTTTTCAATGCTGTACTACTATATATGCATCGTGACATTTAATACTGTATTTGAAAGTATGATGTAGAGAATTAAAAATGAAAGCATCATGACATTATTACTTACTAGTTGAAAGACTTTTAGGCAAGATATTTAATTACTTTCAAGCCTGTATGTTTTCATGTTTAAAATAGAGAATATGTAACAACTTTCCTCATCACATTATTGTGGGTATTAGATGGAATTCTGTGCATAATGCAGGCGGTCAGGTACATAAAAACTAATAAAAATGTTAATACTATTGTCCACAGATGTTTTAGTTCAGTAATGTATTTTCAGTTTCACATATAAAGAAACAAGTTCAGAAAGGTTAATATAACTTAACTTGTCTAATTTCCTAATAATATATAAGTGATTAGAAACTGAAACTACTTGGACAGCACAAACACAAAATCTGCACTGTTTTTTTTTTTTTATAATTTGAAGTAAAGCATGAATGCAAACACACAGACATCAAAACATAAACAAGTCATAAGTACAGTTGTTTACATCAATAAGTGTATATTAACAATTCCTAAATGTAGAGTGAATACACCCACATAATTTCTGCCCATATAAAAAATGGAATATTTGTAGCATCCCAAAATAGCCCCAATATAGGCCCTGTGAAAAAATTCTCCATTCTGCTGACCACCACGTTTACATTTGCCTATTTCTTATTTTTGTATGAATGAAATTAAATAGTATTTACTGTAGTACCTCAGGGTCTTTAATAAGATCTTTCCATGCCAAATGTAGGATTAGTGTGTTCATTTAAATTGTTATTTGGTGTTACATCGTATGGGCATTGTGTATCGATTCCAAAATGTATTTATCCATTCTACTTGTGAGAATAACTTTTTTTCCATTTTGAGGATACTGCAAATAGTGCTTTTATGAAAATCCCTATACGTATCTGTTGGCATGTGTTTGCATGCATTGCTATTGTATGTATACCTATGTATATCTGCAGTGGAATTTCTGATACATAGGTTGTGCATATGCTCACTGCAATGGAGTTGTTGCAATATTTACTTTCTCCTCCAATAAAGCCTGTTGGTTACAATTGCTCCTTCTCCTCATCAACACTTGGAATTGTCAGTCCTCTCCCCACTCCCTCTCCCCACCTCCCCACCCTCACCTACCACATGAGCATGCTCTGGCGATTGAAGAGTGACACATTGCATTGAGTTTGATTTTACAATCTGATATGTTTGCTAACATTTTCATTATGTTTGCTTTGTGAAGTGCCATTTTAAGTCTCTTGGCCATTTGCCTTTATATTTTCAATCTTATATTTTTACAGTTTTAATCTTTTCCCATAATTTCTTCTTCTTCCTTTTCGTGGCCTATTTCTTGTTTATTTTTGTTTGTTTGTTTTCCTTTTAATAGTGTCATTTTATGATGTTTTAAATTTTAATATTATTCAAATTATCAATCATTTTGGTGTCATATTTAAGAAACCTCTGCCAGTCTTACGATCATAAAATGCACATTATCTTTAAATATCTAAAATTTTTGGTCTTATATTTTGATCATAGTCTATTTGATTTATTGTTATTTGCTTGAATGTGTGTTGTGGGTTCAAGAATCTCATTCTACCTATGGATATACAATTAACCCAGATACGTTTATTGATGAGGCTATCATTTCCCATTGTTGTACACTGCCAATTTTTAATAAATCAAGAGTCTACATCAGTATAGGTCTCTTATTGAAATGTTTACACTGACATATTGGTCTTTTTATTTATTCTTATGTCAATTACAGCCTCCTAATTACTGTTGATTTATAACAAATATTGATATATAGCAGTGTATATCATCCAATATTGTTCTTACTTAAAGACCAACCTATGATGTTATACTGTAACTCATGACCAATACTCCTCCATCAGTATGTGAATGTCTGGATGAAGGTATTCAATAGATACTGATTGAATTGATATAATTTAATTACCAGAACAAAAGACCTTCTGCATCAATAAATTTCTACCTGTGGCTTCCAGCAATAAATCAGCAACCTCTGAAGCACTAGCTGAAACCAAAAAAAGCTACTATATTTTTTCTTTAAAAAGCAGTGTTACCAAAATTAATTTTTCTTATCAATGGATAGATCTGGAATTTAATTTTTGAAAAGTGAAGAAAATATTTTTAATTACTGTAATTACTTTACTATTCAGAATATGACTCAGGAATACCCAAATGGAAGAGTTGCTTGAGGTAAGGTATGGGGAAAGAATCACAGAGCTTTCATGACCTCTCAAGGCATACCACCCTCTTAACAACTTAATATGGTCACCAACTTGGGAAGCTGCAGAAAACTTTAATTTTGTCCTTCAGTTCCTCACTTAACCTGCCAGAATGTGATATCTAAAATGAAAATTCCACAGAAGGAGAGGCAATACCTAGTTCACTGCTACATCAACCATATGTACAGTAGAGCAGAACCTATAATAGATGCTCTATAAATATTTATTTTTAATGAATACATATATAATTTTATATACATTTTTATTTAGCTTTTTCAGTGTGTAAGAACTTGTCAAACAAAAATGCAAGCAAAGCTTCTGATTTATTCTACATATGTACTGGTGTTACTTAATGATAAGCATCCCCAGGCTTTTATTTTTGTTTGGTTTTGTCTTTGCAGAGTATTTTCAAGATGGCCGACTAGGGCTATTGCATGCCAGTTCTCTTCAGAAAGAAGATAAATATTACTTTTCACTGGAAAACTTGGAACCGAAAATGGAGAGAAGAGAGCCAGCACCTGCAGGAGCACCCACAGGAAGAAGCTGGGATACCACAGAAAAATGAAACAGCCAGAGCCTTGCTGAGATTGATGCCAGAGGAACTTAGAGCCCAGTGGAAATGGTAGGTGGAAGTGCTTCTCTGCTCCCCTCAACCCTCTGACAATCTCCCTCCTGCTAAAGTTTTGGTGAGCCCCTCTGCCCTCATGAAACAAGGCAACACTATTGGTGGTAATCAGAGAATTTCTGAGGAGCAGAGAACCAAAGAGCTAATTTGCTCAGCTACGCGCATTCTTCCTTCAGACCCAAATGGACAGCCAGCACCATACCAGCTGTGCACTCATAGTGTCGTTGTCCTGCCTGGGAATCCCCTTGAGCCAGTGAACCACCAGACCCGCAAACGTACCTCACAAAGGGCACTGACTTTGGCAGGCACATAGGACCTGCAGTTCCCCAGGGAGCTGTGGATCTGCTGGAGATCTAGCCCTTGGCACAAGCCACCTGTAAGGTAGGGAAAGTTCAGCCACCGAAGTCTCCCTTAGACAAAGGAAACACAGGTACGGAGCCAATCATTGAAGTGGTCAGCACCAATACCTGGGAGTGAATGTAGTGGGGGATCATCTAACACCCCCCACCCCATGTCCATTATACATTGTTTCAAGTGCAGCAGCAATTCTTCCCACTGGGGCCTGGCAACTGTGCACCAAAAGAAAACATTTCTCACCCCGCTGTTAATCCCACAAAACATAGCCTACACCTGCTCAGGCTTTCACAAATTGCGGAGCCCAACTCCCGCTCCCTACACAGACCAGCAGTGCCCTGGCAATGAGAAGACAGGCCATAGAGCTGCCTTCCTTGGACTAAAGGAAGATGCTCTGCTTGGACTCTCATTCTGGAGGTATCCATTATAAAGGCAGATCTGCAGTCCACAGCTGCATTGCACCTGGAAACCAAAGGACAATGCCTTTTAAACAGAAAGTCATTAGCCCCATGACAGGGAAATGATAGGGAAGAGGATCACATTTCTGCCAGCTCAAAATGAGAAGCTGGTGCATCCCCCAATGCTACCTCCAAGGCTTCAGAGCACCCCATCACAGTTTCTTCCTGCCACCTCCATCAGGGTGGATGTGACAGCTCCACACCAGCCTACTCACTGGCTGTTACTGTTAAGCATCATCTACTGGATGGAAGCCCAAACTGCAGTATCAAAAAATTACGTGTGCCTGCAACAAACAGCATCTAAGAAAGCCACCTCATGAAACCTATCCACAATCAAGGAACCCATATAGAGTCTTGGTCTCCTGCAAACACCCTGAAATTAAGCCAAATGCTCATACACAACATACTTAATAGTCATATGCTCAAAGAAAAAAATAATTTAAAAATAAGAAAAGCACCATTCAAATGATAGCAAATTCAAAAATAAGATGTGACAGTTCCCTCAGATAAGAAAGAATCAGCATCTACATAATGACTCTGGTGGTACAAAACCAGAGTGTTCTGACACCCCCAAAATATCACACTAGCTCCCTAGCAACCGGATTGAAATGTCTGAAATGATAGATGAAGAATTCAAAAGATGGATTGAAAGGAAACTTAATGAGATCCAGTAGAATGCTGAAATTTAATACAAAGAAGCTGAAAAAATGATTCAGGATATGAAAGACATTATAGCTATGTTAAGGAAGAACCAAACAGAACATCTGGAATTAAAAAATTCACTACAGGAAATTCAAAACACAGTTGTAAGACTTTGCAATACACTAGACAATCCAGAAGAAATAATTTCAGAGCTTGAAGGCTAGTTTTCATGAATTAACCAATTCAAAATTTTAATAAAATGAACAAAGCCATCAAGAAATATGGGGTTAGGGAAAGTGACCAAAGTCATTATGTCTTTGCATTCCTGAAACAGAAGAAGAAAAAATAACCCACATAGAAAACATTTTTGAGGGAATAAATAAGGAATATTTCCTCAGTCTTGCTAGAGATGTTGACATCTGAAACAATAAATTCAGAAAACTACTAGGAGATACTACAAAACATAACCATCCTCAAGGCGCATAGTCATTAGACTATACAACATGAATGCAAAAGAAAAAAAAATCTTAAAGGCAGTTAGAGAAAAGGACCAAATTACCTGTAATAGAAATCCCATAAAACTAATAGTGCACGTCTCAGCAGACACTTTACAAGGCAGAAGAGATTAGAGGCCTATTTTCACCTTTCTTAAAGAAAACAAGAAACAGACAAAAAAATTATATTTTACCAAAGTAAGCTTCATAAACAATGGAGAAATAATGTACTTTCCAGAAAAACAAATACCAAGGGAATCCGTTACCACCAGGCAAACCCTATAAGAAACGCTAAAAGGAGTTGTAGACATAGAAAGAAAAGAACAATATCTGCTACCATAAAAGAAAATGTAAGCACAAAGCCCACAGACCCTATAAAGCAAATATACAATTGAGACTACAAAGCAACTAGCTAACAATACTATGACAGAAACAAAATCTCACACATTAATATTAACCTAAGACATAGCTTAAATTCTCCACTTAAAAGACATAAAGTAGTGAATTAAATAAAAAACAAGACCCAACCTTCTGTTGCCTTCAAGAGACCCTTCTCACATATAAGGACACCCATACACTCAAAGTAAAAAGATGGAGAGATATATCATGCAAATGAAAAATGAAAAAGATCAAAAGTGGTTATTCTTGTATCAGATAAAATGTACTTTAAACAAACAACAGTAAAAGAAAACAAAGAAAAGCATAACACAAAGTGTTAAATTCAACAACAAGATTTACCCATCCTAAATATATATGCAGCTGATATTGCCACACTCAGATTTATAGAACAATTACTGCTAAAATTTTCTCCCATTCTGTAGGTTGCCTGTTCACTCTGATGATAGTTTCCTTTGCTGTGCAGAAGCTCTTTAATTTAATTAGATCCCATTTGTCAATTTTGGTTTTTTGTTGCCATTACTTTTGGTGGTTTGGGTATGAAGTCTTTGCCCATGCCTATGTCCTGAATGGTATTGCCCAGGATTTTTATGAATTTTTGTAATCTATTCATCTGATAAAGTGCTAATATCCAGAATCTACAAATAACTTAAACAAATTTACAAGAAAAAACAACCCCAACAAAAAGTGGGCAAAGGATATGAACAGATACTTCTCAAAAGAAGACGTATATGCAGCCAACAAACATATGAAAAAATGGTCGTCCTCACTGATCATTAAAGAAATGAAAATCAAAACCACAATGAGATACCATATCATGTTAGTTAGAATGACAATCATTAAAATGTCAGGAAACAACAGACTCTGGAGAGGATGTGGAGAAATAGGAACACTTCTGCACTGTTGATGGGAGTGTAAATTAGTTCAACCATTGTGAAAGATAGTGTGGTGATTCCTCAAGGATCTAGAACTAGAAATACCATTTGACCCAGCCATCCCATTACTGGGTATATACCCAAAGGATTATACATTGTTCTACTATAAAGACACAGGCTCACGTGTGTTTGTTGCAGCACTATTCACAATGACAAAGACTTGGAACCAACCCAAATTTCCATCAGTGACAGTGTATAAAGGAAATGTGACACATATACACCATGGAATGCTATGCAGCCATAAAAAAGGATGAGTTCATGTCCTTTGCAGGGACACGGATGATGCTGGAAACCATCATTCTCAGCAAACTATTCCAAGAACAGAAAACCAAACACTGCATGTTCTCACTCATAAGTGGGAGTTGAACAATTAGAACACGTAGACACAGAGAGGGGAACATCACAAACCAGAGCCTGTCAGGGAGTGAGGGGCTAGGTGAGGGATAGCATTAGGAAAAATACGTAATGTAGGTGACAGGTTGATGGGTGCAGCCAACCACCACAGCGTGTGTATACCCATGTAACAAAACTGCACATTCTGCATATGCACCCCAGAAGTTTAAGTATAATAATAATAATAATAATAATAATAATAATAATAATTACTGCTGTCCATGAGATATACAAAGCCATAGAGTCATAGTGGGGGGACTTCAACACTCTATTAACAGCATTGGACAGAACACTGAAGAAGAAAACTAACAAAGAATTTCTGGACATAATTTGGAGAATTGACAAAATGGACCATATTGATATGTATAGAATACAACACTGAACAACCACATAATATACATTCTCATCTTTAGAGAGATGATTGTCTAGGAATGACTATATGCTAGGTAACAAAGCAAGTTTTAATGAATGTAAAAAAAATAAAATCATACCAGTCATCTTCTTAGACCACAGTGGAATGAAATTACAAATCAATACAAGAGGAACTCTCACCATCACACAAATACATGGAAACTAAACCACTTGCTCCTGAATGACTTTTGGGTAAACAATACAGTTAAGGCGGAATGAAAAAAAATAGTTGAAACAAATGAAAATTGGGACACAAAACTTATCAAAACCTTTGGGATAAAGCAAAAGCAGTGCTAAGAGGAAAGTTTGTTGTACTAAATGCCTAAATAATGCATATAAAAATATCTAAATTAACAACCTAATGTTGTATCTAAAGGTACTAGAAAAACAAGAACAAATTAAACCCAAAACTATCAGAAAAAATAAAATCTGGAGATCAGAGCAGAACTATGTGAAACTGAGACCTAGGAACCCATATATATGTCATGAAACAAAAAGGTTGGTTCTTGAAAAAAATTAAACAAGGTCAACAGATTGTTAGCTAAATCAACAAAGAAAAAGGAAAGAAGATCCAAATAAGCACTATCAGAAATGACAAAGGTAACATTATAACAGATCCCATGGGAATACAAAAGAACCTGAGAGACTTCTATAAACATCTCTATGCACACAAACTAGAAATTCTAGGGGAAATGGTGAAATTAATGAAAATACACAACTCCTGAAGTTTGAACCAGGAAGAAATTGAAACTCTGAACAGGCCAAAATCAGTTACGGAATAGAATTAGTAATAAAATACATACCAACCAAAAAAATCAAAAATAAAAAAATCCTTGAACCAGAGAGTTCCACAACCAAATTCTACCAGATGTACAAAGACGAGCTAGTACCTTTTACTTAAATAATTCCCCAAAATAGAGAAGTAGGGATTCTTCCCTAATTTATTGTACATAACACATTTTATCTTCATACAAAAATCTGGCAAGAACACAATGAAAAAAGAAAACTAAAAGGCAGAATCCTTGATGAATATAGATGTAAAGATTCTCAAAAAAATACTAGCAAATCCAATCCAGCAGCACATCAAAAAGAACATTCATCACAATTGAGCAACTGAGTGGGCTTTATTTGTGGTATGCAACATATGCAAATCAATAAATGTGATTCACCACATAAACAAAATTAAATACTAATATCATATAATCATCACAATAGACACAGCAAAAGAATTCTATAAAATGCAACATGCTTTCATGATTAAAAAAATCAACAAATAGGAATTGAAGGGACATACCCCAAAATAATAAGAACTATTTATTACAAACCCACAGTGAACATCATCCCGAACAGGCAAAAGTTAAAAGCATTGCCCTAAGAACTGGAACCAGACAAGGATGTCCACTCTCACTACTCCTACTCAACATAGTAGTGGACATCCTTGCCAGAGTGATTAGGCCAAAGAAACAGATAAAGGCACTCATGTAGAAAAAGAGAAAATAAAGTTATCTCTGTTCAATGATGATATGATCCTATACCTAGAATACCCTAAATGTTTCTTCTAAAGACTCCTAGACCTATTAAACAAGTTCAATAAAGTTTCAGGATACAAGATCAATGTATAAAAACCAGTACTATTACTATACACCAATAACATTCAAGCTGAGAACCAAATCAATAATGCAATTCCATTTACAATAACCGCAAAAAAATAAAATACAAAGGAGTAAATCTACAAAATGAAGAAAGACCTCTACAAGGAAAACAACAAAACATTGTTGAAAGAAATCATAGTTGACACAAACAAATGGAAAAGCATTCAAAATACAGGAATTAGAAGAATCAATATCATTAAAATGACCACACTGCCCAAAGCAATCTATAGATTTGATGCAATTCTTATAAAATTGCCATCATTTGTCACAGAATTATAAAAAGCAATTCTAAAATTCATATGTAATAAAAAAGCACCCAAATAGCAAAAACAATTCTAAGTAAAAAGAACAAGGCCAGAGGCATCACATTACCTGACTTCAAAATATACTACTAGGCTATATTACTAAAACAGCATGAGACTTGTACAAAAATAGACACACAGATCAATGGAACAGAATGGGAGAACCCAGAAATAAAGTCACACAACTACAACCAACTGATCTTCAAAAAGTCAACAAAAATAAATAATGGGGAAGACACCCCATTTATTAAATGGGGATGGGAAACCTGGCTAGCCATATGCAGAAGAGTGAAACTGAACACCTACCTCCCTTCATGTACAAAAATTAACTTAAGACATATTAAATACTTAAATGTAAGTCCTCCTACTGTGAAAATCCTAGAATAAAACCTAGGAAACCCTCTTCTGGACATTGGCCTAGGCAGCGAGATCTCTAAAGCAAATAAACAAAACCAAAAGGAGATAAGTAGGACTTAATTATACTAAAGAACTTCTGCACAGCAAAAGAAACGATCAAGAGAATAAAGAGACAACCTACAGAATGAGAGAAAATATTTGCAAACTATGCATCCAACAAAGGACTAATATCCAGAATCTGTAAGAAACCTAAACAAATCAACAAAAGACAAATAACTGCATTAAAAAGTAGACAAAGGACATGAACAGATACTTTTCAAAAGAAGACGTAGAAGTAAACAAAGAAAAATGCTCATCATCGGTAATGATCATAGACATTCTAACTAGAGTCACCATGGGATACCATCTCACACTAGCCAGAATGGCTGTTATAATTAAAAAGTAGAAAAAGAGCAGATGTTAGGGAGAATGTGAGGAAAAGGGAACACTTCTATGTTTTCGGGGGAATGTAATTCAGCCCCTCTGGAAATCAGTTTGGAGAGTTCTCAAAGAAATAAAAATAGAAGTACCATTCAACCCAGCAATCCTACTACTTGGTATTTACTCAAAGGAAAAGTAACATTTTACCAAAAAGACTCTCAGTTATCACAGCACTATACACAACAGCAAAGTCGTGAATCAACCTAGGTGCCCATTAATGTTGGATTGAGTAAAGAAAATGTGGTAGCAATACAACATGGAATATTACACAGCTGTATGGAATAGAATCATGAGCTTTTCACCAACACAGATGCAGCTGGGGGCCATTAACCTAAGAGAATTAACATAGAAACAGAAAATCAAATACCTTGTGTTCTCACTTATAAGAGAGAACTGAAAAATGGGTACAAATGAACATAAAATTGGAAACAATAGACATCAGGGACTCTGAAAGAGGAAATGCAGGGAGGGGGGCAATTGTTGAAAAACTACCTATTGGGTACTATATTCACTGCTTTGATGATGAGTTCAATAGAAGAACAAACCCTATCATTGTGCAATACATCCATGTAACAAACCTGCACATGTGCCTCCTCAATCTGAAATTTTTAAAAAGATGGTAAGAAAAAAAAAGATAAGCATCCATAAAGTACATGATTTCCATAATTATGGAGTATGAAATGAGTTTAAGTGAATGGTTTTTCTTCAGGTATAGGCAAACATGATTTATACTCTTCTCGATGCTAATTTTTGGCTTCCTAGAGCGGGTGATGAAGTACAGAAAGGAGAAAATTATAGTTTTAGTTGTATTAGCAGTTAAACAATGAGAAAAGAACCCCAATTAATGAGTTAAGAGAAAAAACAATGCACTCAAATTCATTGTGTTAACTCAGACTAGGCCAATATTTCTCAGTAACCTCTGGTTTTAAAACATTTTTCACAATGTGTATATATGTAGTAGGCAGAGTGAGCCTCCCAAAGATGCCTGAACTATAATCCTTGAAATATGAATACATTACATTATGTGGCAAAGGTATTTTGCAGATGTAATTAACTTTATAAACCTTAAAACATAAAGACATTACCCTGGATTACTCAAATAGGCCCAATCTAATCACATGAGTCCTTCAAAGCAAGAAACTTTCTGTAGCTGGAGACTAGAGTAATGAGGCTGAAAGAAAGTGACTTGCCTTTGATGGCCGAATCATGGAGTCCGTAAGCCAGGGAATATGGGTGGGTGGCTTCTACATGCTGAAAATGACTCCCAGTGCACACTCAGCAAGGACACAGGGACCTTAGTCCTGTAACCACTGCATCATTTGATTGGGGAAATTTAATCCATTTAAAGTAATTATTGATAGGAAAGGACTTACTGTTCTCATTTTATTAATTGTTTTCTGTGTGTCTTGTAGTCCTTTTGTTCCTCTTTTCTTTCCTAGCTGTCTACCATTGTATTTAATTGATTGGTGTGGATATGTTTTGATTCCTTTCTATTTTTTGTTTGTGTATCTTCTATAGATATTTTCTTTATGGTTACCATGAAGTTTATATAAACATCCTATATTTATAACAGTTTAAGTTCTTAATGACTTAAACTGCATATCAGAAAATTAAGCCCCCTCACACACAAACTTTGTTACTGCTGCCAAAGTTTACATCTACTTTGTGTATTAATCAACAAATTTTAGTGTTTAATATTTTGTGAATTATTATAAAGTATATACATTAAATTATTATAGAGGTTAATATTATTATATTTTACTTCTCCTTCATATCTTTCATATCTGAAAGACAGTTTTGCTGATACAGCATTCTGGTTGACAGGTTATCTTTTTTTCACCAGTTTGAATATATTACTCTACTCCCTTCATGTCTGCAAAGTTTCTATTGAAAAAAATCTGATAGTCTTAAGGCAGATCTTTTATACATAATGAGTCACTTTTCTCTTCCTTCTATCAAAATTCTTTGTCTTTGACTTTGACAATTTGTTTATAATTTGTTTCAGTACAGAGATTTCTTTGGAATCCTTTTATGTGAGACCCACTTGGCATCCTGAATCTGAATTTCTACTTTCCTCCAAATTTG
This sequence comes from Rhinopithecus roxellana, assembly GCF_007565055.1. NCBI lineage: Eukaryota > Metazoa > Chordata > Mammalia > Primates > Cercopithecidae > Rhinopithecus > Rhinopithecus roxellana. The sequence goes on along the minus strand of NC_044551.1, from coordinate 53,190,805 downwards.
GAAAGCGTTAAGCCATTATTTGTTTGAATCAACTATCGTCTCCTTTCTATTTTCCTGTCTGAGGCTTACATAATGAGTGTATGAGTTTATTAGGTGGTGTTCTGTAAGTCCCTAAAGCTTTCGTTCTTTATTTTTTTGGCTTCTTTGAGTGGATAACTTCTAATGACCTTCCTCCAAGTTTGCTGATTCTTTCTTCCACTTGATTTAGTGCTGTTGAACCCTTCTAGTGCATCTTTCAGTTTGTTATAGAATTTTTTACCTTCAAGCTATCTGTTTGGTACTTTTTATTTTTTTAATTTTTTTCTTTCTAATTTTTTTTTTTTTTATTTTACTTTAAGTTCTAGGGTACATGTGCACAATGTGCAGGTTTGTTACATATGTATACATGTGCCATGCTGGTGTCCTGCACCCATTGACTCATCATTTACATTAGGTATTTCTCCTAATGCTATCCCTCCTCACTCCCCCCACCCCACGACAGGCTCTGGTGCGTGATGTTCCCTTTCCTGTGTCCAAATGTTCTCATTGTTCAATTCCCACCTACCAGTGAGAACATGCAGTGTTTGGGTTTCTTTCCTTGTGATAGTTTGCTGAGAATGATGGTTTCCAGCTTCATCTGTGTCCCTACAAAGGACATGAGCTCATCCTTTTTTATGGCTGCATAGTATTCCATTATGTATATTTTCTTAAACCAGTCTATCATTGATGGACATTTGGGTTGGTTCCAAGTCATTCCTATTGTGAATTGTGCTGCAGTAAACACATGTGTGCATGTGTCTTTATAGCAGCATGATTTATAATCCTTTGAGTACATACCCAGCAATGGGATGACTGGATCAAATGGTATTTCTAGTTCCAGATCCTTGAGGAATTGCCACACTGTCTTCTACAATGGTTGAACTAGTTTACAGTCTCAGCAACAGTGTAAAAGTGTTTCTATTTCTCCACATCCTCACCAGCACCTGTTGTTTCCTGACTTTTTAATGATCGCCATTCTAACTGGTGTGAGATGGTATCTCATTGTGGTTTTGATTTGCATTTCTCTGAAGACCAGTGATGATGAGCATTTTTTCATGTGTCTGTTGGCTGCATAAATGTCTTGTTTTGAGAAGTGCCTGTTCATATCCTTTGTCCACTTTTTGATGGTTTTTTTTTTCCTGTAAATTTGAGTTCTTTATAGTTTCTGCATATTAGCCCTTTGTCAGATGGGTAGACTGAAAAAATATTATCCCATTCTGTAGGTTGCCTGTTCACTCTGATGGTAGTTACTTTAGTTTAATTAGATCACATTTGTCAATTTTGGCTTTTGTTGCCATTGCTTTTAGTGTTTTAGACATGAAGTCCTTGCCCATGCCTATGTCCTGAATGGTATTGTCTAGGTTTTCTTCTAGGATTTTTATGGTTTTAGGTCTAACATTTAAGTCTTTAATCCATCTTCAATTAATTTTTGTATAAGGTGTAAGGAAGGGATCCAGTTTCAGCTTTCTGCATATGGCTAGCCAGTTTTCCCAACACCATTTATTAAACAGGGAATCCTTTCCCCATTTCTTGTTTTTGTCAGGTTTGTCAAAGATCAGATGGTTGTAGATGTGTGGTATTTTTTCTGAGGGCTCTGTTCTGTTCACTTGGTCTATATCTCTGTTTTGGTACCAGTACCATGCTGTTTTGGTTACTGTAGCCTTGTAGTATAGTTTGAAGTCAGGTAGTGTGATGCCTCCAGCTTTGCTCTTTTGGTTTAGGATTGTCTTGGCAATGCAGGCTCTTTTTTGGTTCCATATGAACTTTAAAGTAGTTTTTTTCCAATTCTGTGAAAAAAAATCATTGTTAGCTTGATGGGGATGGAATTGAATCTATAAATTACCTTGGGCTATATGGCCATTTTCACAGTATTGATTCTTCCTATCCATGAGCATGGAATATCATTCCATTTGTTTGTGTCCTCTTTCATTTCATAGAGCAGTGGTTCATAGTTCTCCTTGAAGAAGTCCTTCACATCACTTGTAAGTTAGATTCCTGGGAATTTTATTCTCTTCGAAGCAACTGTGAATGGGAATTCACTCATAAGTTGACTCTCTGTTTGTCTGTTATTGGTGTATAAGAATGCTTGTGATTTTTGCACATTGATTTTGTATCCTGAGACTTTGCTGACGTTGTTTATCGGCTTAAGAAGATTTTGGGCTGAGACAAAAGGGTTTTCTCAATATACAATCATGTCATCTGCAAACAGGGACCATTTGACTTCCTCTTTTCCTAATTGAATACCCTTCATTTCTTTCTCTTGCCTGATTGCCCTGGCCAGAACTTCCAACATTATGTTGAATAGGAGTGGTAAGAGAGGGCATCCCTGTCTTGTGCCAGTTTTAAAAGGGAATGCTTCCAGTTTTTGCCCATTCAGTATGAGATTGGCTGTGGGTTGGTCATAAATAGCTCTTATTATTTAGAGATATGTCCCATTAGTGCCAAGTTTATTGAGAGTTTTTAGCATGAAGAGCTGTTGAATTTTGTCAAAGGCCTTTTCTGCATCTATTGAGATAATCATGTGGTTTTTGTCTTTGGTTCTGTTTATATGCTGGAATATGTTTATCGCTTTGCATATGTTGAACCAGTCTTGCATCCCAGGGATGAAGCCCACTTGATCATGGTGGATAAACTCTTTCATGTGCTGCTGGATTCAGTTTGCCAGCATTTTACTGAGGATTTTTGCATCGATGTTCATCAGGAATATTGGTCTACAATTCTCTTCTTTTGTTGTGTCTCTGCTAGACTTTGGTATCAGGATGACATTGGCCTCATAACATGAGTTAGGGAGGATTCCCTCTTTTTCTATTGATTGGAGTAGTTTCAGAAGGAATGGAACCAGCTCCTCCTTGTACCTCTGGTAGAATTCAGCTGTGAATCCGTCTGGTCCTGGAATTTTTTTGGTTGGTAGGCTATTAATTATTGCCTCAATTTCAGAGCTTATTATTGGTCTATTCAGGGATTTAGCTTCTTCCTGGTTTAGTCTTGGGAGAAAGAAATTTATACATTTCTTTGAGGTGTTTATAGTTTTCTCTGATGGTAGTTTGTATTTCTGTGGGATCAGTGGTGACACCCCCATTATCATTTTTTATTGCATCTATTTGATAGGTCTCTCTTTTCTTCTTTATTGGTCTAGCTAGTGGTCTATGAAATTTGTTGATCTTTTCAAAAAAACAGCTCCTGGATTCATTGATTTTTTGGAGGGTTTTTTTTTGTGTGTGTGTGTGCGTGTGTCTCTATCTCCTTCAGTTCTGCTCTGATCTTAGTTATTTCTTGCCTTCTGATAGCTTTTGAATGTGTTTGCTTCTGCTTCTCTAGTTCTTTTAATTGTAATGTTAGGTTGTCAATTTTAGATCTTTCCTGCTTTCTCTTGTGGGCATTTAGTGCTACAAATTTCCCTCTACACACTGCTTTAAATGTGTCACAGCGATTCTGGTATGTTGTATTTTTGTTCTCATTGGTTTCAAAGAACATCTTTATTTCTGCCTTGATTTCTTTATTTACCCAATAGTCATTCAGGAGCAGGTTGTTCAGTTTCCATGTAGTTGAGCAGTTTTGAGTGAGTTTCTTAATCCTGAGTTCTAGTTTGATTGTACTGTGGTCTGAGAGACAGTTTGTTATAATTTCTGTCCTTTTATATTTGCTGTGGAGTGCTTTATTTCCAACTACGTGGTCAATTGTGGAATAAGTGCGATGTGGTGCTGAGAAGAATGCATATTCTGATGACTTGGGGTGGAGAGTTCTGTGGATGTCTTTTAGGTCTGCTTGGTGCAGAGCTGAGTTCAATTCCTGTATAGCCTTGTTAACTTTCCATCTCGTTGATCTGTCTAATGTTGAAAATGGGTGTTAAAGTCTCCCATTACTATTGTGTGGGAGTCTAAGTCTCTTTGTAGGTCTCTATGGATTTACTTTATGAATCTGGGTGCTCCTGTATTGGGTGGATACATATTTAGGATAGTTATCTCTTCTTGTTGAATCGATCCCTTTACTATTATGTAATGGTTTATCTTTCTCACTTTTGATCTTTGCTGGTTTAAAGTCTGTTTTATCAGAGACTAGGATTGCAACCCCTGCCTTTTTTTGTTTTCCACTTCCTTGCTCGATCTTCCTCCATCCCTTTATTTTGAGCCTATGTGTGTCTCTGCACGTAAGATGGATCTCCTGAAAACAGCACACAGATGGGTCTTGACTCTTTATCCAATTTGCCAGTGTGTGTCTTTTAATTGGAGCATTTAGCCCATTTACATTTAAGGTTAATATTGTTATGTGTGAATCTGATCCTGTCATTATGATGTTAGCAGGTTATTTTGCTCATTAGCTGATGCAGTTTCTTCCTAGCATCAATGGTCTTTACAATTTGGTGTGTATTTACAGTGGTTGCTACTGGTTGTTCCTTTCCATGAATAGTGCTTCCTTCAGGAGCTCTTGTAGGCAGGCCTGGTGGTTACAAAATCTCTCAGCATTTCCTTGTTTATAAAGGATTTCATTTCTCCTTCATTATGAAGCTTACTTTGGCTGGATATGAAATTCTGGGTTGAAAATTCTATTCTTGGGGGGGCAGAGGAAGATGGCCGAATAGGAACAGCTCCAGTCTACAACTCCCAGTGCAAGCGACACAGAAGACTGGTGATTTCTGCATTTTCAACTGAGGTACTGGGGTCATCTCACTAGGGAATGCCGCACAATCGGTGCTGGTCAGCTGCTGCAGCCTGACCAGCGAGAGCTGAAGCAGGGCGAAGCATCGCCTCACCTGGGAAGCACAAGGGGGAAGGGAATCCCCTTTCCTAGCCAGGGGAACTGAGACACACAACACCTGGAAAATCGGGTAACTCCCACCCCAATACTGCGCTTTAAGCAAACGGGCACACCAGGAGAATATATCCCACACCTGGCCAGGAGAGTCCCACGCCCACAGAGCCTCCTTCATTGCTAACACAGCAGTCTGCGGCAATCTAACCGCAAGGCAGCAGCGAGGCTGGGGGAGAGGCGCCCGCCATTGCTGAGGCTTAAGTAGGTAAACAAAGGTGCTGGGAAGCTCGAACTGGGTGGCACTCACAGCAGCTCAAGGAAACCTGCCTGTCTCTGTAGACTCCACTTCTGGGGACAGGGCACAGCTAAAAAACAACAGGGGAAGCAGCAGAGGCCTGTGCAGACGCGAACAACTCTGTCTCACAGTTTTGAAGAGAGCCGTGGATCTCCCAACACGGAGGTTGAGATCTGAGAACGGACAGACTGCCTGCTTATGTGGGTTCCGGACCCCTGAGTAGCCTAACTGGGAGACATCCCCCACTAGGGGCAGTCTGACACCCCACACCTCACAGGGGGGAGTACACCCCTGACAGGAAGCTTCCAAAGTAAGAATCAGACAGGTACACTCGCTGTTCAGCAATATTCTATCTTCTGCAACCTCTGCTGCTGATACCCAGGCAAACAGGGTCTGGAGTGGACCTCAAGCAATCTCCAACAGACCTATAGCTGAGGGTCCTGACTGTCAGAAGGAAAACTAACAAACAGGAAGGACACCCACACCAAAACCACATCAATACATCACCATCATCAAAGACCAGAGGCAGATAAAACCACAAAGATGGGGAAAAAGCAGGGCAGAAAAGCTGGAAATTCAATAAATAAGAGCACATCTCCCCCTGCAAAGGAGCGCAGCCCATCGCCAGCAACGGATCAAAGCTGGTCAGAGAATGACTTTGACGAGATGAGAGAAGAAGGCTTCAGTCCATCAAACTTCTCAAAGCTAAAGGAGGAATTACGTACCCAGTGCAAAGAAACTAAAAATCGTGAAAAAAGAGTGGAAGAATTGATAGCTAGAATAATTAATGCAGAGAAGGTCATAAACGAAATGACAGACATGAAAACCATGACACCAGAAATACGTGACAAATGCACAAGCTTCAGTAACCGACTCGATCAACTGGAAGAAAGAGTATCAGCGATTGAGGATCAAATGAATGAAATGAAGTGAGAAGAGAAACCAAAAAAAAAAAGAAGATAAAGAAATGAACAAAGCCTGCAAGAAGTATGGGATTATGTAAAAAGACCAAATCTACGTCTGATAGGGTTTCCTGAAAGTGAGGGGGAAAATGGAACCAAGTTGGAAAACACTCTTCAGGATATCATCCAGGAGAACTTCCCCAACCTAGTAGGGCAGGCCAACATTCAAATTCAGGAAATACAGAGAACACCACAAAGATACTCCTCCAGAAGAGCAACTCCAAGACACATAATTGCCAGATTCAACAAAGTTGAAATGAAGAAAAAAACCTTAAGGGCAGCCAGAGAGAAAGGTCAGGTTACCCACAAAGGGAAGCCCATCAGACTAACAGCAGATCTCTCGGCAGAAACTCTACAAGCCAGAAGAGAGTGGGGGCCAATATTCAACGTTCTTAAAGAAAAGAATTTTAAACCCAGAATTTCATATCCAGCCAAACTAAGTTTCATAAGTGAAGGAGAAATAAAATCCTTTACAGATAAGCAAATGCTTAGAGATTTTGTCACCACCAGGCCTGCCTTACAAGAGACCCTGAAGGAAGCCCTAAACATGGACAGGAACAACTGGTACCAGCCATTGCAAAAACATGCCAAAATGTAAAGACCATTGAGGCTAGGAAGAAACTGCATCAACTAACGAACAAAATAACCAGTTAATATCATAAGGGTAAGATCAAGTTCACACATAATAATATTAAACTTAAATGTTAATGGACTAAATGCTCCAATTAAAAGACACAGACTGGCAAACTGGATAAAGAGTCAAGACCCATCAGTCTGCTGTATTCAGGAGACCCATCTCACATGCAGAGACATACATAGGCTCAAAATAAAGGGATGGAGGAAGATCTACCAAGCAAATGGAGAACAAGAAAAAGCAGGGGTTGCAATCCTAGTCTCTGATAAAACAGACTTTAAACCATCAAAGATCAAAAGAGACAAAGAAGGCCATTACATAATGGTAAAGGGATCAATTCAACAGGAAGAGCTAACTCTCCTAAATATATATGCACCCAATACAGGAGCACCCAGATTCATCAAGCAAGTCCTTAGAGACTTACAAAGAGACTTAGACTCCCATACAATAATAATTTGAGACTTCAACACTCCACTGTCAACATTAGACAGATCAACGAGACAGAAAGTTAACAAGGATATCCAGGAACTGAACTCATCTCTGCACCAAGCGGACCTAATAGACATCTATAGAACTCTCCACTCCAAATCAACAGAATATACATTCTTCTCAGCACCACATCGCACTTATTCCAAAATTGAACACATAATTGGAAGTAAAGCACTCCTCAGCAAATGTAAAAGAACAGAAATTATAACAAACTGTCTCTCAGACCACAGTGCAATCAAACTAGAACTCAGGACTAAGAAACTCAATCAAAACCGCTCAACTACATGGAAACTGAACAACCTGCTCCTGAATGACTACTGGGTACATAATGAAATGAAAGAAGAAATAAAGATGTTCTTTGAAACCAATGAGAACAAAGATACAACATACCAGAATCTCTGGGACACATTTAAAGCAGTGTGTAGAGGGAAATTTATAGCACTAAATGCCCACAAGAGAAAGCTGGAAAGATCTAAAATTGACACTCTAACATCACAATTAAAAGAACTAGAGAGGCAAGAGCAAACACATTCGAAAGCTAGCAGAAGGCAAGAAATAACTAAGATCAGAGCAGAACTGAAGGCGATAGAGACACAAAAAACCCTCCAAAAAATCAATGAATCCAGGAGTTGGTTTTTTGAAAAGATCAACAAAATTGACAGACCTCTAGCAAGACTAATAAAGAAGAAAAGAGAGAAGAATCAAATAGACGCAATAAAAAATGATAAAGGGGATATCACCACCGACCCCACAGAAATACAAACTACCATCAGAGAATACTATAAACACCTCTATGCAAATAAACTAGAAAATCTAGAAGAAATGGATAATTTCCTGGACACTTACACTCTTCCAAGACTAAACCAGGAAGAAGTTGAATCCCTGAATAGACCAATAGCAGGCTCTGAAATTGAGGCCACAATTAATAGCCTACCCACCAAAAAAGTCCAGGTCCAGATGGATTCACAGCTGAATTCTACCAGAGGTACAAGGAGGAGATGGTACCATTCCTTCTGAAAATATTCCAATCAATAGAAAAAGAGGGAATCCTCCCTAACTCATTTTATGAGGCCAACATCATCCTGATACCAAAGCCTGGCAGAGACACAACAAAAAAAGAGAATTATAGACCAATATCCCTGATGAACATCGATGCAAAAATCCTCAATAAAATACTGGTAAACCGGATTCAGCAGCACATTAAAAAGCTTATCCACCATGATCAAGTGGGCTTCATCCCTGGGATGCAAGGCTGGTTCAACATTCGCAAATCAATAAACGTCATCCAGCATATAAACAGAACCAAAGTCAAGAACCACATGATTATTTCAATAGATGCAAAAAGGCTTTTGACAAAATTCAACAGCCCTTCATGCTAAAAACGCTCAATAAATTCGGTATTGATGGAACGTACCTCAAAATAATAAGAGCTATTTATGACAAACCCACAGACAATATCATACTGAATGGGCAAAAACTGGAAAAATTTCCCTTTGAAAACTGGCACAAGACAGGGATGCCCTCTCTCACCACTCCTATTCAACATAGTGTTGGAAGTTCTGGCTAGGGCAATCAGGCAAGAGAAAGAAATCAAGGGTATTCAATTAGGAAAAGAAGAAGTCAAATTGTCCCTGTTTAGAGATGACATGATCGTATATTTAGAAAACCCCATCGTCTCAGACCAAAATCTCCTTAAGCTGATAAGCAACTTCAGCAAAGTCTCAGGATACAAAATCAATGTGCAAAAATCACAAGCATTCTTATACACCAGTAACAGACAAGCAGAGAGCCAAATCAGGAATGAGCGTCCATTCACAATTGCTTCAAAGAGAATAAAATACCTAGGAATCCAACTTACAAGGGATGTAAAGGACCTCTTCAAGGAGAACTACAAAGCACTGCTCAGTGAAATAAAAGAGGACACAAACAAATGGAAGAACATACCATGCTCATGGATAGGAAGAATCAATATTGTGAAAATGGCCATACTGTTCAAGATTATTTATAGATTCAATGCCATCCCCATCAAGCTACCAACGAGTTTCTTCACAGAATTGGAAAAACTGCTTTAAAGTTCATATGGAACCAAAAAAGAGCCCGCGTTTCCAAGACAATCCTAAGTCAAAAGGACAAAGCTGGAGGCGTCACGCTACCTGACTTCAAACTATACTACAAGGCTACAATAACCAAAACAGCATGGTACTGGTACCAAAACAGAGATATAGACCAATGGAACAGAACAGAGTCCTCAGAAATAATACCACACATCTACAGCCATCTGATCTTTGACAAACATGAGAGAAACAAGAAATGGGGAAAGGATTCCCTATTTAATAAATGGTGCTGGGAAAATTGGCTAGCCATAAGTAGAAAGCTGAAACTGGATCCTTTCCTTACTCCTTATACGAAGATTAATTCAAGATGGATTAGAGACTTAAATGTTAGACCTAATACCATAAAAACCCTAGAAGAAAATCTAGGTAGTACCATTCAGGACATAGGCATGGGCAAGGACTTCATGTCTAAAACACCAAAAGCAACGGCAGCAAAAGCAAAAATTGACAAATGGGATCTAATTAAACTAAAGAGCTTCTGCACAGCAAAAGAAACTACCATCAGAGGGAATAGGCCACCTACAGAATGGGAGAAAATTTTTGCAATCTACTCATCTGACAAAGGGCTAATATCCAGAATCTACAAAGAACTCAAACAAATATACAAGAAAAAAACAAACAACCCCATCCAAAAGTGGGCAAAGGATATGAACAGACATTTCTCAAAAGAAGACATTCATACAGCCAACAGACACATGAAAAAATGCTCATCATCACTCGCCATCAGAGAAATGCAAATGAAAACCACAATGAGATACCATCTCACACCAGTTAGAATGGCAATCATTAAAAAATCAGGAAGCAACAGGTGTTGGAGAGGATGTGGAGAAATAGGAACACTTTTACACTGTTGGTGGGATTGTAAACTAGTTCAACCATTATGGAAAAGAGTATGGCAATTCCTCAAGGATCTAGAACTAGATGTCCCATATGACCCAGCCATCCCACTACTGGGTATATACCCAAAGAATTATAAATCATGCTGCTATGAAGACACATGCACATGTGTGTTTATTGCGGCACTATTCACAATGGCAAAGACTTGGAATCAACCCAAATGTCCATCAGTGACAGACTGGATTAAGAAAATGTGGCACATATACACCATGGAATACTATGCAGCCATAAAAAAGGATGAGTTTGTGTCCTTTGTAGGGACATGGATGCAGCTGGAAACCATCCTTCTTAGCAAACTATCACAAGAAGAGAAAACCAAACACCGCATGTTCTCACTCATAGGTGGGAACTGAACAATGAGATCACTTGGACTTGGGAAGGGGAACATCACACACTGGGGCCTATCATGGGGATGGGGGAGAGGGGAGGGATTGCATTGGGGAGTTATACAAGATATAAATGATGAATTGATGGGTGCTGATGAGTTGATGGGTGCAGCACACCAACATGGCACAAGTATACATATGTGACAAACCTGCACGTTATGCACATGTACCCTAGAACTTAAAGTATAATGAAAATAAATAAATAAATAAATAAAAAGAAAATTCTATTCTTTACGAAAGTTGAACATTGGCCCCTACTCTCTTCTGGCTTGGAGATTTCTGCCGAGAGATCTGCTGTTAGTCTAATGGGCTTCCCTTTGTGGGTAACCTGACCTTTCTTTCTGGCTGCCCTTAACATTTCCTTCATTTCATCTTCGGTTAATCTGACAATTATGTGTCTTGGAGTTGCTCTTCTCGAGGAGTATCTTTGTGGTGTTCTCTGTATTTCCTGAATTTGATTGTTGGCCTGCCTTGCTAGATTGGGGAAGTTCTCGTGGATAATATCCTGCAAAGTGTTTTCTAACTTGGTTCCATTGTCCCCATCACTTTCAGGTACACCAATCAGATGTAGATTTGGTCTTTTCACATAGTCCCATATTTCTTAGAGGCTTTGTTCATTTCTTTTTACTCTTTTCTCTCTAAACTTCTCACTTCATTTCATTCATTTGGTCTTCAAACACTGATACTCTTTCTTCCAGTTGATCGAATTGGTTACTGAAGCTTGTGCATTCATCACGTAGTTCTCGTGCCATGGTTTTCAGTTCCATCAGGTCATTTAAGGACTTCTCTACACTGGTTATTCTAGTTAGCCATTTGCCTAATCTTTTTTCAAGGTTTTTAACTTCTTTGTGATGGGTTCAAACTTCCTCCTTTAGCTTGGAGAAGTTTGATAGTCTGAAGTCTTCCTCCCTCAACTCGTCAAAATCATTCTCCATCCAGCTTTGTTCTGTTGCTGGTGAGGAGCTGCATTCCTTTGGAAGGGGAGAGGTGCTCTGGTTTTTAGAATTTTCAGCTTTTCTTCTCTGTTTTTTCTCCATCTTTTTGATTTTATCTACCTTTGGTCTTTGATGTGGTGATATACAGATGAGGTTTTAGTGTGGATGTCCTTTCTATTTGTTAGTTTTCCTTCTAACAGTCAGGTCCCTCAGCTGCAGGTCTGTTAGAGTTTGCTGGATGTCCACTCCAGACCCTGTTTGCCTGGGCATCAGCGACAGAGGCTGCAGAACAGCGAATATTGCTGAACAGCAAATGTGGCTGCCTGATCCTTCCTCCAGAAGCTTCATCTCAGAGGGGTACCTAGCTGTGTGAGGTGTCAGTCTGTCCCTACTGGGGTGTGCCTCCCAGTTAGGCTACTCAGTGCCTCCCAGTTAGGCTACCCACTTGAGGAGGCAGTCTGTCCATTTTCATATCTCAAACACTGTGCTGGGAGAACCCCTACTCTCTTCAAAGCTATCAGACAGGGACATTTAAATCTGCAGAGGTTTCTTCTGCCTTTTGTTCAGCTATGCCCTGACAATGGAGAGATGAGTCTCCAGAGGCAGGCAGGCTTCCTTGAGCTGCAGTGGGATCCACCCAGTTCGAGCTTCCCAGCCACTTTGTTTACCTACTCAAGCCTTAGTAATGACAGGTGCCCCTCCCCTAGCCTTGCTGCCACTTTGCAGTTTGATCTCAGACTGCTGTGCTAGCAAAGAATGAGGCTCCTTGGGCATGGGACCCTCCGAGCCAGATGCAAGATATAATCTCCTGGTGTGCCGTTTCCTAAGACCCTTGGAAAAGTGCAGTATTGGGGTGGGAGTGACCCGATTTTCCAGTTGCTGTCTGTCATGGCTTCCCTTGGCTAGGAAAGGGAATTCCCTGACCCCTTGCTCTTCCCGGGTAAGGTGATGCCCTGCCCTGCTTCGGCTCTCGCTCGGATCTCACTCGGTGGGCTGATCCCACTGTCCTGCACCCGGTGTCCAACAAGCCCCAGTGAGATGAACCAGGTACCTCGGTTGGAAATGCAGAAATCACCTGTCTTCTGCATCGCTCACGCTGGGAGCTGTGGACTGGAACTCTTCATATTCAGCCACTTTGGAACTGCCTCCCTAATCTGTTTGGTACTTTGTAATAGTCTCTATATGAGTGTTGAGCTTCTCTCTTTGTGCATTTGTTGTTTTATTGGTTATTTGTTATTTGGCATTTGTTGTTGTTTTTTTTTTTTTTTTTTTTTTTTCTTTTTTTTGTAAAATGGTTATTTTGAATTCTCCCTAATTGAAATTATATATCTCTGTTTTACAAATTTTGGTTAATGAAGATTTATCTTATTTCTTTGTTTGAAACACATTTCCCTGTTTCTTCAGTTGTCTTGAGTCATTCTGCTGCTATCTACATATTGGGAAAAGCAACCACCTCTCCCAGTCTTCATGGACTGGCCTCATATGGGGGAAGACCCTGGTAATCAGCCTGTCCTCAGGTTCTGCAGATTCTTCAAGCCTTCATGCTGGCCAAAATTGCCATTGTTCTCATTGGCCCTAGTCATTTAGAGTATGCTCAGTCCTGTTAGTGCTTCTTGACTGGTGAGATAGAAGCCACTACTTTGGACAGTCCCTGGGAAAAAAATGAAAAACTGAATGTGTGGTCCAATTTAGCAGGGAAAATTCTTCATGGAAAATCGGGGAGCTGAAAATTTCTTTCAGATTATATAGCACTCTGCTTGGAGTGGTGATGGCAACAGTGTACTTAAAATTTTCTTGAAAGGTGAATGTGACTGGTGTCCCCATTATCAGAAGCAGGATCTTCTCAACTAGTTTCTGGATGACTCATGCACCAAAAAATGTCTACATATTTTGTCGTTGAACTAATTTCCGGAAAAGGGAGGTCCTGGGCTTTTTATTCTACCATCTTGCTGACATCACTCCTCCCACCAAGTTTTATATTCTTCAGTTACCTTTTATGTCATCCTGGTGGGAAAAGTTGCCTAAATTGTTTTGCCTTTTTCTTGCATCATGTATAGTTGGAAGGGTCTGCTTCCAGAAGAGCTCTTTTTCAATTTTAGAGCTAATGAAGGCAATCTTTTATTTCCTTTGTTAATATTTCACCTTACTGCATGTATGTATATGTGCATGTGTGTGTACAATATTATTTTATTGACTCCATGAGTTTTTCACCTTTAACAACTTAAAAATTAAAATTTATATTACAATTCATAATATGCCATAATTTATAGATGGTACTTTTATTTTTTCTTAATAATACAGAAATCCACAGCAGTTTTAAAAAAATGGCACCCTACATTTGATGAAATAAAGTATATACGCATGTGTTTGACAGACAGTGAATATATGTTTGAATATATGTTTATAAACTGTGAGTATGAGACAGAGAGAGACTGTGAGCACAGTTCTACTAAAATAATTTGCAAACATTGATAACAAGTAACAGAAGCACTTGCTTCCTGAATTTACCATCATTATTACTATACAAAGGGTTTAGAATGACCACAGTCAGGTTTTTAGTGCTCTAGTGCTTGCTTCAGGAAATATTCTATCTAGAAAATTGAGCCTCCCCCTTTTTGAACAAGAGTAATTCAATATGGAACATCAAACAACATTCTGAGACTGGAAAACCTAGTCTTTGTATCACCGGAAAAAGTTTTTCCATTCACACAGGGTGATTACTAAGCATGTGAGCACAAACATAATTCTGGGAGATGGGAAGAATGCATATAACAAGGAATAAAGAAATGAACATTAAATATTGAATCGTATCAATATTTAAAGAGAAGGAAGGGAAAGTCAATTAGAAGATCCAATTGCAGCACTCAAAAGAGAAGCAAAACTGTAGTACCAGAAAAACCAAAAGAAGTAAGAGTTTCTAGTGAGAAATGTCAATCATAGGCTGTATTTGACTTAAGTTCTTAATGATCTCCTTAAGGAGAAATACAATATAAATAATAACTTTTTAACTTAGGCACAAATATATGATAGAAATTTATGCTATTAATTCCAGAAACCAGAAGTAATGTGTGGAATATGGAAAAAGCTATGCTTACAGCACTAACTTCTGAACTCTGCAGTTTCTGAAACTAAAATTGACAGGTTAAATAAGGAACATCAGCTTTAAGTTTCTAAAAATATGTCATTTACTATAGTGAACAAAGTAACCCCAAAACACTTTAGACAGAAATCTTTAATATAGTAAAATTGTTTAAATATGTCATTTATCCATTAGACTGTCAGACAACACTCCCACACACAAAAAAATGCCTGTTTTTTGGCAGTTGGATTTGCGTGGGAAGATCTCTGCACTATACAGGCTAAAATAAATGCCCAAAATATACATTGCACAGAAGGAACTTCCAGTTAGAGAAAAATATGGCATTAATATAAATAAGCTCTGCATCCAAAATTGTTGGGAAAAATAATAGTATACTCCGATGTAAAATGTTAGTAAAAAAAAAAATTAAGTTAGGACTAGAGAACAGGAATTTAGTAGGAATTAATATAATTGAATATATCCATGGCATAAAATTTCAATAAAAAGTGGTAGATTTGACATAATTTCTTGACAAAAGGATTATTTGATTTAGAAGCAAACGTATAATTTATTTTAATAATACAGAAACACACATTCTAGTGATAATAAAATCTGCTTTTCCTATGAATAATATACTTTATTATTGCCAAAATTTATCACGATAGCCAATGATGAGAAATATGGTGACTCATTTTTAAAGAGCTAATAACACAAATATAGTTGACCATTTCAAATTATAGCCTCTTGGACTCAAAGTTCCAATGATAACCAATAACAATGCCATCAGCCTCACCAACAACACCAAAAACTGTCAATTATTTAAGTTTTTGGTGAGAAGTGTCCACTGTTGGGTATTTCCCAAAGACAGTTCATAATTTCTGCCACAGTTTTGCAAAGGAAACACTGTGTTCCTTTAACAAATAAGGAACTGACACTCAAATGTTTATTCTCTCCAAGATCACAGAGTTTTAGAAAAAAATGATTCTGGAATTTGAATCGGATGAATTTAATTTCATAGCTTGTTGTCTTTCACGTGTATATACTTATATTCTCCATATGTTAACTACATTCTGCAGGTCGAATGGACTTGGAACTAAAAATTTGTTTTATTCATAGCTTTGAAATTATTTGACTATAGCCTTAAATATTTTGCCAACTTTCTTCAGGTCTCAGTTTTTCTACCTGTAAACTAAAGAAGATTCTTTAAGTTTCCCTCATTTAAATATATTCTGCCCTTTTCCTCTAAGCTCTAAATTTGGCAAATTATGTTCTTTCTGTCAATCATTGTGTGAAAATTTGTCATGTGCTTTAACATTGTTGTAAGTGCTAAAGATGAGTGGTTGGAAAGACAACAAAACCCTTGAGCTTGAGTCATTTGACTGTGCAGGTTATGAAATAAATACATGACATAACATATTCATTATAGATACATATATACACACGTGTGTATGCACACATATGGGAAACATGATATGTTATATAGTATATATAATTTATACAAGATAAAGTTAGGTTGTGAGATAGATTGCAAGTGATGAGTTGTAAAGGTGGATTAATATTCCTTTTCTTAGATGGCATTTGAACAGACTAAAATGAAGTGAGGTGATGCTCTGTAAAAGAACTGGAGAATGTAATCAAAGGTATGGAAAAAAACAAAGGGAAAAAATGCTATGACAATAGTGAGCTCCTGGTTTTTTATTGTCAGCAAGAAAACTGTGTAACCATGTTGGAACAAACATACTGGAGGGTAACTACTTTCTGTTTACCCTACTGCAGTCACCTAAGTGTGTACCACCCACGGGTCTTCCCATTTCCACTGGTGTTCCACTTCAGTCAGTTTTATATGTATTAGCCATAGAGGTGTGTTCAACAGTCAAACCCATTCCAAAAGCTACCAGTGAACTATGATCATATTCAGAAAAAAAATTCAGATTTCTTACTGTGGTGTAAACACCTCTACATGTCCACCTGTTATAGGACTTGATGATGGGCAGGTAATGAGGCATAAGAAAAGGCATAATCAGGAAAAACTCTTGGATTTTGACCTGCCTAGTTAGATTATTATGCCATTTATAAAGTTATGGAAGATCAAGAGAAACAACTCAGAGTAGAGGATTAAGTATAGAAGATTAAATGTTGGACCTATTATATAGAATACATACAAATGCCTAATTGTATTCCAAGTGGACAAAAGTAGTTGTGAAGATAAAGACAGCAAATCAAAGGATAGAATATTTCATGAAAGGGAAGAATTTCTTGGAAAGGTAGTACATTTTTGCTGCAATAAGATTGTGTGTCTCTGTGTATATATATACATATAAATAAATACTCTGATGTTTAGTCTAAAAGAGAATGGGATTCTCAAAGATAAAAATATTTTTAAAAAAAACAGCAATGAGTTGTAAGAAAATTACCTGTGCTATCTTCAGACAAAGGTAAATGAAAATACATACACTCAGGTACAACCCACCCAAACACACAATGAAGACCTTAAAAAAGGTAAGAGTTGTTACTAGAAAATAACTAGGTTTCGATAAAAGCAAAATTTAAAAGAGGATGTAGAAAAGAAATAGAGACAATTTTCAGAATTTTACTTAGGAAAGACTGTAAGTTCCAGGAGCCAATGGAAAATCATTTGGGATAAGGTGGGAGTGTTTGATTAATTTAAAGTAAGATACATGAAAGTTCTACCAGGAAGAGTCTTGGAGTCTAGTCAGCGGTATGCTAAATGGTATAAATGACCTTGTGGGCTCTGTTCAGGGGCATTCTGCAGAATGTAGAATCCTTAGGAAGTTGGTGTGTGAGTGGGAGGAGGAGGGATAGAAGGCAGGGGCTCTGAAAGAAGCATATGAAGATTTAAATACATGTCTAAACATTGCTTCTTTCAGATGTCCCTATTTCCCTTTCATGGTAGAAAATGCAAATGTCTTTACTTCAATTATCCTTTAAAAACCAACAATATATGGGCTTTTAAGGCAAATTAACTAGAAAATGTTAAAATGGAAATTAGCATTGAATCCAACATGGTATTAGATTTATAAATAGAATAAAATACATCTTTCAGTATAAATAGAAAATTGCATTTTTGTGCTTCTCTGTTTTATGTATTTTCTGTTACTATAGAAACCTCCTCTATAGAGCCATATGTCTATTTTAATCTTGTCAAGCCTTTTCCAAGGTAAAAATGATCCACATTTAGAACAGCATTCAATGGAGAAAAAATGTACAGAGTTTACAAAGGAACATTTAATTTAAAAAGTATTGTATCTATAGTCATGTTTCCATATTATCCTATGTATCTACTGGGTGGAAGCAAAATGAATACTCAACGTATCTGTGTTCAATGAGTAGAGGAGTGTTCTTAATTTTCTCTAAATCACTTGCAACATGGGATTTTCAACAAGGTAGTTTAGTCTGTTGGTTGGTTGTACTTTGTGTGGCAACATAGTGCAGAAAGAAAGTATACAATGGACTCAGATAATTTCTATATGAATCTCAGCTCCATTTACTACTCATAGAAGATATGTGTCCCAGTAAGCCTTAGTGTCTGCATCTGTAAAATGGTAGTAATCACAATACTTGTCTCATAATCATGTGTGTGTGATTATGAAATGAAATGATATATTCAAAGTATATAACACTGCACTTTAGAAAACTCTCATTGCTTTGATATCTATCATAGCTTGGCAATTAAAGTGAATCCTGTTAGAACCAAACTCTCTTGCCTTCTGCCTAACAATTGCCTGCCCTATATTTAGTATCACTCTGACAGAGTTACAAACATAAATTACTTAAAACATTATACAAATAATATCTTATAGACTGGGCACAGTGGCTCATGCCTGTAATCCCAGCACTTTGGGAGGCCAAGGCGGGTGGCTCACCTGAGGTCAGGATTCGAGACCAGCCTGATGAACATGGAGAAACCCTGTCTGTACTAAAAATACAAAATTAGCTGGGTGTGGTGGTGCATGCCTGTAATTGCAGCTACTCAGGAGGCTGAGGCAGGATAATCGCTTGAACCGCTCAGGAGGCAGTGGTTGCAGTGAGCTGAGATCACGCCATTGCATTCCAGCCTAGGCAATGAAAGCAAAACTCCGTCTTAAAATAATAATAATACTATCTTATAAACACTTTCTATTACTAGAGATGCGAGCCTTAAAGTGTTCGATAAAAACAAATCAATGAAATCCTATATATGTTGTATATATAGTTTTTAGAAATAGCCTATATAAATAAATCCTATATAGAGACTAAAGAATTATACAATATATTATATATAATTGTATATATAGAATAAAATACATGTATAAATATTTTTATCCTTTTCACAAATACAACAGACAAAATGTTCCAGATTAAGAATAAAAAGTGATGTGCCAAAAAGCTGAAGAGAACTCCAAAACACATAGGTTTAAACTATGCCCTAAATTAAGAGACTAAGAATGTGCAGCAGGCCATTTATTTTTAAATCATCAAATGACACTAAATCAAATATTCCTAGTAATGCATTGGGAAATACACCGTCAGCATTCATAGAGAATCTAGAAATTAAAGATGAGTTGTCAAAGCTAAATGATATTATAAAGGAACAGTTTTAAAAATAATGCTTTCTGATAGAAAGTAAGTAACAAAGCAAATGAGAGGGAGAGAAAGAAGTAACCAAAAGCTTGTAAGTAACCACCAAATGATAATGATTCTTCAACCAGAGATATTAATGTGGGACAAAGTGCTTTATTCAAAGTTTTCAGAATTTTTCAGAAGTGAAAAACTACAAATAGAGTATTAAACATACAGTTGTTCTCTTAAATAGCAAGTTTTTATATACTTGAATATTTTCCTGTTTAAGCTTCGATGAGAAAAGAAAATAAGAATGGGAGGGTTAATGTGACAGCCAAAAAAAATTTTTTTTGAGACAAGGTGTCACGGTGTCACCCAGGCTGGAGTGCAGTGGTGTGATCTTGGTGCACTACAGCCTCAACCTTCTCTCCTCCACTCAAGCTATCCTGTCTTCTTTGCCTCCCAAGTAGCTGTGGCTACAAGCATGTGTCACCATGCCCAGCTAAATTTTTTAAAATTTTTGTACAGATGGGGTTTAGCCATGTTGCGCAAGCTGGAACAACTAAAAATTCTAACAACCATATAATTCTCTGGCTGTTATGTTGTTAGTCAGATATGTTGACATAAGAAATGTTTCCATTGCAAGAATGGATCTTTGACGAAGACACTAAGAAACTGTCTTAGTTTTGTGTTGCTGTCAAGGAATACCTGAAGCTGGGTAACTTATGAAGAAAAGAAGTTTATTTGGCTCATGGTTCTGCAGACTGCACAAAAAGCAAGGTCAGAGGTTCAGGCTCCTTCCACTTACGGCAGAAGGTGAAAAGGAACCTGTGTGTATCAGATATCACATGGAAACAGGGAGCAAGAGAGAGGGGAAGTGCTAGGCTCTTTTTGACAGCCAGCTCTCTGAAGCTCCTGAGAACTAACAGAACACAAAAACACATTTACTTCTTTTCCTCCAAATGTCCAAACCATAGCAGAAAGATTAAAATAATAAAATAAGAAAGAAGAGAAATAAAAACAAAATTAAGGGAAGAAAGGAAAGAAGGAAGGAAGGAAGGAAGGAAGGAAGGAAGGAAGGAAGGAAGGAAGGAAGGAAGGAAGGAAGGAAGGAAGGAAGGAAGGGGGAAAGGAAGGAAGGAAGGAAGGAAGGAAGGAAGGAAGGAAGGAAGGAAGGGGGAAAGGAAGGAAGGGGAATGGAAGGGAAGGGAAGAAGGAAGGGAAGAGGAAAAAGGAAAGAAAAGAAAAATGATTGAGGAAAGTGAGATGAATAAAATGGACAGATTTCTCTTTCAGACCAGAACAAATTCTATGTTTTTGACTTTCAATAGAGTTTGGATTGTAGCATCCAGTGTCACAATTTTCAAATTCAATCCAAACCTAGAAAATGTGTGTGATATGCAAGCATAGACAAATTATTAACTTTGTTACTCTCAATTTTCATATCTTTAATGTACATAAAATGAATGTATAAATAAAATAATACCTGTAGCCAAGCAATTGCTTTCAGATTAAATGAGGTAAAACCAACACAGAGTGAGCATATAGTCAAATCATTTAAGGGAGCTTGTAATAAAAGCTATAATTATAATAAAATCATGGAAAGGGTAAAGAAAAAAAAATAACTAAAAAAGGAATGGAGAGGGGAGTGATGACAGCAAGATATTGAAGTAGGATATTCTAGTCTTCATATCTACACAAAATTAACAATTAGGCAGCTATTTACAAATGAAGATATTTCTGGGAGAGCAGAGGAATTCAGTTAAGAAGGTACAGCCGCACTGTGGAGGAAAAAACAAAGAATAACCACACAAAAAGATGAGGAATAATAGTTTTATTGCGTCCTGAATCACCCCATTCCCCTGATTGTCACAGCTCAGCAATGAGAGAAAACTTCCAGAGCTGCCAGTTTCTCTTGGGAGAAAAAGATAAGCAGAGTGAGCAACCAGCTTCCCCAGATTTTCGGGTGCTACCCAAAACATGCGCTTTGGTTTCACTTCCCCCAGTTCACCCACCGAGGAGAGCAGCAGAGATTAAATGTCTGGAGATGACTAGGAGCACAGAAGGGTGGGGGCTATCAGCGTCAGCAATATCACGAGTGCGGCGGTCCCCTAGTGGTCTGCTCTGCCAAGCACACCAGCAGCCTTCACCACTGGAGACCTCAACCGTCATTGTAGCTGCTGTGAACCCTTCAAAAAGGGGCCGCTGCTATGCCACCCTGAGCTTGAGCCAACCCTCTTCCCCTCTGAACCGTGCACATACCCTGGTCCTGGAGCTTCAGTCATTCTGCCTGCACGCATGGTTCAAACCCTGGCTCCAAAGTCACTTGGCAAGCACTGATACCTCAGAAACCAGCACCTCAGGCTGGGCACATAGATGCTCTGTACAACGGCTCCACCGCCACAGTGATGCCCCACACATCCCCATGCTCCAGACGCTGGTTTCACACATCCCCTACGTTGTACCCACACATCAGACACTGGTGCCACAGCCCCTCCCGGTGCACCCGCATCCGGGACCGCGTGTCAAGAGGGGTCTCCTTGGCGATGACTTCCACCCATAAGGAGAAAGAGAACAGGAGTACTACTCTAGCAGTGTTCACCACTAAGGGATCCAACAGCCCTCACCACCCACATAGACACCCACAGCTTTTGCCACCAAGGGACTTGGCATTCTTTACTCCAGGAAAATTATGTTACGGTACCATCTCCAGAGCTGGAATCACCATGACTCATCCAGGCTCAGGGGAGGGAGAGATTAGGAGATGTCGGTCAAGGGATGTGAAGTTAGGCAAAGTAAATTCTAGAGAGCTGATGTATAGCAATGTGGTTATAGTTAACAGTACTGTATTGTATACTTGGAATTTGAAATTTGCCAAGATCTTAACGTATTCTCACCACACACACACAAAAGTAAGCATGTAAAGTGATGGATATGTTCATTCACTTGCTTGTGGTGAAGACTGCACAGCGATAGGTATATCAAATCATTAAGTGCTATGACTTGAATATACAAAATTTTTATTGTCAACCATACCTCAATAAAGTTAGAACAAAAGAGGCAAAAAGAAAGAAATAGAGGAGAAAATGTTCTTTAGAGAGCCTAGCCTGAGGGGAGCAAGGGGAAATGAGCACAGATCTTTGTGCTAGGCTTGTTGACAGCTACAGCAAGTACATAAACACGATGAGTTTCATGAGTCTAATTATCCTATAAAAGGATGCTTACCACACCATTAGGGAAAGACAGAGCTTTTCATGGAGTAATAAAGTCTGAGTGAAATTTTCATATAGGGACATGAAACAACAAAATTGATAGTGTCTTTACAAGCATCATGTCAAAACGTGGATAAAGACAATCATCTCAGAATTATTTCTCAAATTTAAGCAAAGACCATAATGCTAAAACTGAGTTCTCTGAAATTGTGATTACAGGGATCTAGAATATTGTCATTACGTAATTTTCTGGTGAAAATCTGTCAGCTCTAATATTCTATACTCTGACTAGGGCAAAAAGATTTCAATATTCTTCACAGAGAGGAGTAAACTCAATTGTGTTCTTTGTATTTTAAATTTATTGCTGTTAAAGACACGAGCAATAGTTGTTTAATGTATTTTATATTGCCCTATACAAAGCTGTATGTTGTTTATTTTTTATTGCTTTTACTGTTGTTTTGTAACTTCTCTATTTAATGACACATAATTGCCTCTTCTAATCTGTTATTGATAAAGCTAGGGAAAATCCAATCCAATAACCTGTGTCATCTTTGACTTCTCCATGAACACTAACTAAACTGAAAGTTTTGCCCCCACAAGCATCTATATGGGAATATATGGGTAGTAGAAAAATGACATTCAACCTTAACTGAAGACCCAAGTCATTGAGTTATTGTAGTTACGTGTTCTGTTATGTGTACATATTACCTGTTATCTGTTACATGTTACAGACCTATGATTACCATAAGGCAGTTCTTTGAGATTTCTGCTAACATCTGTTCTTTGCACATAACAAATCCAAAAAGAGGTTGTTTTGTGTTGGTGGACTTTGTAGTTAGTGACTCAGCCTTGTCATTGATGGATGAGAGAATGACAATATGTGATAAATGAAGCAATCATGAGAACAAATCAGCTTAATAGCATCTACAAAGTTATTTTTATAAATTTCAGTTCCTTGGTTTGCTGTCATCACTCAAGTCAGTTCCACCAAGCATATGAAATGCTATTTCTATAGTGTTTACATCTCTTAAAACACACATATCCAACCAACACCCTTTATTTTCTCACCCAGAGGGAATATGATTAAATAATTTATGGAAGGTTAGAGTTGTTCTAAATTACTACAAAGTAAATGAGAGTCATTCTTGAGCTAGGCACAAGAGAATAATGACTTTCTAAGGTTTTCAGACCAATACAGTTCACAAAAAAAGAAATAATATGCATTATATATCATTAATATTACATATCTATTCTATTTATATATATACACGCTATATTTATTCAGAAAATATTGTCTCCATTTTCTTGTCCCCAAACACATCCATATATCCTATGAAATTCCCAATATTCCAGTTTCAGTGAAAAATCAATTTGAGCTGAAAATATAAGACAATTGTTTTAAGTGACAACTGAATTCTGAGTGAAATATGGAAAATTCAGACTGCATTAACACAAAAACAGAAATGTTATTTTCCCAATTATTTGTGCCTGAAGACATATTAATATAAATGTTTCCTCTTGATAATTTCTAGGGTTTAAATGAGAGAAACAAGAGATTTTTGTTTTTGATACAGGTATTGGTTTTGTTAGACCCCTCCTCCACAAAATGAGGTGCAAGAAATAAAAAATCTAATGTAAAATATTTTAAACAATTAATTGTTTATTGTATGAAAAAGTCTTGGCTACTGGATTAACCACATAATTAGGTCAAACATACTGAACAGCCAATTTTTTGCATCTTATAACACACTTTAGCTTTTTGGATTTATCCTTACCCAATCTTTATAATCACAAGATGACTACAGAAACTGCAGAGCTCAATTCTTGACATGAGAGTGTTCAAATAAAATTAAGTATGCCTCTGCCTTCTTTAAGTTTGAAGAATCGGTAAGCATTTTTCAGAAGTCCCATAGAAAACTTCTTCTGCTGTCTTATTTGTCAGAATTATGAAGCATGCTCGTATTTTTCAGCCCAAATCAATCAGTAGCAAGAGAAAGGGGACATTCAGTGGCAAGAGGAATGCAACTGAAATAATTGGCATAAAGTAGTGTTTCTTAATCTACACTGTATATCATAATCACTTGAGGGACTATTATAAAAAGTAAAAAGGCTTCCATAAATTCTGTTTGTTATGGAGTGAGTTTGGGGAACTATATTTGTGTTTGTTTGTTTGTTTGCTTGCTTGCTTGCTTGCTTGTTTTTGAGACAGAGTATCTCTCTGTCACCCAGGCTTGAATGCAATGGCACAATCTTAGATCATTGCAACCTCTGCCTCTCAGGTTCAAGTGATTCTAATATTTCAGCCTCATGAGTAGCTGGGACTACAGGTGAGTGCCACCACGCCCGGTTAATTTTTGTATTATTATGAGAGATGGGGTTTCGCCATGTTGACCAGGCTGGTCTTGAACTCCTCACATCAAGTGATCTACTGACTTCAGCTTCCCAAAGTGCTGGGATTACAGGCATGAGACACCACACCTGGCTTGAGGAATTGTATTTGTTAAAAAGTTTCATATAAATCTGAGGCAAATAAGCAGCTTAGACCAATTATACTCTCCCTGAACTGGTTATTATATTTCCTCACTTGAGGAACTCATACTACAAAAATTTTGGGCTCTCCAGTGGAGAAGAATGGAGGAATTAGCTCAGGCAAAACAAAAACCTCAAAGTGCTATCATGGAGAATGTGTGTGTAGCAGGAGAAAAATGCCTTTGGGGAAAAAAGATGTGAGAGGGAAAGATATATTAAATGGAGTAAAAGAAATAAAAGGAGATGATGTGGATGATGTGGAGGGTTTACCACTGAGTGGGTAGGGGGGATATAAGCCTGACAACAAACCTTGAAAGTAATTACAAGGAAGAATCTCCAATAATTAGAAAGAGTCTGATATTTTACAGCCTGGGAGCAAACTGGTGGTTGAGTCAGCATACATAGATCTCCAAAATCTTACTCCAATGAGAATAAACCATCGCCTAAAAGCAGGGAATACACTAACTATCCCTTCCATTTATGGCTTTCTTATTTTTTATTTTTATTTTTTGAGATGAATTTTCGCTCTTGTAGACCAGCCTGCAGTGCAACGGTATGATCTTGGCTCACCGCTACCTCCATCTCCGGGGTTTCAAGCAATTCTCCTGACTTGGCCTCCCGAATAGCTGGGATTACAGGCATGTACCCACCCTACACAGCTAATTTTGTATTTTTAGTAGAGACGGACTTTCTGCATGTTGGTCAGGCTGGTCTGGAACTCCCAACCTCAGGGTGATCCACCCGCCTCGGCCTCCCAAAGTGCTGGGATTATAGGCATGCGCCACCACACCCGGCCATTATGGCTTTCCTTCCAAGCATCAGCATGCACTTATCTGAGTACACAGCATGAATAATACGTGTCCTATCTTCTTTGTCTCTAAAATACATGCGTCCACACACCACGCTCCACAGTCCCTTTATTATCAAGGGAGAGGGAGTTGAATCCTGAAAGTCTAATGGGAAGGTGATGGGTATCTCACATCTCTTCCTGCACCTATAGATGACGTGGTATAATTAAAACTTTCTGAACTGAGGCAGTTGATTGATGATACCACCAGGAGGGTTAAATACTGGTTTATAAAAGACTGTTCTGAAAGCATTCAAACTTAAAATGTTTGCATAATTTAACATGATAAAATTCAACAAAAATTAAGTGCAAAAGTTGGAGAGAAGTCAACTAGGAAGGAAAAATTGCTCAATAATCAGATAGTCTGGTATCTGATAGCCTAGAAGCCACAAAAGATAAACATGTACAAAATGAATAAATATGTGGGCAATGATAAATATTCAAGGGCATATGAACAAAGGAAAAGATAGATCTTACAAATTATTCCCAGCTTTGCATGTGTGTGTAAAGAAAAAATGATGACTTATTATTAAATCTAGTGAGGTTACAGTTATACATTTTTATTCTTAATGTCTGTCTATGCCTTTGGACATTTGTTTTTTATGCCCTTTTATATCCTGAATAATAAGAATTCAGACATGGTAAAGTCGCAGTTGAAAATTGGTTTCTGATCATAAATATTCCTTTTATGCATTAAGAAACAGTGTCAAAAGGCATTTTGTTAATATTAAGATATGAAAATACTCAAAATCAACATAAGCTCAAAATCTAATGTGTAAAAAGGATATTGATTTTCCACCTATTCCATTTCTTGCAACTGTCATAGGTTTTCCTTGTAATATATTTTGTTTCCACATTTACTGTTTTCACAGGAGGATATCGGTCTCATTTGAAGTATTTAGCCCTAAATTAATGTTATTTTAACAATTATATAAAGTAAACAATTTGCTTATTCTCATTAAAAACATGCAATCCCAAAACACATTAAATTTTAAAATAGGGGGGCGGAGCAAGATGGACGAATAGGAACAGCTCCAGTCTCCAACTCCCAGCGCGAGCGACACAGAAGACCGGGGATTTCTGCATTTTCAACTGAGGTACTGGGTTCATCTCACTAGGGAGTGCCGGACAATCAGTGCTGGTTAGCTGCTGCAGCCAGACCAGCGAGAGCTGAAGCAGGGTGAGGCATCGCCTCACCTGGGAAACACAAGGGGGAAGGGAATCCCTTTTCCTAGCCAGGGGAACTGAGACACACAACACCTGGAAAATCGGGTAACTCCCACCCCAATACTGCGCTTTAAGCAAACGGGCACACCAGGAGATTATATCCCACACCTGGCCAGGAGGGTCCCACACCCACGGAACCTCCCTCATTGCTAGCACAGCAGTCTGTGATCTAACTGCAAGGCAGCAGCGAGGCTGGGGGAGGGGCGCCCGCCATTGCTGAGGCTTAAGTAGGTAAACAAAGCCGCTGGGAAGCTCAAACTGGGTGGAGCTCACAGCAGCTCAAGGAAGCCTGCCTGTCTCTGTAGACTCCACCTCTGGGGACAGGGCACAGCTAAACAACAACAACAACAACAACAACAACAACAACAAAAGCAGCAGCAACCTCTCCAGATGCAAATGACTCTGTCTGACAGCTTTGAAGAGAGCAGTGGATCTCCCAACACGGAGGTTGAGATATGAGAACGGACAGACTGCCTGCTCAAGTGGGTCCCTGACCCCTGAGTAGCCTAACTGGGAGACATCCCCCACTAGGGGCAGTCTGACACCCCACACCTCACACGGTAGAATACACCCCTGAGAGGAAGCTTCCAAAGTAAGAATCAGACAGGTACACTCGCTGTTCAGCAATATTCTATCTTCTGCAGCCTCTGCTGCTGATACCCAGACAAACAGGGTCTGGAGTGGACCTCAAGCAATCTCCAACAGACCTACAGCTGAGGGTCCTGACTGTTAGAAGGAAAACTAACAAACAGGAAGGACACCCACACCAAAGCCACATCAATACATCACCATCATCAAAGACCAGAGGCAGATAAAACCACAAAGATGGGGAAAAAGCAGGGCAGAAAAGCTGGAAATTCAATAAATAAGAGCACATCTCCCCCTGCAAAGGAGCGCAGTTCATCGCCAGCAATGGATCAAAGCTGGACGGAGAATGACTTTGACGAGATGAGAGAAGAAGGCTTCAGTCCATCAAACTTCTCAGAGCTAATGGAGGAATTATGTACCCAGTGCAAAGAAAGTAAAAATCTTGAAAAAAGAGTGGAAGAATTGATAGCTAGAATAATTAATGCAGAGAAGGTCATAAACAAAATGACAGAGATGAAAACCATGACACCAGAAATACGTGACAAATGCACAAGCTTCAGTCACCGACTCGATCAACTGGAAGAAAGAGTATCAGCGATTGAGGATCAAATGAATGAAATGAAGCGATAAGAGAAACCAAAAGAAAAAAGAAGAAAACGAAATGAACAAAGCCTGCAAGAAGTATGGGATTATGTAAAAAGACCAAATCTATGTCTGATTGGGGTGCCTGAAAGTGAGGGGGAAAATGGAACCAAGTTGGAAAACACTCTTCAGGATATCATCCAAGAGAACTTCCCGAACCTAGTAGAGCAGGCCAACATTCAAATTCAGGAACTACGGAGAACGCCACAAAAATACTCCTCGAGAAGAGCAACTCCAAGACACATAATTGCCAGATTCACCAAAGTTGAAAAATGAAGGAAAAAATCTTAAGGGCAGCCAGAGAGAAAGGTAGGGTTAGCCACAAAGGGAAGCTCATCAGACTAACAGCAGATCTTTCGGCAGAAACTCTACAAGCCAGAAGAGAGTGGGGACCAATATTCAACATTCTTAAAGAAAAGTATTTTAAACCCAGAATTTCATATCCAGCCAAACTAAGTTTCATAAGTGAAGGAGAAATAAAATCCTTTACAGATAAGCAAATGCTTAGAGATTTTGTCACCACCAGGCCTGCCTTACAAGAGACCCTAAAGGAAGCCCTAAACATGGAAAGGAACAACTGGTACCAGCCATTGCAAAAACATGCCAAAATGTAAAGACCATCGAGGCTAGGAAGAAACTGCATCAACTAATGAGCAAAATAACCAGTTAATATCATAATGGCAGGATCAGATTCACACATAACAATATTCACCTTAAATATAAATGGACTAAATGCTCCAATTAAAAGACACAGACTGGCAAACTGGATAAAGAGTCAAGACCCATCAGTCTGCTGTATTCAGGAGACCCATCTCACATGCAGAGACATACATAGGCTCAAAATAAAGGGATGGAGAAAGATCTACCAAGCAAATGGAGAACAAGAAAAAGCAGAGGTTGCAATCCTAGTCTCTGATAAAACAGACTTTAAACCATCAAAGATCAAAAGAGACAAAGAAGGCCATTACATAATGGTAAAGGGATCAATTCAACAAGAAGAGCTAACTATCCTAAATATATATGCACCCAATACAGGAGCACCCAGATTCATCAAGCAAGTCCTTAGAGACTTACAAAGAGACTGAGACTCCCATACAATAATAACGGGAGACTTCAACACTCCACTGTCAACATTAGACAGATCAACGAGACAGAAAGTTAACAAGGATATCCAGGAATTAAACTCGTCTCTGCAGCAAGCAAACCTAATAGACATCTATAGAACTCTCCACTCCAAATCAACAGAATATACACTCTTCTCAGCACCACATCGCACTTATTCCAAAATTGAACACATAATTGGAAGTAAAGCACTCCTCAGCAAATGTAAAAGAACAGAAATTATAACAAACTGTCTCTCAGACCACAGTGCAATCAAACTAGAACTCAGGACTAAGAAACTCAATCAAAACCGCTCAACTACATGGAAACTGAACAACCTGCTCCTGAATGACTACTGGGTACATAACGAAATGAAGGCAGAAATAAAGATGTTCTTTGAAACCAATGAGAACAAAGATACAACATACCAGAATCTCTGGGACACATTTAAAGCAGTGTGTAGAGGGAAATTTATAGCACTAAATGCCCACAAGAGAAAGCTGGAAAGATCTAAAATTGACACTCTAACATCACAATTAAAAGAACTAGAGAAGCAAGAGCAAATACATTCAAAACCTAGCAGAAGGCAAGAAATAACTAAGATCAGAGCAGAACTGAAGGAGATAGAGACACAAAAAACCCTCCAAAAAATCAATGAATCCAGGAGTTGGTTTTTTGAAAAGATCAACAAAATTGACAGACCGCTAGCAAGACTAATAAAGAAGAAAAGAGAGAAGAATCAAATAGATGCAATAAAAAATGATAAAGGGGATATCACCACCGACCCCACAGAAATACAAACTACCATCAGAGAATACTATAAACACCTCTACGCAAATCAACTAGAAAATCTAGAAGAAATGGATAATTTCCTGGACACTTACACTCTTCTAAGACTAAACCCGGAAGAAGTTGAATCCCTGAATAGACCAATAGCAGGCTTTGAAATTGAGGCAATAATTATTAGCCTACCAACCAAAAAAAGTCCAGGACCAGATGGATTCACAGCTGAATTCTACCAGAGGTACAAGGAGAAGCCGGTACCATTCCTTCTGAAACTATTCCAATCAACAGAAAAAGAAGGAATCCTCCCTAACTCATTTTATGAGGCCAACATCATCCTGATACCAAAGCCTGGCAGAGACACAACAAAAAAAGAGAATTTTAGACCAATAGCCCTGATGAACATCGATGCAAAAATCCTCAATAAAATACTGGCAAACCTGATTCAGCAGCACATCAAAAAGCTTATCCACCATGATCAAGTGGGCTTCATCCCTGGGATGCAAGGCTGGTTCAACATTCGCAAATCAATAAACGCAATCCAGCATATAAACAGAACCAAAGACAAGAACCACATGATTATCTCAATAGATGCAGAAAAGGCCTTTGACAAATTTCAACAGCCCTTCATGCTAAAAACGCTCAATAAATTCGGTATTGATGGAACGTACCTCAAAATAATAAGAGCTGTTTATGACAAACCCACAGCCAATATCATACTGAATGGGCAAAAACTGGAAAAATTCCCTTTTAAAACTGGCACAAGACAGGGATGCCCTCTCTCACCACTGCTATTCAACATAGTGTTGGAAATTCTGGCTAGGGCAATCAGGCAGGAGAAAGAAATCAAGGGTATTCAGTTAGGAAAAGAAGAAGTCAAATTGTCCCTGTTTGCAGATGACATGATTGTATATTTAGAAAACCCCATTGTCTCAGCCCAAAAGTCTCCTTAAGCTGATAAGCAACTTCAGCAAAGTCTCAGGATACAAAATTAATGTGCAAAAATTACAAGCATTCTTATACACCAGTAACAGACAAACAGAGAGCCAAATCAGGAATGAACTTCCATTCACAATTGCTTCAAAGAGAATAAAATACCTAGGAATCCAACTTACAAGGGATGTAAAGGACCTCTTCAAGGAGAACTACAAACCACTGCTCAGTGAAATAAAAGAGGACACAAACAAATGGAAGAACATACCATGCTCATGGATAGGAAGAATCAATATCGTGAAAATGGCCATACTGCCCAAGGTTATTTGTAGATTCAATGCCATCCCCATCAAGCTACCAATGAGTTTCTTCACAGAATTGGAAAAAACTGCTTTAAAGTTCATATGGAACCTAAAAAGAGCCTGCATTGCCAAGACAATCCTAAGTCAAAAGGACAAAGCTGGAGGCGTCATGCTACCTGACTTCAAACTATACTATAAGTCTACAGTAACCAAAACAGCATGGTACTGGTACCAAAACAGAGATATAGACCAATGGAACAGAACAGAGTCCTCAGAAACAATACCACACATCTCCATCCACCTGATCTTTGACAAACTTGAGAGAAACAAGAAATGGGGAAAGGATTCCCTATTTAATAAATGGTGCTGGGAAAATTGGCTAGCCATAAGTAGAAAGCTGAAACTGGATTCTTTCCTTACTCCTTATACGAAAATTAATTCAAGATGGATTAGAGACTTAAATGTTAGACCTAATACCATAAAAACCCTAGAAGAAAACCTAGGCAGTACCATTCAGGACATAGGCATGGGCAAGGACTTCAGTGTCTAAAACACCAAAAGCAATGGCAGCAAAAGCCAAAATTGACAAATGGGATCTCATTAAACTAAAGAGCTTCTGCACAGCAAAAGAAACTACCATCAGAGTGAACAGGGAACCTACAGAATGGGAGAAAATTTTTGCAATCTACTCATCTGACAAAGGGCTAATATCCAGAACCTACAAAGAACTCAAACAAATTTACAAGAAAAAAACAAACAACCCCATCCAAAAGTGGGCAAAGGATATGAACAGACATTTCTCAAAAGAAGACATTCATACAGCCAACAGACACATGAAAAAATGCTCATCATCACTGGCCATCAGAGAATTGCAAATGAAAACCACAATGAGATACCATCTCACACCAGTTAGAATGGCAATCATTAAAAAGTCAGGAAACAACAGGTGCTGGAGAGGATGTGGAGAAATAGGAACACTTTTACACTGTTGGTGGGATTGTAAACTAGTTCAACCATTATGGAAAACAGTATGGCAATTCCTCAAGGATCTAGAACTAGATGTACCATATGACCCAGCCATCCCACTACTGGGTATATACCCAAAGGATCATAAATCATGCTGCTATAAAGACACATGCACACGTATGTTTATTGCAGCACTATTCACAATAGCAAAGACTTGGAATCAACCCAAATGTCCATCAGTGACAGATTGGATTAAGAAAATGTGGCACATATACACCATGGAATACTATGCAGCCATAAAAAAGATGAGTTTGTGTCCTTTGTAGGGACATGGATGCAGCTGGAAACCATCATTCTTAGCAAACTATCACATGAACAGAAAACCAAACACTGCATGTTCTCACTCATAGGTGGGAACTGAACAATGAGATCACTTGGACGCGGGAAAGGAACATCACACACCGGGGCCTATCATGGGGAGGGGGGTGGGGGGGAGGGATTGCATTGGGTGTTATGCCTGATGTAAATGAGGAGTTGATGGGTGCTGACGAGTTGATGGGTGCAGCACACCAACATGGCACAAGTGTACATATGTAACAAACCTGCACGTTATGCACATGTACCCCAGAACTTAAAGTATAATAATAAAAAAAAAGAAAAAAAATTTTTAAAATAAGAATAAAAACATGTAGAGGCATAACAAGATGGCCAAACAGGTCACTGATTGATCTCCCCTCAAGAACACACAATTGGACGACTATCCACATAAAAGAGCATCAAATCAGGTGAACGATCACAGTACCTGGTTTTAATATCATATTTTGGAAAGAAGCACTGAAGAGTGTAGGAACGAGTGTTGAATCACTTACACCACCCCATCCACATTCCCAAACAGTGGATGCATAGCACAGCGACGGAATCTGTTCTTGGGGGAGGAAGAACACAGCGATTTTAAGACTTTGCATTGGAGCTCAGGGACTCCCTGTCACAGCAGAAAGCAACAGTAGGCAGGACTCAGCTGCTGCCCATGGAGGGAGCATTTAGACCAGTCTCAGCAACTGGGGAATCATCCATGTCAACGTTCACAACCTGAGTTCTGGCAAGCCCCAGCACTGCAGACCAACGTGTTCTAGAGTCCTAAATAAACTTGAAAGGCAGTTTAGGTCACAAGGACTTCAATTTTGGGGCAAGTTCTAATGCTGTGATAGACTCAGAGTCAGCAGACATGGGGGAAACATGACTTAGTGAGACACCCGCTATAGTGGACAGGAAAGTGCTTGTGCCTTTCCTGCCTCAAACCCAGGCAGTGCAGCTCACAGCTCCAGAATGGTGTACTTCCCTTCACTTGAGGAGAGAAGAAGGAAGAGTGAAGAGGACCTTGTCTTGCATCTTGGATACCAGCTCAGTCACAGTAGGGCAGGGAACTGGGCAGAGTTATGAGGATCCCATTTTAGGCCCTAGTCTCTGGACATTTCTAGACATGCCTTGGCCCAGAAGGGGATCTGCTCCCTTGAAGGTAATGATTCACTTCTGGCAGGATTCATCATTTGCAGACATAAGAGCTTGTTGTCCCTGCAAAATCAGTGGTATCCAGGTAGGACCCACCCTAGGCTTTGGATGAGATTCTGAGATATCGTGGCTTCAGGTGTGACCCAGCACATTCCTAGCTGTGGTGGTTATGCGGAGAGATTGCTTCTCTTTGAGAAAAGCAGAATGAAGAGTAAAGGGGATTTTATCTTTCAGTATAAGCACCAGCAGAGTCACAGAAGGGGAGAGCACAAAGTTGGCTCTTGGAGTCACCAGTTCCAAGTCTTGGCTCTCAGACAGCATTTATGGACATTCTCTGGGCCACAGGGAAAATCGCTGCCATGAAGAGAGAGTTCCAGGACTGGTTGCATTCACTATAAGCTGACTGAAGAGGCCTTGGGCCTCGAATGATCATCAATAGTAACCAGGAAGTACTCCTTGTGGGCTTGGTGTGGTGGTGGACATGGAGAGAGACTCCTCTGCTTGTGGAAAGGGAAAGAAGAGTGGGAAAAACTTTGTCTTGTGGTGTGGGTGCCAGCTCAGCTACAGTAGAATAGAGAATCAGGTTGAATCCAAGTTTTCTGACTCCAGACCCTGGCTCCTAGACAGTATCTCTGGACTCACCCAGGGCCAGTGGAACTGATTGCCCCGAAGGGAAAGACACAATCCTGACTGGCTTTGCAACTTGCTGAGTATAGAGCTCTAGGGCCTGAGTCGACATAGGTGACAGCCAGGCAGTGATTGCTGTAAGTCTTAGGTGAGACCCAGTACCGTACTAGTTTCAGGTTTGATCCGGCATAGTCCCAGGAGTAGTGGCCACAAAAGTGCTGTGTCAATTCCTCAACTGCAGGTAGCTCAGCACAGGAAGAGAGTGACTCCATTCGTTTGAGAGAAATAAGAGATTAGAACAAGAATATCTGCCTGGTAGTGAAGGGAATTTGTCCAGTTCTTATCCAAGACCACAAAGGTGGTACCTCAAGAAATCTGCAAGAACCATAGCATTACTGGGCTGATGGTGTCCTTCAATGCAGATATGATGGCAGAGACAAAAATCTCAGATTGGTAACCCCCAAGTCCCTCTGAATGCCTTGAAAGCCATTTCAAGAAGGTTATACACATACAATCTCAGACTGCAAAAAATAAAATAAGCACTAAACTTTTTTACATCCAGACACCTATGAACATTCTCGAGCATCCAGCCCATCCAGGAAAGCATGCATTCACCAAATTAAAAAACACACTAGGCACCAGTCCTAGGGAGACAGAGATATGTGCCCTTTCAGACAGAGAAATTCAAAATAGCTGTTTTGAGGAAATACAACAAAATTCAAAATAACACAGAGAAGATATTCAGAGTACTATCAGATATATGTAACAAAGAGATACGAAGAATCAAGCAGAAATTCTGAAGGTGAGAAATGCAACTGACATGCCGAAGAATGCATCAGAGCCCCTTACCAGCAGAATTGATTAAGAACAAGAAAGAATTGGTGATCTTGAAGACAGGCTATTTAAAAATATAGAGTCAGAGGAGAGAAAGATAGGGGTAGAAACTTCATTCAAAGGACTAATAACAGAGAACTTCCAAAACCTAGAGAAAGATATCAATATTCAAGTATAAGAAGGTTATAGAAGACTAAGCAGATTTAAACCAAGTTAAACTACCTCAAGACATGTAATAAACAAATCTCCAAAGAGAAAAATTAAAGAAAGGATCCCAAAAGCAGCCAGAGAAAAGAAACAGTACATATACAATACATACAATAACATAAAATGAAGCCCCAGTACATCTGGTAACATGTTTTTCGTGGAAAACTTAAAGGCTGGGAGAGAGTGGCATGACATATTTCAAGTGCTGAAGAAAAACACTTTTATCCTACAAAAGTGATGGCAGCAGCAGCCTGTCTGGAGTAGCCCCTGCAAAGATGGCAGCTGCAGCAGGGGATGTGTAGCCAGGGTTGCATGGTCCGTGGAACCTGTAAGAGCTAGGAACAGGCAGGAGCCCCACCCCCTACTGGGTTGGCGGGGCAGGAGCCCATGTTCCCAGGTGCAACCGCATGCATTTGCTCATCTGCGGCTCTGTATCTGGGCATCCCTGCCCTCTTGGGAGCCCAGGAAGCCTTCCCTGCCACTGCATGCTCAGAAGTGCCTGCTGTCACTCCCTGGCCTCTTCCCACTCATGGTACCTGCTCTGATTTCAGAGCAAAGTTGAAGCTGAACCCTAGATCTGTCCTGACTCAGCTGGGTGTATGCACACTCAGGGCAGCTCTGACATGCCTGACACCCACCACCTTTGCCCCTCTGAAACTTTGGGAAGCGATGATTGTGAGAAGGAGGCTGAGGGCACTGAGAGCAACTCGGGTGTGGGTCTGCAGGTGCCCTTTAGCCCCAAACAGCCTGGACACTGTGGACAGCATGTTGATGGTGGTAGGCAGACAGGCTTCTGGACAGAAAGGGGCAGGTCCCTGGTGAAACCTTATCTTTAAGTCAGGGACAGCCTGAAGCCTGGGGGCCTGGCTGCCAATTCCAGGTAGACTCCATGACCTGGAGGGAGAACTTACGGTGCTTTTCTTGGGCCCTCCCATGGCTGTCCATGAACCAATCAGCATTCTCTTCCTTCCTTCTGAGCCCATAAAAACCCCAGATTCAGCCAGACTCACACAGACATCAGGACTACCAGCTGTGGAAAGGAACTATCCACCACAGGTCTCCCCTCCACTAAAGGCTGGAAACTAATCAGGACAACCTTCCTGCAGAAGGAGCTACCCACTTCAGGTCTCCTGAGAGCCTTCTGTCACTCAGTGCAGCTCCTCTCCACCTTGCTCAATCTCTAGTTGTCCAAGTACCTCATTCTTCCTGAACGCAGGACAAGAACTAGGGATGCACCAAATAGTAGGACTGAAAGAGCTGTAACACAAACAGGGCTAAACTTGCCTGCTGCTCACCACATTGCAGGCGACAAGAAGGAGAGATGAGCTGCAGCCCTTCGGGGTTCCCAGGCCTAAGGGCTCTCTGAGCCAGGGTTGTGACACTCTCTCCAGGGCTCTATGATTCCTGGTATTTCCAAGCTTTCAAGTGCCACCATCTTCCCTGATGCCCAAATTGGAAGCTGCTTGCATTATGTCTGATCTAGCCACAGTCTTACATGGATCTAGTTCCTATACTGGTACTTGAAGCTAACTGACCTGCCACAGCTGCCACACCTGGCTGTGTGCAGTGGCCAGATACCACACTTGCTCACACATCCATTGCCACTCCATACCTGCCTTGCCCTTGGTAGGCATGGGATCTTGGTTGGGAGCATAAGTCAAGCTCAGCCTTCCAGGTCAAGTGTGTGGAACAAGCCCAGAGGGTCCGAGCAAAACTTGGGCAAAAGTGCCACTGGCCACAGTTTTTCAGCTGAAAAAGCTACACCCTAAGGATCCTGTGACAATAGTGCATCCTGTCAAAATATCCTTCAAACACAAAGGAGGAATAAATAATTTCCCAAACAAAAGCTGAGGAACTTCATCAATACCAGACCTGTCCTACAATAAATGATACAGAGAGTTCTTCAATGTGAAAGAAAAAAGATGTAATGAGCAGTAAGAATTCATGTGTCAGTGCAAAACTAACTTGTAATAGTATATACACAGAAAACACAGAATAGAATAATACCATAATT
The DNA here is from genome assembly GCF_007565055.1 of Rhinopithecus roxellana. Taxonomy (NCBI): domain Eukaryota; kingdom Metazoa; phylum Chordata; class Mammalia; order Primates; family Cercopithecidae; genus Rhinopithecus; species Rhinopithecus roxellana. Next base: position 53,153,366 of record NC_044551.1, on the reverse strand, counting down.
ACTAGTTTCAACTACTCGTATCTTGATTAGAAAGACTAAAAGATGAACCAATCAAAAATAATTACTACAACTTTTCAAGATACAGAAAGTACAACAGGATATAACTAGAAACAACAAAAAGTCAAAAAGTAGAGGGAAGAAGTTAAAGTGTAATTTTCATTAATTTTCTCTTTGCTTATTGGTTTATTTGCTTATGCAATCAGTGCTCAGTTGTCATGAATTTAAAATAATGAGTGATAAGATATTATCTGTAAGCTTCATGATAACCTCAAATCAAAAAAGAAATTATAACAGATACACAAAAAATAAAAAGCAAGAAATTAAAACATGCTACCAGAGAAAATTACCTTCACTAAAAGGCAGACAAGAAGGAAGAAACAAAGGAGGAGAAGACCAGAAAACAAATAACAAAATGGCAGGAGTAAGTCCTTACTTGACAGTAATAACATTGAATTCTCAAAATCTTTAATCAAAAGACGTAGAAAGACCTACAGTGGCTGCTGAATAGATTATAAAAAAAAAAGAAAAAAGAGGTAATAATATGTTGCTTACAAGAGACATGCTGCTCTTATAAAGATACACATAAACTGAAGATAAATAGATGTAAAAAGACAGTCTGTGCAAATGGAATCGAGAAAAGAACAGAAATAGCTGTAATCATATCAGACAAAATAGATTACAAGACAAAAACTATAAGAAGAGACAAGAATGTCATTAGGTAAGGATAAAGAGGTTAATTCAGCAAGAATATAAGAATTATAAATACAGATACACTCAACACTGGAGCACTCAGACATATAAAGCAAATACTATTGGAGAGAAAGAGAGAGATAGACCTCAATTCAGTAATGGCTGGGGACTTCAATACCCCATTGTCTGCATTAGACAGATGATCCAGACAGAAAACTAACAAAGAAATATGAGACTTAGTCTGCACTGTAGACCAAATGCAGCTAATAGATATTTATAGAACATTTCATCCAATGGCTGCAGGATATATTCTCCACAGCGCATGTATTAGTCTGAAGGACAGACCATATGTTAGGGCACAAAACGAGTCTTAAAGTTTTTTCACTGAAATTAAATATACTATTTCTCTGATCATAATAAGATCAAATAAGAGGAAATCAATAAGAAGAAGAATTTCTGAAACTATAAAAACACATGGAAATTTAACACTATGCTTCTGAATGACCAATGGGTTAATGAAAAAATTAAGAAAGAAATTTAAAAATTTCTCAAAACAAATGATAATGGAAGCATAATGCATGACAACCTATGGAGATACAGTGGAAGCAGTACTAAGAGGAAAATTTATAGTGATGAGCTCCTATGTCAAAAAAACAAAAACAAAAACAAAAACAAAAACAAACTTAAGGAAACAACCTTATTATGCCTCATAAAGAGCTAGAAAAACAAGAGTAAACCACATCCCAAATTAGAAGAGTAAAAGAAATATTAAATATAAGAACAGAAATAAATAAAATTTAAATTTAAATAAATGCCAATCAAAGAAACAAAAAGTTGGTTTTTTGAAAAGATAAGATTAACAACCTTTAGTCAGACTCACTAGAGACCCAAATGCATAAAATCAGAGATTTAAAGGATACATTACAAACATTACTGCAGAAGTTCAAAGGATAGTTAGAGGCTACTATGAACAACTACTGGCCAATAAATTAATAAACCTAGAAGAAACTGATAAATTCCTAGATACAAGCAACCTAAGATTGAACCATGAAGAAATACATAATCTGAACAGGTCAATAACAAGTAATGAGATCAAAACCGTAATAAAAAGTCTTCTAGCAAAGAAAAGCCTGATATCTAATGGCTTTACTTCTAAATTTTATCAACCACTTAAAAAAGACCTAATACGAATCATACTCAAACTACTCTGAAAAATAGGAGAGGAGAGAATACTTCCAAATTCATTCCACAAAAGCAGTATTACCTTGATACAAAAGATAGACAAGGACACATCAAAGAGAAACAAAAAGTAAAAAGAAAAAGTGCAGGTCAATACCCATGCTGAGCACTGATGCAAAAATCCCCAGCAACATACTAGCAAACCAAATTCAGCAACACACTAAAAAGATCATTCTTTAGGACCAAATGGTATTTATTCTAAGGATGCAAAGATGATTGAACATATGCAAATCAATCAGTGTTATACATTAAATCAACAGAATGAAGGATGAAAACCATATGATCTTTTCAATTGAAACTGGAAAGGCTTTTGAGGCAATTCAACATTCCTTTAGGATAAAAACCCTCAACAACGTGGGTATAGAAAAAACATACCTCAACACAATGAAAGCCATATACAGCAGACCCACAGCTAGTATTAGGCTAAATGTGGGAAAACTGTAAGCCTTTCCTCTAATACGCGGAACTTGATAAACATGCTTCCTTTCATGACTGTTGTTATACATAATACTGGAAGTCCCATCGAGGGGAATCAGACAACAGAAGGAAATAAAAGGGCCTCCAGATTGAAAGAGAATAAGTCAAAGTATCATTGTTTACAGATGATATAATCTTACATTTGAAAGAACCTAAAGACTGTAGCAACAAACTATTGAAGTCATAAATGAATTCAGTAAATTTGCAGGATACAAAATCAACATATAAAAATTAGTAACATTTCTATAGTCAAACAGCAAACAGTCTGAAAAAAAATCAAGAAAGTAATCTCATTAATAATAGCCACAAATAAAATAAAATACCTGGGTATTTACTTAAACAAAGGAGTAAAAGATCTCTACAATGAAAACTGTAAAACAATGGTGAAAGATATCAAAGAGAACACAAAAAATAAAGATATTTTATGTTCAGAAAATGAAAGAATCAATATTGTTAAAATGACCATACTCCTCAAAGCAATCTATAGATTCAATGCAATCTCTGTCAAAATACCAATGATATTATTCACATAAATAGCAGAAACAATCCTAAAATTTATGTGGAACCACAAAAGACCTAGGATAGCCAGGGCTGTGCTGAGCAAAAAGAACAAAACTGGAGGAATCACATTACTTGACTTCAAATTATGCTACAGAGCCATCATAACCAAACCAACACGGCATTGGGATAAAAACTGATGCATAGACCAATGGAACAGAATAGAGAACCCAGAAGCAAATCTATACAACTACAGTGAACTCAGTTTTGCCAAGAATACAAAAACATACATTGGGGGAAGCATAGTCTCTTCAATAAATAGTGCTGGAAAACCTGGATATCCATATATCAATGAATGAAAGTAGCCCCCTATCTCTTGCCATATACAATAATCAAAATGAATGAAAGACTTAAAATTAACACCTTAAACTATGAAACTACTATAATAAAATGTTTGAGAAACTCTTCAGGACATTGAACTGGGCAAAGATTTCTTGAGCAATGCCCATTTTTGCAGATAACTAAAGCAAAACTGAGTAAATTAGATCACATCAAGTTTAAAAAGTTCTGCACAGCAAAGGAAAGGAAACAATCAACATAATGCAGAGACAACAGACAGAATGGGAGAAAATATTTGCAAACTATCTGCCTGACAAGGGATTAATGACCAGAATATGAAAGGAATTCAAGCAACTTTTTTTTTTTTTTTTTTTTTTTTTTTTTGAGATGGAGTCTCACTCTGTCGCCCAGGCTGGAGTGCAGTGACCAGATCTCAGCTCACTGCAAGTTCTGCCACCCAAGTTTATGCCATTCTCCTGCCTCAGCCTCCCGAATAGCTGGGACTACAGGCGCCCGCCACCTCGCCCGGCTAGTTTTTTGTATTTTTAGTAGAGACGGGGTTTCACTGTGTTAGCCAGGATGGTCTCGATCTCCTGACCTCGTGATCCGCCCACCTCGGCCTCCCAAAGCGCTGGGATTACAGGCTTGAGCCACTGCGCCCGGCCACAAGCAACTTTTTAAGGAAAACGACGACAACTAATAATCTGGCTAAAAACGGGTAAAGGGTTTAAACAGACATTTCTCAAAAGAATACATCAAGTGGCAAACAGTTACATGAAAAGTGCTCAACACCATTGATCATCAGAGAAATGCAAAACAAAACTACCATTAGATATCATCTCACCCCAGTGTGGCTTTTATCTAAAAGGCAATAACAAATGCTGACAGGATGTGGAGAAAACAGATCCCTTGTACACTCTTGTCAGGAATATGAATTGGTACACCTACCATAGAGAACAGTTTGGACATTCCTCAAAAGACAATAAATAGAGTTACCTTATGATCCAGGAATCGCACAGCTAGGTGTATACAAAAGAATGGAACTCACTATATTGAAGTAATATTTACACTCCCATGTTTATTGCAGCACTATTCACAATAGCCAAGAATTAGAAGCAACCGAAGTTTCTATTAACAAGCAAATGAGTAAAAGAAAATGAGGTACCTATACACAATGGAGTAATAATCAATTATGAAAAAAGTCACACCCTGTCATTTGCAACAACATGTATCTAACTGGAGGTCACCATGTTAAGTGAAATAAGGCAGGCACAGAAAGACAAATTTTGCAAGTTGTCACTTATTTGTGGAAACTAAAAATTGAAACAATTGAACTACTGGAGTTCAATGTGCTACTTATGGAGTAGCACAATGGTTATCAGAGGCTCGGAAGGGTACTGGGTGGTGGGGGCAGGAGTAACAGTAAATGACTAATGGATATCAAAATATGGTCAGATAGAATGAATAAGATCCGGTATTTGATAGCTCAAAGGGGTTACTATAGCCAACAATAATTTATTGTAGATTTTAAAATAACTTTTAAAAAAATGGATTGTATGTAACACACAGAAAGAAGGTAATGGATACCTCATTGGCTCTGATGTGACTATTATGCATTGTATGCTTTTATCAAAATAACTTACGTACCTCCATAAATATATATACCTGTTATGCACCCCCAAAACTAAAAATTAAAAATTTCAACATGAAGTAAGCACTTACTGCTTTAAAAGAAAGGATATATGAAATAAAATATGTAAAAATGATAATGCAGATCAAGCTTAACATGCTGGAATATAAAAATGCATTAACTTAGTTTTATTTTCTAGAAACCAAAAGAAGAAAGAAAAGAAAAATAATTATATACAATATATTTACTATACTGTCATTTGCACAAGTTTAATTTGGAAGTATATTTAAATATCCATTCAAGTGAATTTTGATATATTTTCATTGTGGAATTTTATGGAGTCATTTGTGAGACACTGTTACAGTGATTATGAGGGAGTGTTTTGGGGGTGACATAATTTGAACTGAAATCTGAAATGTTCTACTTACTAGATATGTGACCTTGACAATTTGTGTATCCCATCTATATATCTCAGTCTTTTCGACCCAAACTGGGAGAGAAAAGTTACATGCTGTTGCATGTGATGATAGAGGTACTAGTAGTGTTAGTCATGAAATCTACACTGAAAACTCACTTTTGTCTAGAAATTATGCTTCCTTTTTATTTATTATTTATGCTAGAAAATATAAGGTGATCTGTCCATTAAATCCATTAATGTATAATATGTCGTATATGTAGCAAATTATAGATTTCAGTCTATGTCATCTCACTCTAGAAACTTTCATGCATAATCACGATAACAGTGTCTCACATAATATATACATATGGAGTCATGTATTAACCTGATTATACCAGATATATATATACTCTGATTATATCTGATTATCACAGACTACTTAAGGACAAATACAATGCTCATGACATAGTATTAAATTATTAAATGAACAAAGCAGAATGATGCAACAGATCATTGCTTTGCCAAAATTTCATAAGACTTACTTATTGCTTGGCAGCATGGTTCGTGCCTGTAATTCTAGCACTTTTGCAGGCCGAGGCAGGTGGACCACATGAGGTCAACAGCTCGAGACCAGCCTGGCCAACATGGTGAAATCTCATCTCTACTAAAAATACAAATGTTAACCAGGTATGGTGGCAAGTGCCTATAATTGCAGCTACTCGGGAGGCTGAAGCAGGAGAATTGTTTGAACCCAGGAGACGGAGTTTGCAGTGAGCCAAGATGACACCACTGCACTCCAGTCTGGGCAACAGAGCAAAAACTCCATCTCAAAAACAAAAACAAAACCACAACAACAAAAAAACTGACTTATTTAAGAATATCTATCTATCAACTACCTATGTTTCCATTTATTCTTTAGAACATAATGAAAGGAACATCATTTGATAATGCAGAAATGAAGTTCAGTTGAAACGTTGGTGGGGTGCAGGTTCCTCTCTCTCTCTCTCTCTCTCTCTCTCTCTCTCTCTGTGTGTGTGTGTGTGTGTGTGTGTGTATTATCCTCTTTTTAAATTTTCCTTTATTAAGAAAATGTCAAGTGACATATAGACATTACAATTTTTTGTCAGCAGTTAATGATAGTATTTGTTCACCACACCTGGTTTTTATTTTTCCTTTATTTGTAGAGATGGGATCTTGCCAAGCTGGTCTCAAAGTCCTGTCCTCAAATGATCCCCACCTTGTCTTCCCAAAGCACTGGGATTACAGGTGTGAGCCACTGTGCCCAGCCAAAATGTAATGTTATAAAAATTTTAATTTGTGGGAAATTCACATTATTTAAAATTTTATGCTTAGATAAGTGATTGATATTTTATAACACACTAGTACAATGTAGACTTTTTTTTTGTAAAATGTAACTGGCACTGCATATCAATCAATCAAAAGGGAAAACAAAATATTAACAATGGAAAGACAGGGTTAAACATGACTTTTACTTTTTTATATAGCTCTTTTGGAGTGTAACTGCCAAATTACATGAATGAAAACATTTTACTAAATGCTGGCTCAATAAATAAAATTAAATGGAATTTTACGGTAGCATTACTAGGATAATGAACATATTATATTTTGTGAAATACACACGCATGCATAAGCACACAATGTATAGTGAGAAACAAGTCACTTTTTAACCTTTTGGATATGGTCTTCGCAATGAAGTTAAGACACTGAGTGTTTCACTATTAAATATTATAATCATTATAATCTTTAACATCTCTTTAATATTTATGAAATATTTTTCCCCACTTTAATTTCCACAATGAGTTTTCAAAGTAAAAGAGTTATACCAGTGAATACCAGTTCTAGTGTGGATGTCAATGGCATTACATTTCTGAACAAAAATGTTGGCATACTATTTTCATTATTTTCTTTCCAGTGATGTCATCTTCCTATATAGAAATCTCATTGTACAAATTATACTTGCACAATGTCCATCTACGGAAACTCAGCCCGACGTGCAAAAATTCTTAGAATCTAAGGCTTTGAAATGTATTAGGTGATATTCTATTTTAATGCTTATTCTTTTTGTCATACTGAAGAGAAGACAGAAACATATGCACTGACCACAGACGACTTCATAGAGAAGTTGGGAATACGGCAGAAATGGACTTGGGGAAAATTAATCAATTGGGGGTATTCGTTTCCAGGAAAACTCTACCACTCACCCAGTAGAGTATCACCTGGAGATTAAGAAATTCCACACTTGGCTGGGGCGGTGGCTGACGCTTGTAATTCAGGCACTTTGGGAGGCCGAGGTGGGCGGATCACTTGAGGCCAGGGGTCGGACACCAGCCTGACCAACATGGTGAAACCCCCTATCTCTACTAAAAATACAAAAAGTTAGCCAGGCCTGGTGGCGTGCAGCTATAGTCCCAGTTTCTTGGGAGGCTGAGTCAGCAGAATTGCTTGAACCTGGGAGGCAGAGGTTGTAGTGAGCTGAGATCCGCACTGCAATCCAACCTGGTGACAGAGTGAGGCTCCGTCTAAAAAAAAAAAAAAAAAAAAAAAAAAAGACCCCTCACTTAAAATTTGCCCCCACTCTAATGTGGTCCTGGATGTCTGGATGTGCTTGGAAACACCTGACTGTACACTTAAGAGTGCCAGTGTATCTGCTACAGGTTCTTACCACGCTTCTTGATTTTGGACTCAGAAGAACATGGCTGTGGCTGCCATACTCGTTCTTAGCTAGAAATGTGTGTTTGTCAATATTCTGGGAAATCTTTGGTTTCACACAGACAGTGCGATGCAACAGCATTGGAGTTAGTTTTAAAAGTCTATGATTTGCACACAATCAGAGGAGTATTCCAGACATTCAGACAAATCTCTAGGCAAAGAAAATTTTTCTCTCTTTCAGTTTCTCCCTATATGCAAACCTACACACCTACCCTATTTTCTCATAGTTCTATCCTGTATCTAACATCTATTCTTGATCAAATGACTCCCGTGATTTTTGGTTTTCTTTTTCAGTAGTCAAGAGCACAAACTTCCGTGTCAAACATTCTCTTTTCTTTATATAGTCAGATTGTTCTATTGCTTTCTCTTTCTTTTGCTTCTAATGAATGCTTGTCTTGTCATTGAATGAGAAGGATATCTCCAATTAAATGTTCTCATTAATTACCATTCGTGTTATGCTTAAAATTTGCATAACAAAAATGTATACTTCAGTGATGTTCTTTCTTCAGTGCTCACCTTTCACTCCTTTTACTCCTACATGCATATATATGGAGCGTATGTAGGTATATATATATGTATAGGAATATAGATGTATGTATGTACATGTAGGGGTATGTATATATATGTACATAGGAATTAAAGGAGTCAAAGATGAGTATATATAAAATATATAAAGATATATATATCTTTATAGATAATGGTCCTTTATATATAAAGGACCATTTGAATCAATCAGAAAAAAGTACTATCTACGATTGAATGAAATTTCAAGACATAATTTTATGATATGGATATAATTTGAGTTGATTCAAACTAACTCAGAGATTAATAAAATTATCAACATTCCAGTTAGTTCATTTTTTCAATTTAATTAGTTACACAATGGGCAAAATTGTGTAGAAACAATTTAACTGTGTCTTTGAGTCTTGGGATCTTCTAGAGGTTGAAGCCAAAATGTTGGCTGCAATGAATTGAAGGCTGGATTGGAGCTGCAGGATCAGCTTTTAAATTTGCTCATGTGCCTGCCTTCCAGAGGCCTCCATCCCCCAACTTGTCAGCCTTTCTGTGTGGCTTCTCAGGCCAAGAGCAAGTGATACGAGTTAGAGTGAATGAGAGAGTGAAAGAGAGAGAATGCTCAAGATACCACTCCACCTTTCATGGCCTAGTCGTGGAGTCAGACATCACTTATTTTATATTAATAAAAGAATTTGCTTTGTAAAGCCTTCACTCATTAAAAGGGATTGCAAAAGGCCTTGAATTCCAAGAGGTAGGGATCTTTAGGGGTTATACTGAAAGCTGGTCACCACGCCAGGGACTTCTTTCTATTTACCAAAGCTATTGAATATTAACTTTTTATATTACATATATTTTATATGGTATTTTAAACTTTTTAAATACTGAACCACATATTTCCTTTGATTTTACATGTAATCATTTATTTTCTAAATAATGAGAGATTTTCTTTGCCTTATACATATATACATATATATATGTCATTATCTTTTATCCTCACCCCATTGCTTTGCTAATGATGCTATCTAATAGTGTAGAAAAAAGATAATAGTGAGAAACTTCTTTGCTTTTTCCTTGATTTTACTGGGAGTTGCACAAATAGTTTACTATTAATTATGTCAGTGTGGGTATTTTTTTTTTGTTAGTATTCTTTGTCAAGATTACTCTAGATCAAGAGTTTCTTTGTACATCTAGTTTATTGTTTTAGGTGAATAGGTGTTGGATACTTCTAATGCCTATTGAGATAACAATATTGTTTTTCTTATTAGTTTAGTCATCAAATATTTACTGAGTGGACATCATGGATGAAGTACTCTTTGATAACAGGGTAAAGTGAATAAAACTGTTAATTACCCTGCATAATAGGGTGAATAGTACATCACACTAACTTTTTATGAATTTTGCCATGATATTTGTTCAGTCATAGCATATATACATATAGATATATGTTCAAATTTGTTAAAGATGTCACTATTCACAAGATTTTTTTCCTTTAATGTACAACTAGTTTGTAAAATCAGCTTGTTAGTCTCCAAAAATGTTACATGTTCTTGATCAGTTGCTAGCAAATTATTTATTCCTTGGTTAGGTAGAACTCATTTGGTAATTCTTGTGGATGGATCTTTAGCTGCTATAGTGGCTAATTTTATCTGCCAACTTGACTGCCCAAACATTTAATGAAACATAATTCTGGGTGCGTCTGTGAGAGTGCTTCTGGATAGCATTAACATTTGACCTTCAGTAAGTGATAGGTAAAATCAACTATGGTACATCTATAACATAGATTGCTACCCAGCAATAAAAAGAAATAATTGAGTGACAAATGCAACAACTTTTGATGGCGCTCAGGAAATTATTTTTAGTGAAAAGGTAGGTCTTAAAATACCATATAATCAATTTAAATATCATTTTTGAAATGACAAAATTATAGAATAGAAAACAGATTCAAGGTTGCCAGGTATTAGGTATAGAAAGTGAGGGAAGGAAGTGAGGTGCTGTTGTAAAAGGATGCAAGAGGATACTTTGTAATGAAATTGTCCTGTATCTTGATGTGAAGATGATGTTAGCATTGGGGAGAAACTGGGTCAAGTGTGTTTGAAGCCTCTGTGTATTATATTTTACATCTGCTTATGAATCTACACTTACGTCAAAATAAAAATGAAAAGCTTTAAAAAGGATTTTAAAAAAAGAATTGGTTTTCTGAATAAAGTAGATTGTTCTTCCTAATGGGTGAACCTCATCCAATCAATCGAAGGGCTGAATAGAAGGAAAAGCTGATTTCTCTCCCCATTTTAGTAGTTCTCAGTGTTCATTGTTTCCATCTTTATGTCCAATTGTACCCAATATTTAGCTCTCACTTATAAGTGAGAATATTCTAAATTCTCAAAGGCAACTGCAACAAAAACAAAAAGTGACAAGTGGGACTAACTAGCATTTCTGCACAGCAAAAGAAACTATCAACAAGGTAGACAGTCTGTAGAATGGGGAAAAATATTCACAAACTGTGCATTCAACAAAGGTCTAGTAATGAGAATCTAAAAGAAACTTGAGCAAATGAACAAGCAAAAACAAGTAAGTCCATTAAAAATTGTCTTCTCAAAAAAAGACATAAAAATGGCCCCAAAACATGAAAAATGCTGATCATCACTAATGATCACAGAAGTACAAATCAAAACCACAATTGATACCATCTCACACCAGTCAGAATGAGTATTATCAAAAAGTCAAAAAATAATAGACACTGATGAGGCAGCAGAGAAAAGGGAACACTTATACACTGTTGATGGGAATGTAAATTAACTCAGCCACTGAGGAAAGCAGTATGGAGATGTCTCAAGGAACACAAAACAGAAGTACTGGTTGACCCAGCAATCCCATTACTGTGTATATACACAGCAAAAGCAAATCATTCTACTGGAAAGGCACATGCACTCATCTGTTCAATGTGGCACTAGTCACAATACCAAAGACATGAAAAAAACTTATTTGCCCATCAATAGTAGATTGGATAAAGAAAACATGGTACATGTCCACCATGGAATACTAAACAACCATAAAAGAATGAAATCATGTCTTTTACAGCAACATACATGCAGCTGGAGGCCATTATCCTAAGAGAATTATGCAGAAACAGAAAATCAAATTCTACATATTCTCTTTTTCTTCTGCCTTTGGAAAGGTTTCTCTGGGTTGAAAGGGATTTTTATTCTAAATTAACGCCCCTAACAACAATAAAGCCTTTATGGGATGTAAATGCAAACTTTTATTCTTATTTATTGTATATTAAAGTAGTGTTCCCAAATTGTAGAAGGAAGCAGGTTGCACAGGGGCACAGGTAATGATAGGTAGTCAATTTTGCAATGCTAGAAATTTTTTTGTTGCTTGGATCAAGATTCAAACATATGGCTTAATGCATTGTGAATTTCTTTTCTCTTTTCCTCCTTTTCATCTAAAAGATTTCTTTTGTTGTTGTTTTTTATTCTTCTTTGCTGTCATGGTCCCTGTCCTGTTCATGTTCAACACTGTTTTCTTTAGAATGAGACTCTCCTGAAACTCTGTTTGGCATTGGATCCTAGATCTGAGGAGCTATTTTACTGGTTCCTCAAATTTCCTTTCCACTCACAAATGCCTCATCATATCAGTTGCAGATCTTAAATTAGTAACCCCCACTTTCCAATGAGTACCTGTTAGGTCATGTGGGGTTTTCCCACCTGCGAGTGTCCAATTTGGCCATTTACTTCAGTCTTCTTTCTTCTGCAGAGCTTCTGACACCATGCAGGTCTTGCAGCTTTTGATGTCTGTGAATGTATGCAGTTATTTGTCAGTGGGTTTTTTTGTTTGTTTGTTTAATTACCTTAGTTACTCTGTTTCGGAGTGGGATAAGGGGAAATCAGGGAGATGAAAATATTTAAACACTAAGATAACACCAATTCTACCTGCCCAGTATCCTCATCAATAGTTGTATTTGGAAATTGGTGTCACTTTCTTCTAAAAATCAACAATTACTTCATATTTTATACCTTTCTCCTAACTTTTCCTTTACTGTCTTTTGACAGTGATGTTGTCTGTGTGTGTATAAAAGCTGAAGTCGCTCAGACTCCCCCCTTGCACCCCATAGGAAAATAGGAAATGTGATTTTTATACCTGAGAGCAAGATTTTTACACCTGAGAACAATATTCTTAAAGTATTTTAAATGCATCTGGCCAATTTCTTTAATTCCATTCTGAAATTCAGGGATATCTCTATATTTTACATATTTTTTCCACTCCAAATATCTCATTTATTTGCTCTATTTAGTATTTTTCTCTTCTTGCGTTATTTTTTTCTTAAGTAGTTTTCTAGTTCACTGACTATGCTTTTGGTGCTAATGATTTAATTATGATTGTTCCTGATGTGATTTAAATCACTGCTGCTTTTTATTATTATTTAATTTATTTTCTGTAATCTCAGCTCATTTGTCATGTCCTGCTGTGGTTTTATCAAAATTAAGATTTTGCAATGTTTATGTGGTCTGTGTTAACAGATAGTTGTTAAAGGACATGTTTTGTTTAAAGTAAAATCCTGGTTTTTATACAAATGTAAGTTGAACAAATGTCAAAAGTTTTAGTTTACTTATTAATTAATAAGGAAACCAGTAATATGTTACAACTGGCTCAACAGAGATTTCAAAACACACACATTGGCACAAACACACGCACACACTCCATCAATTGTGCTGAAATAAATTTACAAACAAATACAAAATTTATAAAATTTTTCAAACATTGGAAAAGATCAGAAAGTATTGACTTAATGTTTTCTATTTTTTAAAAAAATTCCAAACACTTGTTTTACATTTTTTTCTGCTTTTTTGTTCTTCCTACTCTCTTTTCTTGTCTTAAAAATATGCATATATAAAAATAAAAATAAATATTTCAATACACTGTATTTTCTTATCGTATATACATATTTAAGTATATATAAAACTATATATATTTAAGACAAGAATATATATAGTTTATTAAAATATTGATCTATGTATATATTTAAGAAAAGAAAATAGATATGTATAGTGTATTCCATACAGATTGGGATAGGAATTCATTAAATAATGATATTCTTTCTCCATATTTTATATTAATTACTAAAAATGTTTAGGTTGTTTTAACTGTGTTCTAATTTTATTTCATTTTAGTAGATTTCAGAGAGAGAGAGAGGAGGGAAAACCCTTCTACTTTTTTATCTTTTAAACCAGTATCTAACTGGTTAAGCAGTCTCATATTGTAAAGATGGCGGCCTATACAAAGGTTTGCTTTCCATTTGATGTTTTTAAAAAGCTAATTTTACCATTAGCTTTTTACTAGTCGTTAGAGGAACAGTCCAACTATTGAATATATGACCATGGCTTTTATTTCACCAGAAAATATGTAGTTTGCTAGAAACAATAAAAATTGCATAAAGACGCTATTGGAGTTGAATCGGAACCTTTCAAGACTGCCTGTAAAAAATAGTCTTTCATTTAAAAATAATAATTATCATCTTATTTAAGTGATAGGTCTTTGGGATTTACAGCTTTGATTACTCCTAAAGAGGAAAAGTACCCTATATTATTTGGCATGGAGGGAATAATTCAAATTTTGAGATAAGGCAGTACCTACTTCTTTAGCTGTTGAGTAAGAGTTGGGAGGGCACCTTGCATTTTGAAGGGGGCATAGAGATAAATACAACAGACTACCTTTCTCTAGAAGTGTACATAGTTATTTTATTTTCCCTTACCCACTCCAGCTTACAATTTCAGTTTGGTTCATGACTAGAAATATATTTACAGATTCACAGAGTCTACAGATAAAACAGATTTATTCAATTGCACTGCACATTTAATATCTGCTACATCAAAGTATTTATACTCTATCTGAGAAAAACACTCATAGGAGTTGTTTAGAGAGCTTTGAATCACAAAGTTTTAGAACATTTGGATTATGTGGATTAAAAAATATTTTATATGTTCAATAAAATAAAATCCCAAAAGCCATTTTTCCTATCCTAAATAAATGTTTTCCAAGATTCATAAATAATTTTTAAACACAGTAATGTTACTATAACTCCTTTTACTATGAAGAAACACCTGCTAATTTTTTCAGGAGAAAAGGAAATAACTCAGGGTGATTTGGGATCATGCAGTAACAAATGAAAGCAAGTAAAATGTTACTTCTTTGAAATCAAAAGGGACAGCTGATTTACATACACACACACAACAAAAAATATTTTTTAAATCACATAAAATCTAATTTTTTTTTTTTTTTTTTGAGATGGAGTCTCGCTCTGTCGCCCAGCCTGAAGCACAGTGGCGCGATCTCGGGGCTCACTGCAAGCTCCACCTCCCAGGTTCACGCCATTCTCCTGCCTCAGCCTCCCGAGTAGCTGGGACTACAGGCGCCCGCCACCACGCGCGGCTAATTTTTCGTATTTTTGGTAGAGACGGGGTTTCACCGTGTTAGCCAGGATGGTCTCGATCTCCTGACCTCGTGATCCGCCCGTCTCGGCCTCCCAAAGTGCTGGGATTACAGGCGTGAGCCACCACGCCCAACCAAGATGTAATATACCTTCAAATATATGTTTTTACATTGCTCTTTTACACATCAGTTGGATTTAAAGTTCTACAGTTACATATCTGATTCTTAAAAACTTGGTACATTGAAAAAATTAGCCAGTCCTGGTGGCGGGTGTCTGTAATCCTAGCTATACGGGAGGTTGAGGCAGGAGAATGGCACGAACCAGGGAGACAGAGCTTGCAGTGTGAGCCAAGACTGCGCCACTGCACTCCAGACTGGGCGACAGAGCCAGACTCCGTCTCAAAAAAAAAAAAAAAAAAAAAAAGCTTTGTACATTTATTACGTTCCACTTTGATCAATCATTTGAATTAAACAAATTGTTGTATTAGCAATACATCTTTGATATCAGTAAAATAGAGTCATATGGAAAGATACAGCTATAGGTCAAGAAAACACACACACGTGCATGCACACGCACAAATACACACGCGAATACACATTCATTCTCACATTATTTAGTTTGGCTCCAACTCTACCACACAGCAGCAACAAAAATTGAAAAAGGTGCCCAGGGTCATAATGAACACTTTATAGAAACAAGCTCTTCAGAATAGCATATGGTACTTTAATTCAAATGCACTCCAGGATGAGGAAAGCGCTTCACAATGGAGTATTAGGGAAAATGAATAGCTGTCTAGGGTTCTTTAAGTATAGGAAAAGACATTGGGATAAAAAAAATAAAGCTATACTGAAACACATGAGTTACGCTAAATGTATTTTTCCTGCTGGGCAAAAGAAAATGCCTAGGGATATTTTAGTTTAATCAGTTACACACTTAGCTACACTGGTAATCTTTTTTCCCTTTTTCCTTTTATTTCCTCTTTCCTTTCTACTTTCCTTCCCCCATTCCTTTTCTTTACCTTTTCCTTTCCTTTTGTCTTCTCTTCTCTCCTCTCTTCCTCCCCTCCCCTCCTCTTACCTTCCTTCCCCTTTTCTTAACTTTATTATTTTGTTTTCATTCTTCCTTGCTTTTTAATCAGGCACACTTCCAGGTGCTAGAGATATAATAGCACCTACTTTCATGAGGCTTTTATTCTGTTGTCTGATACCAAGATTTGTATTAATTCAATAATTTTAGACATAAAACTTCAATAGCATAAGGTGATATATTTAAATTTATTTCTGTAAAAAAATGTAAGTCAGGTTATAAGTAGTTATTTTATATTTCTAGTAATTATTTTTTTCAATGAAAATATTAGGCTGATCTCTGTTCAATCAACCTGGCGCAGTTGCTATCAACTTCACTTCAGAAAAGCTCCATTCTACGTGAATGTGCTTAGTCTAATATACAGATGATGAGCCCTAATTAGAAATATCTGAGTACGAACTTTTCCAATCATGGTGCTGAAAGTCATCCAGAAATGCAAGACAGAGATAAAGATTTTCAATCTGTTTAGGAGAAAATATAAGCTTAAAAACTTGAGAACTGACGGCGTATGTGGCTTGCTCTTGTAATCCCAGCATTTTGAGAGACCAAGGCAGGAGGATCACTTGAAACCAGTAGTTTGAGATCAGCCTGGGCAACACGGCAAGACGTTGTTTCTGCAAACAATTTAAAATACATTAATTGAGCCAGGCGTGGGGGTGCACACCTGTTGTCCAAGTTACTCAGGAGGCTGAGGCAGGAGGATTGCTTGGATCCAGGCATTCAAGGCTGCAGTGAGCTATGATTGCACCATTGCACTTCCGGCTGCACTGCACTCTAGGGCAACAGAACTAGACACTGTGTAAAAGTAAAAATAAATTAATTCAGTAAAAATTTGAGATGTGACAAACCACATAGAAAAAATAATCTAGGTCTAAGTTTTTATGTGGACACTAGGCTGCCTGCATAAAGATCACCTATTTCTATGGTCAAAATACAGATGCCTAGGCCCAGACCTAGATTTATGTAAACAACATTCCTAATAAGTTTCCTAGCCATGTTAAGTACTGAGAATCATTGAGGTAAATTCTAGGGAGCTGTTAACTGCATTAGAAGAATTTCTCATGTGTGGCAAACAGATCTATAAATGAACTTCAAGGACTTACCAAGAAGTCTTCCAAGATGAAAGTCCTCAGCATGCACGCTACATGCAGGATGGCTCTCCAGGACATTCCTTCATGTCCAGTAATTGTCAAGGCAAACATTGAGCTTGCAGCTCTGGGGTTTTCTATGAAATGGCAGAACTTAGGAAATTAACAACAATTCCTTTTATATCTGGGGAATTCTAAGATCTTTCTGGTGTATTACATTTTACAGATTTCTTCTACATCTTTCAAGATAGACAGCTGGATAGATTCCTGCCATTTAGATGAGATTTTTGAGAGAAAGTGCATATGTATTTTGATAACTGAACTGAAAACATATTGTCATTAGTATGATCAGTAATAGTAGTACTACTATTATTTACAATCGCTGGGAAAATGTGGTTCATTATTGTAATCATTAGACAATTCAAAAAAGTTTCTGTGTTAGTTCATTTTCACAGTGCTGTAAAGATACTACCTGAAAGTCAGTAATTTAGTTTGTAAACAAAAGAGGTTTAATTGACACAACTCTACATGGCTGGGGAGGCCTCAGGAAACTTACAATCATGGCAGACGATGAGGGGGACGCAGGCACGTCTTACCTGGAGGCAGGACAGACAGCACAAGAAGGAAACTGTCAAACATTTTTAAAACCATCAGCTCTTGTGAGAACTCACTCATTATCATGATAACAACATAGGAGAAACCATCCTCATAATCCAGTATTCTCCCACCAAGCCCCTCCCTCGACATGTGGGGATTATAATTCAAGATGGGATTTGGGTGCAGACACAGAGTCAAACCATATCAGTGGTGCACCCATCCATATCCTAATTTTGGAAATGTATATAGCCATTTGTTTTTCCTTCTCGGTTTCATAAAATCTCAACTCTTTATAAGTAGACCAGAAAAACATTTATCAGGTTATTGTAACATTTATATTGTAACATACAAACAACACCTAGAAAACTAAAGGTAAAACACCTCTGGTCTTGACAATATTGTACCTAGAACACATTTTTTCATGATACTAGTCTTAGCAGTCATCCTTGGTTAGGCAATTGATCTCAAAAGTCTGTAAGAAAAGATAACAGTGGTTACGGTTTTGCTAATCAATAAGCAGTATTGAAATATCAATCAATGTCCAATCTGGTAATTCTTCAGTTGATTTGTTCCTTTGTAAAGTATTTGCATACAATATACATTTCATGTCTTTATCTGTTGGCAGCACATAATACTGTTTTTCAAATCAGTTGCCAGTAGTTAATTTTGCTATTGGCTGAACTTCTGGAAATGGTTTAACTGGGTTTACTTGCCACTGACCATGACATTTCCAGAAATAATAGAAAAAATATGTCAAAAATGTCTACATAACTATAAATTGTGGCTCTTCTACTGGTTGAGAAAGAGCTAGAAAGATGATTGGAAACAAAATTTAACGTATTAGGTCTTCATCATAATTTCTAGAAATTGATTTTATCTCTACTACAGGACTTTATTCTTCGTAGTTGAAGGCATATAGATATTTTCCCAGGAAGTAGAAACTTAAGTATGTGCTGAAGCAAGCCTCTTCTAACAGAGTCATAGTCATATGAATGCATAGCAATTAAGAGATCTTGGACCTAGTTTTATTATCTTGTACGTGTGACTTCAACAATTAAAAACACACACACACACACATTTTTGTCTTTTTCCCCAGGCAATATTACATCTTATTTGTTGCAAAATTTACCTGATGTTGCCATGAAAGAGACAGAAAATAGTAATGGTTGAAGGAGCACTTTGGAGAAAATATCTGTTTAAAGTGCAAAATGACATCTGATAAATATATTAATTGAAAGATTAGGGAGGAGGCTGGACGACGGGATGTTAAATAGAATGCTTGCTCATACCATTTGAATGAAGTTTTAGATTATTTTGCAAATAAATATGAAAATATGAAAAATAAATGTAATATCAATGTCTTAAGATTATTTTTCACATTTTAGTATTGTTGCATTGATAACAACTCTACAAATATGCCAACTAGGTGTTGCCTTCTTAAAATATACCATTTGACTTCCATTGCAAATTCTGGAAATGTTGCTAAGACTAGACACCAATGCTTTTGGAGATCTCTGATGCAATCTGTTACAAACATTACTTAATAAGAGAAAAAAGGGCCGGGCGCGGTGGCTCAAGCCTGTAATCCCAGCACTTTGGGAGGCTGAGACGGGCGGATCACGAGGTCAGGAGATCGAGACCATCCTGGCTAAAACGACGAAACCCCGTCTCTACTAAAAAATACAAAAAACTAGCCGGGCGAGGTGGCAGGTGCCTGTAATCCCAGCTACTCGGGAGGCTGAGGCAGGAGAATGGTGTGAACCCGGGAGGTGGAGCTTGCAGTGAGCCGAGATCTGGCCACTGCACTCCAGCCTGGGTGACAGAGCAAGACTCTGTCTAAAAAAAAAAAAAAAAAAAAAAAAAAAGAGAAAAAAGTATTTGGCCACCACTTGGCAAGAGAAGAACATAAATATCTTTGAAAAATGATAATTTCCTTTAAAAAAATATTTAGTTATCAAAGATAAATTATTACACATAGAATCAGATCCTTTATGCTATTTGTTTATCTTATTTAGGTGTAATAATTTATAATAACAAACTTAACAATGAAAAGCATATTCAAAATAAGGAAATGTCCTATAAAAATCATACATATCTGTATTTTATATTTTGGTATGTCTCTCAAACAAATATCATACCTTATATACAGGTTTTAACAGATTGTTCTCCTAAGATCATATCAAGTATATGTATATAACTTTCAGAATGTTAATTTTAATCACTGCATAATGTTCTTTTTTATATTTATCATAACTTGTTTAAATACTTTATCTTGACTCTATACATCTGTTTGCAAAGATTTTCTCCTATTGTACATAATAACATGATAATCACAATTATAAGAGGTTTTGGCCCTTACTTGCTGATAATCACCTGCCTCAATGCACACGCTCCCTGCCACTGCCTTACAGATATGGTTTGATTGTTCACAATCTCTCACCAAATGAGATCTGTATCCATGGTACTAGCTTCTTCTGTCACTTGGGCTTATGCTAAAGATATGAAATTTGGTGTAGAAGCCCGAGCCTTAATGCTTCAAGTTATACGACTTTAAGCCTATGCTGTAGCTGTTACAATGGAGCCAAAGAGAAGAATAGTGATTATTGAACAGAGTTGGGGAAGTCCTAAAATAACAAAATACGGAGTGATTGTTGCACACTCAATTAACTTAGAAGATAAATATGAAAATATCGGAGCTAAACCTGTTCAAGATGTTTCCAATAACAGAAATGAAGAGGTTGGGGATTGCACCACCACTGCTACTGTACTGGCATGCCCTATTGTCAAGGAAAGAGAAAATTAGCAAAAGTGCTAATCCAGTGGAAATCAGGAGACATATTATGTTAGCTATTGATTCTGTAGTTGCTGAACTTAAGAATCAGTCTAAACCAGTAGCAACTCCTGAAGAAACTGCTCAGGATGCTACGATTTCTGCAAACAGAGAGAAAGAAATTGGCAACATATTTCTTATGCAATGAATAAAGCTGGAAGAAAGGGTGTCATCACAGTAAATAATGGAAAAACATTGAATGATGAACTAGAAATTATGGCAGGCATGAAGTTTGATCAAGGCTATATTTCTCCATACTTTATTAATACATCAAAAGTGTATTATATTGTGAATAATAGTATGTGAATTTCAGTATGTGTATGTTCTATTGAGTTAAAAGGAAATTTCCAGTGTCCAGTCCATTATACCTGGTCTTTAAATCGCCAGTGCTCACTATAAGCCCTTGGTTGTAACTGCTGAAAATATTGTTTTGAATAGTATAAAAGTTGGTCTTTAGGCTGTAACAGCCAAAGCTCCAGGTTTTAGTGACAATTGAAGGAACAAGCTTAAAGATATGACTACTGCTATTGGTGGCAGTGTTTGAACAAGAAGGGTTGACCCTAAATCTTGAAGTTGTTCAGCCTCATGACTTAGAAGAAATTGGAGAGGTCATTGTGACAAAAGATGATGGTACGCTCTTAAAAGGAAATGATGACAAGGCTCAAATTCAAAAGTATATTCAAGATACTCCTCCAGTTAGATGTCACAACTAGTGAATACAAAAAGGAAAAACTGGGCCAGGTGCAGTAGCTCAAGCCTGCAATCCTAGCACTTTAGGAGGCCAAGGTGGACAGATCATGAGATCAGGAGATCGAGACCATCCTGGCCAACATTGTGAAACCCCGTCTCTACTAAAAATATAAAATTAGCTGGGTGTGGTGGTATGTACCTGTACTCCCACCTACGCAGGAGACTGAGGCAGGAGAATCGCTTGAACTAGGGAGTCAGAGGTTGCAGTGAGCCAAAATTGAGCCACTGTACTCCAGCCTGGTGGCAGAGTGAGGCTCCATCAAAAAACAAAACAAAACAAAACAAAAAACAGAAAAAAAAAAAAAGAAAAACTGACTGAAATTGATACCTGGCAAAACAGTCAGATGAAGTAGCTGTGCTGAAGCTTGGTGGGATGAGTGATGTCAAAGTCAATGAAAAGAAGTTACAGATACCCTTAATGCTACAATAGCTAGTTTTGAAGAAGGTATTGTTCTGGGAAGAGATTGTTGCATTGCTTTGGTGCATTCCAGCCTTGGAGTCATTAATAAAGATAAAAAGTTGGCATATATATTATTAACAGACCACTCAAAATTTCTGCAATGACTATGGCTAAGAATGCAGATGTTGAAGAATCTTTGAAAGTTGAGAAAATTATGCAATGATTCTCAGAGGTCGGTTATGACATTATGCTTTGAGATTTTGTGAATATGGTGGGAAAAGGAATCACTAGAGAACCGCCTTGGTGGATGTTGCTGAAATGGCTTTGACTACAGCAGATGGTGTAGGGACAGAAACACCTAAAAAAGAGAAGGACCCTGATATGGGGGCAATGGGAGGAATGGGAGATGGTATGTTCTAACTTCCAGAATAGCACCTCACCATTATGAATAAACTGTGACAGAAACCTCAAGGCAGTGTTTCTAACCAATAACTTCAGAGAAGTCAGTTAAAGAAAATGATAGGAGAAAAGGCTGGCTGATGTTTAAGAAATCACTGTAATCACCAGTGACCATTTTCGTCGACAGTATATAATGGTCTACTGCTGTCATTTTCTGTAAGATAATTTATTTTGAATTTTTGAATAAAAATATATTTGCACATTCCCAATATTTGTGGCAAGAGCCATTTACCAATGTATTGCTTTCAACTTAAATAACTGAGGCATTTTTACTAGCATTCTGTTAAAGTCAGGATTTTAGTGCTTGCCATCATTAGATTGGAAGTTAAGAAGCAGCCTTTCTGCAGACAGTAAGAAAAATGGTGTTTAAATTAGAGAAATATATGATTAGGTGACAACCTTTGTGTAAAAAAATTTGTTTACAGTTTATAAAACTGAAGTTTTGCAGCCACCTTATATTAGATCCTTTAGATAATTTATTGAAAGCACAATGCCTAATAAAAGGTTTATAGCAAATATTTCCAAATTACTCTTCAAAGAAGGGAACAGCAGACAAGAAAATCGTAGAAACAGTAGAGTTGGGAGGCTGGGGTGGGGGGATCACCTGAGGTCAGGAGTTTGAGACGAGCCTGGCCAACATGGTAAAACCCTGTCTCTGCTATAAATACAAAAATTAACCAGACACAGTGGCACACACCTGTAACCCCAGCTACTCGGGAGGCTGAGGCAGGAGAATCACTTGAACCTGGGAGGCAGAGGTTTCAGTGAGCCGAGATCGCACCACTGCAGTCCAGCCTAGGCAACAGAGTGAGACTCTATCTCAAAAAAAAAAAAAAAAAAAAAAAAAAAAAAAGAAAGAAAGAAAGAAAAAGGAAAGAAAAGAAGAAGAAAAAAGAAACAGTAGAGTTGTTTTTCAAAAAGTTAATTTTAATAAAAGAAAAAAGTGAGACATATTTAGTTTTGGTATATTTTCTAAATACAAAATAGTCATTATTGATTAATTTATTTAGTTCTTTTTATTGGATGATATTTTGAGTTTCCCAGTAAATGAAATCTGAGGCAGGGACCTTCAGTGCTATTAGTGCACTAATCATAGAGAATGCAGGGAAGGGGTCAAAGCACTAAGGCCCAGTA
Source organism: Rhinopithecus roxellana (assembly GCF_007565055.1). NCBI lineage: Eukaryota > Metazoa > Chordata > Mammalia > Primates > Cercopithecidae > Rhinopithecus > Rhinopithecus roxellana. Next base: position 53,130,076 of record NC_044551.1, on the reverse strand, counting down.
CTAAGTGATTAATTATTAAAGTCACAGGTATGTACCATATTAGCTATACATAGTACATCTCAGGCACACCATCGTGGAGAAGAAAGAGAGTAGGATTTATCAACTGGCTTTTATCTTCTATTGGTAAAAGACATATGTATTAGACTGTTTTCATGCTGCTGATATGGGCATACCTGAGACTGGGAAGAAAAAGAAGTTTAATTGGACTTACAGTTCCACAGGGTTGGGGAGGCCTCAGATTCATGGCAGGAGGTAAAAGGCACTTCTTAATGGCGGTAGCAAGAGAAAATGAGTAAGACACAAAAGCAAAAATCCCTTATAAAACCATCAGATCTCATGAGACATATTTACTACCATGAGATCAGGATGGGGAAACCACCCCCATGATTCAAATTATCTCCCACCGGGTCTCTCCCACAACAAGTGGGAATTATGGGAGTAAAATTCAAGGTGAGATTTAAGTGGGGACACAGGCAAACCATATCATTCCACCCGTGGCCCCACCAAATCTCATGTCCTCACATTTCAAAACCAATCATGCCTTCCCAACAGTCCCCCAAAGCCTTAAATTATTTCAGCATTAACCCAAAAGTCCACAGTTCAAAGTCTCATGTGAGACAAAGCAAGTCTCTTCTGCCTATGAGCCTGTAAAATCAAAAGCAAGAGAGTTATTCCTAGATATAGTGGGGGTGCAGGTATTAGATAAATACAGTCATTCCAAATGGGAGAAATTCACCAAAACACAGGGGTTATGGGGCCCATAAAGGTCCAAAATCCAGTGGGGCAGTCAAATTTTAAAACTACAAAATGATCTCCTTTGACTCCAGGTCTCACATCCAGGTCAAGTTAATGCAAGAGGTGGGTTCCATGTTCTTAGGCAGCTCTACCCTTGTGGCTTTGCAAGCTACAGCCTCCCTGCCGGATGCTTTCATGGGCTGGCATTGAGTGTCTGTGACTTTTCCAGGTATACAGCGCAAGCTGTCAGTGGATCTACTGTCTTGAGGTCTAGAGGATGGTGGCCCTCTTCTCAGAGCTTCACTAGGCAGTCCCCCATTAGGGACTCTGTATGGGGTCTTTGACCCCACATTTCTCTTCTGCACTGCCCTAGCAGAGGTTCTCCATGATTGTCCCCCACCCACCTGCAGCAAACTGCTTCCTGGCCATCCAGGTGTTTCCATACATCTTCTGAAATCTAGGCAGAGGTTCCCAAACCCCAGTTATTGACATCTGTGCCCTCACAGGCTCAACGCCACTTGGAAGCAGCCAAGGCTTGGGGCTTGCAACCTATGAAGCCAGAGCTCAAGCTCTACATTGGCCCCTTTCAGCCACAGCTGGAGCAGCTGGGACATAAGGCACCAAGTTTCTTGGCTCCACACAGTACAGGGTCCCTGGGTCTGGCGCACAAAATAATTTTCTCCTAGGCCTCTGGGCTTGTGATGGGAGGGGCTGCCATGAAAACTTCTGACATGCCCTGGAGACATTTTCCCCTTGGTTTTGGGATTAACAATTAAGCTCCTCATTACTTATGCAAATTTCTGCAGCCAATTGAATTTCTCCTCAGAAAATGGATTTTTGTTTTTCTATCACATTGTCAAGCTGCAAATTTTCCAAACTTATAAGCTCTGCATTCCTTGTAAAACTGAATGTTTTTAATAGCACCCAGTTCGCCTCTTGAATGCTTTGACGCTTAGGAATTTCTTCTATCAGATATCCTAAATCATCTCTCTCAAGTTCAAAGTTCCACAAATTTCTAGGGCAGGGGCAAAATGCTTCCAGTCTCTTTGCTGAAACGTAACAAGAGTCACCTTTGCTCCAGTTCCCAAAAATGTCCACATCTCCATCAGAGACCATCTCAGCCTGGAGTTTATTGTCCATATCGCTATCAGGCTTTTGGTCAAAGCCATTCAGCAAGTTCCCAGGAAGTTCCAAACTTTCTCATATTTTTCTGTCTCCTTCTGAACCCTCCAAACTGTTCCAGCTTCTGTCTGTTACCCAGTTCCAAAGTCACTTCCAAATTTTTGGGCATATTTTCAGCAACATCCCACTCCCAGTACCACTTTACTCTATTAGTCCATTTTCTCACTGCTGTTAAAGACATATCAGAGACTGGGAAGTAAAAGATATTTAATTGGACTTACAGTTCCACATGGCTGAAGAGGCCTCAGAGTCATGGTGGACAATGAAAGGCACTTTTTACATGGCAGAATCAAATGAAAATAAGGAAGATGCAAAAGTGGAAACCCTGATTAAACCATCAGATCTCGTGAAATTTTTTCACTACCACGAGAACAGTATGGGGGAACCACTCCCATGATTCAAATTATCCCCTACCGAGTCCTTTGCACAACACATGGGCATTATGGGAGTACAATTCAAGATGAGATTTTGATGGGGACACAGCCAAACCATATCAGCATAACTGTTTGCCATTAATGCCCTTACCCTCCCAAGTATCATATGAGCAGGTATCTAGAGGTTCCCATAATGGCATCAAGAGTGAATTTCAGGAAATGAGGCAAAGAGATGTTGTACCAACATGAGGTCAGGCACAATCAGGTTGCATCTGTGTCCACAGAGAGGTGACCCCGCAAAAATATGTACAAAATGCTATATTTAATGTGTCTGGTTCGGTATACTGGCTGTGCCATCAGGACCATACCCGTTTTCTCCAATATATTAGGCGCTTATGTTGCAATATAGGGATTACATATCTATCAGAAAAAGAGGTCCTGACCTTTTTCTTTTTTTTAACAAAAGTGGAAGAAAAAGTTCAATAAAAAACATTTCCTTTTAAGTGGTAGCCATATGCAATAACTAAAAGCCTTCAGGCAAGCTACATTCCCCATTATTGCAACTGATCACAGATTGTAGTAATATCCATTATCTTTTTCCTCCTCTGCTACAATTTCTAGATTACCCTCTGTAATGGTTAATATTGAGTGTCAACTTGATTGGATTGAAGGATGCCAAGTATTGTTCCTGGGTGTGTCTGTGAGGGTGTTGCCAAAAGATAATAACAGTTGAGTCAGTTGACTGGGAAAGGCAGACCCACCCTCAATCTGGATGGGCACAATCTAATCAGCAGCAGCAAGGTCAGAATAAAGCAGGCAGAAGAATGTGGACAGACTAGACTGGCTTAGTTCTCCAGCTGACATCTTTCCCACGTGCTGGATGCTTCCTGCCCTCGAATATCGGACTCCAAGTTTTTCAGCTTTTGGATGTTTGGACCTTTGACCACAGACCAAAGACTGAACTGTCTGCTTCCCTAGTTTTGATGCTTTGGAACTCCTGCTGGCTCCCTTGCTCCTCAGCTTGCTGATGTCCTACTGTGGGATTTCTCCTTGTGATCGTGTGAGTCAATATTCCTTAATAAACTCCTTTATATATACATCTTTCCTATTAGTTCTGTCCCTCTAGAAAACTCTGACTAATATACCCTCAGACTTAGTGAGCAATTAGTTTGGTCTGAGCTGCTTCCTGTTACGGATATTAAGACCTTAATCCCACAAGAGACAAAATTCTTCGTTACCATGATCTTAAATGGGCGTATTTTGAACCTTCCTCAAAATGTCCAAGGGACACATGGAATGTAAGCTTCTTTGGCTTGTCACCCATTCCAGGTTTGAGTCTCACATTTTTTTTTTCCAGAATACCTTGACTTTGATAAAGGAGATCTGTGAAGACTTCACAAGGTCTGCCACTTTTATATTTTGAACTTTGGCCTGATTTTCAGAACAAACTTTTCTGTGGTTACAGAAGATCATAATCTGCTTAAAAGTTACCTTAGAGACCTTATGTTCTCCTCAGTATGCATTTAGTTGAATGTTGCTGTTCTGAGCCTAACATTTTAATTTTTAAAAATGTTCCAATCAGTGAAACAAAGTCAGCTTTTCATCTTTACTTATTTTTTCCAATACAGGTCAAGTGCCCAGGAAATGAGCATGACAATGGCTTACTTTCCTATTTACACCATCCTCATTAAGCACAAGTTAAAATCACAGTAGCTGTATTACATTGAATACTAGACTTTACCACCACACACGTACCCCCTTCACACATTAATTACTAAAATGTTTAGCTCAGCTTCTTAGTAATTCATGTGCGAACTCTGATCCTTAGAATCTACTTTCTAGGGCCATTTGTGGTTCCAACTCTCTTCACATAGGTTATCTACAAAGTAGAGTGTGAAGTAGAGGACATACATGCTTATCTTTTACTTACTAAGATGTATAAATCCAAGGAGGAGTAAGGACGAATGATACAATGTGGAGCTGTTTAATATCTTGCTCTATCCCAAAGACCCTGCAGAAAATGCATTTTGGAACTCTCAACTGAAATAAATTCTAGAACAAGAAGCCTAGGGTACTGACATATAGCAAGGCATGTCAGGTGGTGAGTAGGTAAAGTAGACTGGAGCCCATGTAGAGTGGCTTACTACAGCAATATTTGGATTACAAGAGGGAGGCGGGGAAAGGAGATCAGAAATGGTACAAAACAGGTGTCCCATAAAGTGGTTTTTAAGTTACAGAGTTCTACATTACAGAACCAAAAACTGAGTTGGATTAGATGATAATGAATATTACCGATATTTTATTAAAATAAATTTAAATCTCATCCTAAGGCATTCTCCATGTGGGATGGATGGAGTGAAACAGTTCTATAAATGCATTATTAAAAAACTTTCAAAATACCTGTGAAGAAAGATGGCTACATGGAAGATTTTATTAAAAAGTATAGTTTCTATACACATTAGAATAAGTTGCACCAAAGAAAGATAGCAGGCAAAATGAGAACAAAAGAAGGACATTATACATAAAAAACCTTGTACAATAGTAAAAAGTTTGTAAGAGTAGACTATATTATAAAATAGTGTTATGTGAAAAAATTCAATAATCCAGCCAGACTACTAATTTAAATTTTTCTTTTGTAAATGAATAACATTAAACAAAAGAGTGAAACTCCTCCACATTTATAGTACTAAAAAGCAAAATTAGATATTACACATTGTGGGACTAATTGTGTTTAGATTTAATCAGTGTTAAATAATGAACATTAATAAGGAGATAAAATATCATTTTTTGAATTGTATTCTTATGGCCATGCTTTAACTCTATACTATCCCCCTACTTTGACTGTATGTTTGCCAAAATTATTAGATTATTTGCATAACATTAATATTCTACTTCCAAAAATAAAAACAATAGAAAAATTTAAGCAAATAGGTAAGTCAAAATAAAAATGTTTCTACAAATGTGCATGTACAGACAAGCATGGCAGAAAAGAAAGCTTAAAGAAGAGAAAATTCTCATCTCCAGGACCACCCTGGATGGTTCTGTGTAAACTACGCACAATTGACTAGGATTCATTTGCTCATGAAATCAAATAATCTGTTTATCCTATTTTTGAAGCAACATATCATATGATTAAATATTAATCATATAATTATGATTTATATGATATTACTCTCTTAAAAATTCTGTTACAGCATAATTTATATCTTATTAAAATTTCAAAAACCATTTGTTAGTCAGAAGATCTCTCCAGATCTCGTTTCATACTTTAGCACATGGCAATACTATATATGTCAAACAAAAGAGTTAAATCTCTATCTCTATTACAATCATAACCAAAACCTGCCTCACACTTATTTATAGGAGAGTCGAGTGGGGACATTCTGAATCCTTCACTGTACTTTAAACACAAACATCATTGGGATTTGAAGATATAATTTGATGTAAGTTTTTACCAATTAAATGTAAATTCCTATGGAGGGATCATATTATTTTTTCTCTTTTATTAATCATTAAAAATAAAGTTCCCTTACTATAAAATCTTTGTAAATAAAGGTTTTCACCATCCTTTGCCACAATGCAGTCAAGTGATTTCAGCTAATAACTCACATATATCTCATCTAGAATGTTGGATGTAAATTATCACCATTAATGATGTAAGTGACATATTAACACAAAGAACACAAACGAATTAAAATTAGAAGACACATTTCATAGAGAGAAAGCATTATTGAGGCTGTTAGCTAAGTCCCATGGGAGAGAGTGAAGGAAGAAGACACATTTCATAGAGAGAAAGCATGTTTGAGGGAGAGAGTGAAGGAAGGAAAAAAATGCAGAAAAACAGTTAAGTGAGAAGAAAAAGTAGTTATAACAGAGTCAAGGGAAAAGAACAGTCAAAGCAGGTAGGACAGAAGCATCTGGATTCTCTCCCCTGAGTATCTTAACCACGTATTAAAATATAAATGTTTGAGCTAATGGTAACGATTATTATTTGACTCCAATCATTTCAGGCTCTGTTTCTCGCCTCTTTCCCTCAAAGTATTAACTCTGTTAGGTTGTCTCAACCTCCACTATTATACAACTCAATCATTTATACATTTAAAGCCTCTGGACTGTTGTTCTTCCGTTTAAGTTTCTCTCTCAATATAGGCATAGAAACAGCTTACCTTTGTGCCTAATTTGGAACAGTTCCATACGTGGCTTCTCTTCTAGGTCCCTGAATGTGGGGGTCTTAAAAACTTGTTTATATTAGTGAGGTTAGCATGAGTGGCTTCCTGGACAATCCTCACCTCCCTGTCACTCCATTGTTTGAATGATCCTGCCCACAGTCCAGACGCGTTGTGAGAAAGATCGACATCCATCAGGGATTGTTATCCACCCCGATGCTGTGCGTTTTGAGAAGAAAAGATTCCGTTCTCCCTCTCTGATCCAGATCTAAATAGATAATAGGTAGAAGCTTTAAGGCTTAGGGTGCCTGAAAATCGGACACAGACTTTTTATGTGGCAAGGACTGAAACTCATGGGAAAAGACAGTAGCTGTGAAAAAGAGAAGACAAAATACATCAATGAAAATGTCTGGAATGCCCATGATGCTGCACACTGTAAGACACCGACCTTGTGAGTATTATGGAAAGGCCCCTTGTCACAGGCATCAGTATTGTTTGGATGGGTGTACGCAGAAGGGTCTGAGTCAGGTGTTATGCACAGATGGCTGTAGGAAGTAAGCGTGTGAATGGTGGAGGCAGGGGAAAGGGTTTCAGAATGCTACAAGTAGAGGGAGGCTCATAGAAACAATTCTCGTGTTCTTCTGATAGGGACATGAAAGCTTCCTGTTGTTAACTGTAATGGGATTCCATGGCAATCATATGCTATTGCTGCCCAGAATATCTTGAATTAAAAATGTTACTTAGTGGGGCGGAGCAAGATGGCCGAATAGAAACAGCTCCAGTCTCCAACTCCCAGCGCGAGCAACACAGAAGACCGGTGATTTCTGCATTTTCAACTGAGGTACTGGGGTCATCTCACTAGGGAGTGCCGGACAATCAGTGCTGGTCAGCTGCTGCAGCCCGACCAGCGAGAGCTGAAGCAGGGCGAGGCATCGCCTCACCTGGGAAGCGCGAGGGGGAAGGGAATCCCTTTTCCTAGCCAGGGGAACTGAGATACACAACACCTGGAAAATCGGGTAACTCCCACCCCAATACTGCGCTTTAAGCAAACGGGCACACCAGGAGATTATACCCACACCTGGCAGGGAGGGTCCCACGGCCACAGAGCCTCCCTCATTGCTAGCACAGCAGTCTGCGATCTAGCCGCAAGGCAGCAGCGAGGCTGGGGGAGGGGCGCCCGCCATTGCTGAGGCATAAGTAGGTAAACAAAGCCGCTGGGAAGCTCGAACTGGGTGCAGCTCACAGCAGCTCAAGGAAACCTGCCTGTCTCTGTAGAATCCACCTCTGGGGACAGGGCACAGCTAAACAACAACAACAACAACAAAAAAAGCTGCAGAAACCTGTGCAGAGGCAAACGACTCTGTCTGACAGCTTTGAAGAGAGCAGTGGATCTGCCAACATGGAGGTTGAGATCTGAGAACGGACAGACTGCCTGCTCAAGTGGGTCCCTGACCCCTGAGTAGCCTAACTGGGAGACATCCCCCACTAGGGGCAGTCTGACACCCCACACCTCACAGGGGGAGCACACGCCTGAGAGGAAGCTTCCAAAGTAAGAATCAGACAGGCACACTTGCTGTTCAGCAATGTTCTATCTTCTGTAACCTCTGCTGCTGATACCCAGGCAAACAAGGTCTGGAGTGGACCTCAAGCAATCTCCAACAGACGTAGAGCTGAGGGTCCTGACTATTAGAAGGAAAACTATCAAAAAGGAAGAGCACCTATACCAAAACCCCATCAGTACGTCACCATCATCAAAGACCAGAGGCAGATAAAACCACAAAGATGGGGAAAAAGCAGGGCAGAAAAGCTGGAAATTCAAAAAATAAGAGCGCATCTCCCCCTGCAAAGGAGTGCAGCTCATCACCAGCAATGGATCAAAGCTGGTCAGAGAATGACTTTGACGAGATGAGAGAAGAAGGCTTCAGTCCATCAAGCTTCTCAGAGCTAAAGGAGGAATTATGTACCCAGTGCAAAGAAAGTAAAAATCTTGAAAAAAGAGTGGAAGAATTGATAGCTAGAATAATTAATGCAGAGAAGGTCATAAACGAAATGACAGAGATGAAAACCATGACACGACAAATACGTGACAAATCCACAAGCTTCAGTAACCAACTCGATCAACTGGAAGAAAGAGTATCAGTGATTGAGGATAAAGTGAATGAAATGAAGTGAGAAGAGAAACCAAAAAAAAAAAAGAAGAAAAAGAAATGAACAAAGCCTGCAAGAAGTATGGGATTATGTAAAAGACCAATCTACATCTGATTGGGGTGCCTGAAAGTGAGGGGGAAAATGGAACCAAGTTGGAAAACACTCTTCAGGATATCATTCAGGAGAACTTCCCCAACCTAGTAGGGCAGGCCAACATTCAAATTCAGGAAATACAGAGAACACCACAAAGATCCTCCTCCAGAAGAGCAACTCCAAGACACAAAATTGCCAGATTCACCAAAGTTGAAATGAAGGAAAAAATCTTAAGGGCAGCCAGAGAGAAAGGTCAGGTTACCCACAAAGGGAAGCCCATCAGACTAACAGCAGATCTCTCAGCAGAAACTCTACAAGCCTGTAGAGAGTGGGGGCCAATATTCAACGTTCTTAAAGAAAAGAATTTTAAACCCAGAATTTCATATCCAGCCAAACTAAGTTTCATAAGTGAAGGAGAAATAAAATCCTTTACAGATAAGCAAATGCTTAGACATTTTGTCACCACCAGGCCTGCCTTACAAGAGACCCTGAAGGAAGCCCTAAACATGGAAAGGAACAACCAGTACCAGCCATTGCAAAAACGTGCCAAAATGTAAAGACCATCGAGGCTAGGAAGAAACTGCATCAACTAACGAGCAAAATAACCAGTTAATATCATAATGGCAGGATCAAGTTCACACATAAGAATATTAACCTTAAATGTAAATGGACTAAATGCTCTAATTAAAAGAAACAGACTGGCAAACTGGATAAAGAGTCAAGACCTATCAGTCTGCTGTATTCAGGAGAGCCATCTCACATGCAGAGACATACATAGGCTCAAAATAAAGGGATGGAGGAAGATCTACCAAGCAAATGGAGAACAAAAAAAAGCAGGGGTTGTAATCCTAGTCTCTGATAAAATAGACTTTAAACCATCAAAGATCAAAAGAGACAAAGAAGGCCATTACATAATGGTAAAGGGATCAATTCAACAGGAAGAGCTAACTCTCCTAAATATATATGCACCCAATACAGGAGCACCCAGATTCATCAAGCAAGTCCTTAGAGACTTACAAAGAGACTTAGACTCCCATACAATAATAACGGGAGACTTCAACACTCCACTGTCAACATTAGACAGATCAACGAGACAGAAAGTTAAAAAGGATATCCAGGAATTGAACTCGTGTCTGCACCAAGTGGACCTAATAGACATCTATAGAACTCTCCACCCCAAATCAACAGAATATACGTTCTTCTCAGCACCACATCGCACTTATTCCAAAATTGACCACATAATTGAAAGTAAAGCACTCCTTAGCAAATGTAAAAGAACAGAAATTATAACAAACTGTCTCTCAGACCACAGTGCAATCAAACTAGAACTCAGGACTAAGAAATTCAATCAAAACCGCTCAACTACATGGAAACTGAACAAACTGCTCCTGAATGACTACTGGGTACATAATGAAATGAAGGCAGAAATAAAGATGTTCTTTGAAACCAATGAGAACAAAGATACAACATACCAGAATCTCTGGGACACATTTAAAGCAGTGTGTAGAGGGAAATTTATAGCACTAAATGCCCACAAGAGAAAGCTGGAAAGATCTAAAATTGACACTCTTAACATCACAATTAAAAGAACTAGAGAGGCAAGAGCAAACACATTCAAAAGCTAGCAGAAGGCAAGAAATAACTAAGATCAGAGCAGAACTGAAGGAGATAGAGACACAAAAAACCCTCCAAAAAATCAATGAATCCAGGAGTTGGTTTTTTGAAAAGATCAACAAAATTGACAGACCGCTAGCAAGACTAACAAAGAAGAAAAGAGAGAAGAATCAAATAGACTCAATAAAAAATGATAAAGGGGATATCACCACCGACACCACAGAAATACAAACTACCATCAGAGAATACTATAAACACCTCTACGCAAATCAACTAGAAAATCTAGAAGAAATGGATAATTTCCTGCACACTCACACTCTTCCGAGACTAAACCAGGAAGAAGTTGAATCCCTGAATAGACCAATAGCAGGCTTTGAAATTGAGGCAATAATTAATAGCCTACCAACCAAAAAAAGTCCAGGACCAGATGGATTCACAGCTTAATTCTACCAGAGGTACAAAGAGGAGCTGGTACCATTCCTTCTGAAACTATTCCAATCAATAGAAAATGAGGGAATCCTCCCTAACTCATTTTATGAGGCCATCATCATCCTGATACCAAAGCCTGGCAGAGACACAACAAAACAAGAAAATTTTTGACCAATACCCTGATGAACATCGATGCAAAAATCCTCAATAAAATACTGGCAAACCTGATTCAGCAGCACATCAAAAAGCTTATCCAGCATGATCAAGTGGGCTTCATCCCTGGGATGCAAGGCCGGTTCAACATTTGCAAATCAATAAATGTAATCCAGCTTATAAACAGAACCAAAGACAAGAACCACATGATTATCTCAATAGATGCAGAAAAGGCTTTTGACAAAATTCAACAGCCCTTCACGCTAAAAACGCTCAATAAACTCGGTATTGATGGAACGTACCTCAAAATAATAAGAGCTATTTATGACAAACCCACAGACAATATCATACTGAATGGGCAAAAGCTGGAAAAATTCCCTTTGAAAACTGGCACAAGACAGGGATGCCCTCTCTCTCCACTCCTATTCAACATAGTGTTGGAAGTTCTGGCTAGGGCAATCAGGAAAGAGAAAGAAATAAAGGGTATCCAGTTAGGAAAAGAAGAAGTCAAATTGTCCCTGTTTGCAGATGACATGATTGTATATTTAGAAAACCCCATTGTCTCAGCCCAAAAATCTCCTTAAGCTGATAAGCAACTTCAGCAAAGTCTCAGGATGCAAAATTAATGTGCAAAAATTACAAGCATTCTTATACACCAGTAACAGACAAACAGAGAGCCAAATCAGGAATGAACTTCCATTCACAATTGCTTCAAAGAGAATAAAATACCTAGGAATCCAACTTACAAGGGATGTAAAGGACCTCTTCAAGGAGAACTACAAACCACTGCTCAGTGAAATCAAAGAGGACACAAACAAATGGAAGAACATACCATGCTCATGGATAGGAAGAATCAATATCGTGAAAATGGCTGTACTGCCCAGGTTATTTATAGATTCAATGCCATGCCCATCAAGCTACCAATGAGTTTCTTCACAGAATTGGAAAAAACAGCTTTAAAGTTCATATGGAACCAAAAAAGAGCCCGCATTGCCAAGACAATCCTACGTCAAAAGAACAAAGCTGGAGGCATCACACTACCTGACTTCAAACTATACTACAAGGCTACAGTAACCAAAACAGCATGGTACTGGTACCAAAACAGAGATATAGACCAATGGAACAGAACAGAGTCCTCAGAAATAATACCACACATCTACAAACATCTGATCTTTGACAAACCTGAGAGAAACAAGAAATGGGGAAAGGATTCCCTATTTAATAAATGGTGCTGGGAAAATTGGCTAGCCATAAGTAGAAAGCTGAAACTGGATCCTTTCCTTACTCCTTATATGAAAATTAATTCAAGATGGATTAGAGACTTAAATGTTAGACCTAATACCATAAAAACCCTAGAAGAAAATCTAGGTAGTACCATTCAGGACATAGGCATGGGCAAGGACTTCATGTCTAAAACACCAAAAGCAACGGCAGCAAAAGCCAAAATTGACAAATGGGATCTAATTAAACTAAAGAGCTTCTGCACAGCAAAAGAAACTACCATCAGAGGGAACAGGCCACCTACAGAATGGGAGAAAATTTTTGCAATCTACTCATCTGACAAAGGGCTAATATCCAGAACCTACAAAGAACTCAAACAAATTTACAAGAAAAAAACAAACAACCCCATCAAAAAGTGGGCAAAGGATATGAACAGACATTTCTCAAAAGAAGACATTCATACAGCCAACAGACACATGAAAAAATGCTCATCATCACTGGCCATCAGAGAAATGCAAATGAAAACCACAATGAGATACCATCTCACACCAGTTAGAATGGCAATCATTAAAAAGTCAGGAAACAACAGGTGCTGGAGAGGATGTGGAGAAACAGGAACACTTTTACACTGTTGGTGGGATTGTAAACTAGTTCAACCACTATGGAAAAGAGTATGGCAATTCCTCAAGGATCTAGAACTGGATGTACCATATGACCCAGCCATCCCACTACTGGGTATATACCCAAAGGATTATAAATCATGCTGCTATAAAGACACATGCACATGTGTGTTTATTGCGGCACTATTCACAATAGCAAAGACTTGGAATCAACCCAAATGTCCATCTGTGACAGACTGGATTAAGAAAATGTGGCACATGTACACCATGGAATGCTATGCAGCCATAAAAAAGGATGAGTTTGCGTCCTTTGTAAGGACATGGATGCAGCGGGAAACCATCATTCTTAGCAAACTATCAGAAGAACAGAAAACCAAACACCACATGTTCTCACTCATAGGTGGAAACTGAACAATGACATCACTTGGACTCGGGAAGGGGAACATCACACATCGGGGCCTATCATGGGGAGGGGGGAAGGGGGAGGGATTGCATTGGGAGTTATACCTGATATAAATGACCAATTGATGGGTGCTGATGAGTTGATGGGTGCAGCACACCAACATGGCACAAGTATACATATGTAACAAACCTGCACATTATGCACATGTACCCTAGAACTTAAAGTATAAAAAAAAAAAAAGTTACTTAGGCTTTAATTTATATCCCATATATTATCATAGCATTATAATTTATATCAGATATTTGAAATTGGATGTCTGGGTTAAATTTAACCTTACTGGCTATTGAGTAATTAAATTGATGAGGAATTTTTTAAAATCACCAGGAAGATTTTATAAGTTGATTGTTATTATTGTTATAATATTTGTAAACTACTCTCATTAACACATATTTTAGCCAATATAGTGAAATCTCAAAACAACAGACCTAAATATATCTAGTGTTCATTAAAAGTCTCAAACGTGTGGAAAACATTGTGGCAAGGAAAAAGTTATTAGTAGAATAGCACTCTTTTCCTTTTCAGAACTGACCAAATGGTATTACTAAATTTTTATTAATTGAAATAGTTATCTGTATCTTAATTTTAAATAATGTTGTATCCTTTTATGCCTAAAGCCTATGGATTGAATAGCATACATTTCTACAAACTCCCTGAGATACAATTTGATTCAAATTCTGTGCATCAATTTTTGTCATAATAATGATGCCTGACTATCCAACTGATTAACAGCATAGAGTATGAGTGTGATGATACTGTCACCTTGACTGGATTGTTTACCAGAAGGATATACAACACTGAATGAAGGACAGAATTTCTCCAACAAATAGAGTGGTATTCGACATGTAAGAATGTGCCTGGGGAAAAGAGTTAGGCAATCAAGAATGGTGGTGGTGCTCAGTCAAGTGCTCTCACCTCTGGTCCCCAAGCCAATAACCTACATACCAAGAATTCACCAAGAATGTAGCTTGTCCACACCACCATTAAGGAATGAAATAGTAGAGAAACATAAAGAGTAAAAGATACATTACACATTCAAAGTAGAAACATTTCACAGAGACAAAGCCCCGCTGCTTCCGATAAGCACAATAAAGTCCTATTCATGTGAGGACTCTTCTCTTAAATAATGGGGGAGAACTCAGAAAGTTGGTAGACATAGAGCAGGTAGAAACAGCGGAAAAGGGCATGACCCCCAGCACAGCTCGAATAGAACTAATTGTTCCAAAGAAGCTAAGATTAAGCACTCTATGATCATATGAATATAAATGAGTATATAGGTACATATTTTATGGTAGAATAACAGTTCAACTCTAACTGTAGAAAGAATAATTTAAGTGGGAAAATAAAAGAGTTCCATTTCCCGAGCTATTTAAAGTAGCATCTGAGTCATCAGGCAGCAAGGCGCTTTGTATTTCCTAACGGACAGAGCATGTACTTGATAAAGGATCGTTGATTCATGAAGCAGTTAGCAAAGTTAATCTTCTGACTTCAGAAAGAGAGAGACCACAGATTGTCTATCAAATAGAATAAATAGATGGGGCCACCCACTCAGTAATTCATTTGCCCCAGTTAATTCAATGACTTTTTTTGTTCTCTCTGATAGATAGATGAAACATATAGTCAAGGCCAAAATACTTTTTTTTCCATATCAAAAGCATACTGCACATAAAAGTGGATAATGCACATTAAATGACATATTTCTGTGGCTTTTAGTTTCAAGACTACTTTCTTGTGCTCTATTTGACCTCACATCTCCTAGTCACAGCATTGCTATGACTAGCAAATGGCCCTTTTTTATTACTATAATCATTGAGGCTATACCATACGCTTTCTAACGGATGAACATGAAAATAGTAAAACTAATTATTTAAATTAGTTTCAGGGATACTGTTCATGGCATACAATAGACTTCATGAATCTTTTGCAGCTATTTCAACTCACAATGTGCCAGCTTCTGTAGATTTAACTCTCAACCTATCCTATATTTTCTTGACCTTGACCACTTATTAACATTTTAAGATTCTGGAACAGTACTTACTCCACAATGACCATACTCTTTTATGATCTATTATAATAATGGATTACACAATTATTTTACAGGATAATATATTAAAATCCTCTGAATTTTTAAAAAGCCTTTGAGCAAAATGTGAATAGGTCTAACAAGGTAAAAGAAATGACCTAGTTCTATTTGCTTAAACTGCGGTTTGTCTCCTCAGAAAGGGTACCTGGCTCAGCAAAATCCATCAGCAATATGAAAAGACTCTCCTCCTCAGCCCACAAGTGGCTAAGCTCTATCTACAGGGTGATAATAGGGATCTATGTCTCTGTTTATAGGAAGAAACTGTTATAGGAAAGGGGTCCCTATGCAGACCCCAAGAGATGGCTCTTGAATCTTGCGCAAGAAAGATTTCCAGGCAATTCCATAAAGTGAAAGCAAGTTTATTAAGAAAGTAAAGAAATAAATGAGTGGCCACTCCATAGGCAGAGCAGTACAGAAGGTTGCTGGTTGCCCATTTTTGTGGTTATTTCTTGATTACATGCTAAACAAGGTATAGATTATTCATGAGTTTTCTGGCAAAGGGGGTAGTAATTCCAGGAACTGAGGGTTCCTCCACTTTTTAGACTGCATAGGGTGACTTCCTGGCATTGACATGATATCTGTAAACTGTCAGGGCTCTGGTAGGAGTATCTTTTAGCATGCGAATGCCTTGTAACTAGCATATAATGCGCAGTGAGGATGACCAGAGGTCACTCTTGTTGCCATCTTGGGTTTCGTAGATTTGGGCCGACTTCTTTACTGCAACCTGTTTTATCAGCAAGCCCTTTATGACCTGTGTCTTGTGCCAACCTCCTATCTCATCCTGTGAGTCAGAATGCCTAACTCACTGGGGATGCAGCCCAGCAAGTCCCAGCTTTATGTGATCCAGCCCCTACTCAAGATGGAGTCTCTCTGGTTCCAATGCCTCTGACAAAACCATCCCCTCTTATTTCTAGCCTAAAAATTCAGATGTTAATGTTACATAAACATTAAATTTTCTTTTGTTTCCAATGTAAAATTCTTTTGATACTTCATGATATTTAGTCAATTTATATTCCACCACTAATACTGATTTTTAGCAATTCCTATGAAATGAACATAAATCTTAGAAGCAAGATATGATTCTCTTTTTTTTTCTGCTTTCATGGCTTGGTTTTCAGTGAGTAAAATGAAGTAGATCCGAGAGTGTCTCTGGATAAAATGGAGCAATAAAGCTGTTAATCATGTTTGTGGCAAACAGAAATGCAAAGCCTCTAAAATGATTGGAAGTCTTACATCTGAATGAGCATAAAGATGAAGTAGATAGAGGTGCGTAAAATATTCCAGGGGCTTTTTACTATTATCTTCATTAGAGTTCCAGGTTAATGCATGCTTTATTGCCCAGAAATTCATTTCATTTGCATTTTAACTGGGTTTTAGTCAAGTTAATCCTTTTTCTTCCCTTGCTAAGAAACTATTTCGCTACTACAGCAAAATGCTGAAAGGAGAGACAGAAACTGAAAGTCTACTTATACTAAAATGTAAATTTGTCATAGTTTACTAAAGAGAAGAGATCACTATACCAAGTTCACTAGATCATATTATTTTTGACACCAAAAATTTTCTTGTGTATTAAAGAATAAGCTCTATTAGATGACAAGGAATTTGATTCATTTATGCTAAAGATTTAATATCAAGGAAGATTCACTAAAAATCAACATCTCATTTTTACAAGCGTGAAAGTGATAAAGCAACCACATATTTAGAACTATCCAATTAATTTTCACAACAAACTCTAACATCTAATACCATGCATCATTTAAACACTGTCAATAAAAGAGCAATTTAAGTTGTATTTTGAAAATGCATTCAGTTCAGTAGTATATTGGCCTAATAAAAAGACAAAATATTTTTTAATTGAAAAAAGTAGGTTCATGGCCTAAATCTTAATAATTTTAAGTTCACATGGAAATAAAATAGTTTTGTTTATGAGATAGTTTATTAAAAAACAAACTGCTGATAGCTCCTTATTAAAGTGGCCCCTTCAGATAAACAGACATCTTAGAAAATCCCAAAGGAAAAAATGAGAATAAAAACAGGCCGATAACATGGGGACAATAGACAATAGGAAGCTTTCTTTGTTATTTATTTTGAAATACTTAAAATATATATTTGTAAGATAAAAGATAATATTTAAGCATACTCATATTGTGTTTATTAAGATCGCTAAACTTTCTTTTAATATTATTTTAAAATCTGTGCTATTTCTTAAGTAGATATAAAAAAATTGTTTGTCCCTCACTAAAACTTGAGAGATAAGCTGTTCTTACCTTAAACCATCATTTCAAGTTTAGGATGGCTTTCTGTGATGTTTGTGGACAGCAGATGGTCTGCTGGAAGTGTGTTGCTTTCAATTACTATCTTCTTTTAAAAAGCATGTGAGCTGTCAATTATTTCAGCTGTTTACCAATAAAAGTATTGCAGGTGCACGGTGGCCCATGCCTGTAATCCTGGCACTTTGGGAGGCCTACCTGGGTGGATCACTTGAGACCAGGAGTTCAAGACCAGCCTGGCCAACATGGTAAAACCCCATCTGTACCTTAAAACACAAAAATAAATGGGGCATACTGTCACATGCCTGTAGTCCCAGCTACTCAGGAGTCTGAGGCAGGAGGATCACTTGAACCCAGGAAGTGGAGGCTGCAGTGAGCTGAGATTGTGCCACTGCACTCCAGCCTGGGAGATGGAGTGAGAGTCTATCTCAAAAAGAAAAACTAATGGTAATAATAATAAAGGTGTATAGGAGAGAGAGTAGGGGGAACCTTACATTGTTTCAAACCTATAGTTTCCCTAAGGAAACTGAGGAAATAATTATTTGAAATGATTAATAGAAGCTAAGCAGAAAGCTGTTTCTTCACTCTGATGATTAATACTAGATATAAAGTCCAGAATTTTAAATGAAAACAAAACAATCCATGGAGACTTTGATGATCTTTATGACACAATTGGCTTTCAATACATTCCTGGTCATAAGATTAAACAGAGTTCTTATTCTCAAGTCTAACTCTGTTTCTACTGAAGTTGATGGAAACATCTATTTACTTGAATCAAAGTATCTCCAACTTAATTTATAAAAAGTGATGTTCCATAAGTTAGTCATGGAATTTATAAAGACATTCATTACATGTCTTTGTAATGACATTGTAAATTATAAAGCTAATTATTACAACATTTTGATTGAAAAAATAAAATAAAATTCTGATAAAAAATAGAAGTATATTATTCTTACTTTAAGCTGATTGCATTTTAAAGTGTTTTTATCTGTGTATCTACCAGATTAACACTTTACATGAATTTTTTTCTTTTTTTTATTTTTATTTTTTGACAGGCTCTTACTGTGTTGCCCAGGCTGGAGTGCTGTGACATGATCTCAGCTCACTGCAGTCTCAACCAACCGGGCTCAGGTGATTCTCCCACCTCAGCCTACCAGCTAGCTGGGACTACAGACATGCACAAAAACCACATTATTATCTCCATAGATGCAGAAAAGGCCTCCAAAAAAATTCAACATCCCTTCATGTTGAAAACTCTCAAAAACTAGGTATTGATGGAACTTATCTCAAATAATAAGAGTTATTTATGACAAACACACAGCCAATATCATATTGAATGGGCAAAAGCTGGAGGCATTCCCTTTGAAAACTGGTACAAGACAAACACGCCCTCTCTCACCACTCCTATTCAACATAGTATTGGAAGTTCTGGCCAGGGCAATCAGGCAAGAGAAAGAAATAAGGGATATTCAAATAGGAAGAGAGAAAGTCAAGTTGTCTCTCTTTGCAGATGACATAATTTTATATTTAGAAAACCACATCATCTCAGCCCAAAAACTTCCTGAACTGATAAGAAACTTCAGCAAAGTCTCGGGATACAAAATCAATGTGCAAAAAATCATGAGCATTCTTTTACACCAACAATAGGCGAGCAGAGAGCCAAATCATGAATGAACTCCCATTCACAATCACTACAAGATAATAAAATACCTAGGAAATACAGCTAACAAGGGATGTGAAGGGCCTTTTCAAGGAGAATTACAAACCACTTATCAAGGAAATCAGAGAGGATACAAACAAATGGAAAAAAACAATCCATCCTCATGGATAGGAAGAATCAATATAATGAAAATGGCCATACTGCCCAAAGTCATGTATAGATTCAATGCTATTCCCATCAAACTACCATTGACATTCTTCACAGAATTAGAACAATCTATTTTAAATTTCATATGGAATCAAAGAAGACCCCATATAGCCAAGACAATCCTAAGCAAAAAGAGCAAAGCTGGAGGCATCACACTATGCAAATTCAAACTGTACTACAAGGCTACAGTAACCAAAACAGCATGGTACTGGTGCTAAAGCAGGCATATAGACCAGTGGAGCAGAACAGAGACCTCAGAAATAACACCACACATCTACAACCATTGAATCTTCAACAACCATTGAATCTTCAACAAACCTGACAAAAACAAGCAACAGGGTAAGGATCTTCTATTCATTAAATGGTTCTGGGAAAACTGGATAGACATATGCAGAAAACTGAAACTGGACCCCTTACTTATACCTTATAAAAAATTAACTCAAGATGGATTAAAGACTTAAATGTAAATCCCAAAACCATAAAAACCCTGGAAGAAAACCTAGGCAATACCATTCAGGATATAGGCATGGGCAAAGACTTCATGACAAATGCCAAAAGCAATTGCAACCAAAGCCAAAATTGATAAATGGGATCTAATTAAACTAAAGTGTTTCTGCACAACAAAAGAAACTATCATCAGAGTGAACAGGCAGCCTACGAAATGGGAGAAAATTTTTGCAATCCACCCTTCTGACAAAGGTCTGATATCCAGACTTTACAAGGAACTTAAACATATTTACAAGAGAAAACAACCCCATCAAAAAGTGGGCAAAGGATATGAACAAATACTTCTCAAAAGAAGACATTTACACACCCAACAAACATATGAAAAAAGCTCAACATCACTGATCATCAGAGAAACACAAATCAAAACCACAGTGAGATACCATATCATATCAGTCAGAATGATGATTATTAAAAAGCTAGGAAACAATAGATGCTGGTGAGGCTGTGGAGAAATAAGTATGCTTTTATACTGTTGGTGGGAATGTAAATTAGTTCAACCATTGTAGAAGACAGTATGGCAAATTCCTCAAAGATCTAGAACCAGAAATACCATTTGACCCGACAATCCCATTACTGGTTATATACCCAAAGGATATAAATTGTTTTACTATAAACACACATGCATACGTATGTTTACTGAAGCACTATTTAGCAAAGACATGGAATCGACCCATTGCCCATCAGTGATAGACTGGATTAAAAAAAAATGTGGTATATTTAAATCATGAAATACTATGGAGCCATAAAAAGGAATGAGATCATGTCCTTTGCAGGGACATGGATGAAGCTGGAAGTCATCATCCTCAGCAAACTAACAGAGGAACAGAAAACCAAACACTGCATGTTCTCAGTCATAAGTGGGAGCTGGACAATGAGAGCACAAGGACACCGGGAGGGGAACAACACACACCAGGGCTTGTTGGGGGGTGGGAGGTGAGGGGAGAGAAGGTAGAGGATGGGTCAATAGGGGCAGTAAACCACCAGGGCACACGTATGCCTATGTAACAAACCTACATGTTCTGCACATGTATCCCTTTTTTTTTTTTTTTACAAGAAATAAAGAAAAAAATCAGGCAAAATATAATTCAAATTAAGTTTTGAAAACCATTATCACAAAAATGAATCATTATAACAATATCAGAAAGAACAATTAAATAATCTTCTAAAATTAAAGCATCAATATCAGTTCTCAAGGAGAAGGCCTTAAAACCAAATTTGAAATCAAAAGAAATATTTCCAAGTCTTTTGGAAAAGGGTGAGCCTAGTAAGAATCCAGTGAAAATTCAACGTTAAGGTGAGTTTGTCTTTATAACTGAGAAAAATAACCCATGAATTGCAAAATGGGTCAAATTATTTTATATCTTACTTCTGGATAAAAAAAAGTAAAACAAATATCTGGTATGTCAGAGATGCTGCCCACACATTTTAAAACCTGTAATTTGTTAAAAATCTGAATTTCTTTTATATATTTTTTTCTCTTTTTATATTAACATTTTCCTAACAAAACATTTGATATAACAATTTATCAGGCTAGGCAGTGTGGCTCACTGCTGTAATCTTAGCATTTTGGGAGGCTGAAGTGGGTGGATCACTTGAAGTCAGGAGTTCGAGACCAGCCTGGTCAACATGGTGATACCTTATCTCTACTAAAAGTACAAAAACAAGCTGGGATTGTTGTCATGCACCTGTAGTCTCAGCTACTCAGGGGGCTGAGGCAGGAGAATCGCTGGAAGCTGGTAGGTGGAGGGTGTATTGAGCCGAGATTGCACCACTGCACTCCAGCCTGGGTGACAGAGTGAGACTGTGTTTAAAAATAAGTAAATAAATAAATAAATAAATAAATTATCTTTGTGATTTAGGAGCATTTTAATATTAACTTTATAGCCAAATACACACAAAATGGAAGAAATTAAAATGACTGCCTGAATTTTCTCTGGGAAAAAAAAAATCTCTTCAACAAAAATATAAATAAATCTTCCAACAAAATCAAGAAAAATAAAGTTTACATGGGTGGAGCAAGATGGCTGAATGGAGGGGTCTGACATTCCTACCCCCATATAAAGGATCAAAACAACAATTAAACCAACACATTTGAACTGGAGTATTTGAGAGAGCGTGATGGAGTACAGTGTCAGAATGATAAAATGCATAGAGGAAGGAGAACTTTAGGGAGGGTCTGAAGAATAAAAGGAAACAGCCTGCCTCTGCCACATCTTCTTCCCAGCCAGATTCAACTCAGGGAAAGAAAGTACTTTCCCCAGGAGAGAAAAGGCAGGCAGGAGGCTCCCAGCGGCCCCGTCAACATTGCAAATACCTGCAGTCTTTGCTAATGGAGAATCCTGTAGTCCCCACAGGCACTGAGCTTAGTTTTGGGAGCTACCTTGTACCCACACCACTGCACTGCACCAGACAAGAAGCCCACAGTGTGCCCTGCTCCTCACTCCATGACTCAAGCTGAATCTGTGTGGTGTCATCTTGACACTGGAGTCACAGCTAAAGTGCATCCTGCTTCAGGAGCCAGTAGCCACTACATCTTTCCATTCCTGAGTCCATGCTACCATGATGCCACATTCACACATCATAGTGCACCCACTGAGCTGTCACAGCTTCCTATACTTAGAGAACAAGCTGCCTAGGAGGTGCTATGCCTTCCATATCCTGTAAACTGCAGACCCTAGCCTCTTGGATCATAGGTCCAGCAACCTGAGACTGGAGTCCACATAGACCCTGCCCCCAAGAACAAGCAGTCCTGCCCAGAGAAGTTGTATCCAAAATGGGTGCATGCTGACCAGCCAGATATATTGCCCCTAAACCATTACACTTATTTGATCATTACACAATGTATACACATATGGGAATACAACAATGCACTTTATACGTATATACAATTGTTTCAATTAAAATTTTACAAAGGACAAATATGTGCTTTGGATTATTTAAATAAATTTAACATTTATATTATAGTCATGAAAAATGAGAGAAATAAAAACGAACATTTAGAACAGAG
This sequence comes from Rhinopithecus roxellana, assembly GCF_007565055.1. Classification (NCBI taxonomy): domain Eukaryota; kingdom Metazoa; phylum Chordata; class Mammalia; order Primates; family Cercopithecidae; genus Rhinopithecus; species Rhinopithecus roxellana. The sequence continues at coordinate 53,107,147 of NC_044551.1, read as the reverse complement.
ATTATTTTTTCCTGTAAGAAATCTCATGGAATCTAAATAGCACCTCAAATTCTTGATATGAGATACAATAAAGGTATTCAATATAAGAATAGAAGTTTCTTATTGTATGTTCCTTAATGGGATAAAACATATCAATTATCTTTCTACTTTATGTTCAGAGAGAGTGAGGGTCCAGTGATGCTGGTCAGGAAATCTGAAACATGGCTAGCAATTTTGCATGGATATCCTCATTGGCAATATCCTTATTGCCAGTAAGACCCATCACAAAGGGCATTCTTTATAAAGGGCAATGTTTATGATGGAACATCCAGAACAAATGATAGTGATGACACAATTAATGCCTAAAACTGAGAATTTGCAAGGCTGCTGATTGTTAGCAGCTTTTACAACGCTTTTGTGATGGGGATGGTGTAAGAATACTATACTGCAGAGTGAAAGGACAGTTGCTTCACACAAGTTCTAAATCTAGTTTGTCACGGCCTCCTTATTATATGCCTAATTCTGCTCCATTCCTATAGAACACATGGTGGGAAATACAGTATAGAAATATGGGTTCTGAAGAAAATAAACATAAGATGCTTTGACATCTAGATAGTATATAATGCAATCATATATGATTGCATGATTTTTTAATATAAATAAGATAATCTTTAAACTTAGTGTCTAAGAATTCAATGCATATGTAAAATTACTTAAATTCCAATCAGTGAGTAGTACAGCCCCTGGCAGGATTGACTCAACATTTTACTATCATATGAAATAAAATGCAAAATCATGACAGCCAAAAAAACCCCAATAGTTTAAACAGAATCATTTTTTAATTGCCAATAAGACCTCATTTAGAAAATTACCTCAGTTTCTCATCTATTAGTATAGCATATACTTCTAGTACTCAATTTCCTGTGCACCTGGGAAGACCACATTTCTCAGCCTTTTTGGACTCTTGGAGTTAGTGGAACATATGTCCAGTATTCACCATTGGCTGGTAAGCAGAAGTGATTTGTGCTATTTGTAGCACAAGGTATTTAATAGAAAAGTGTGAATTATCAGTGCTGTCTATTCCTCATGAGTGGTGTCCAAGAATACATATTTGAGATGGAGGAAGAACAAGGTAGAAGCAGCTGAGCCATGGAGGCATACACGGAAGGCGCCTGCCTAGAATGTTACCAAACTCAGAAGTACCCCTTTGCTGAATTGAGACACTGATATATCTTTTTGCAATATAACCTAGTCTACTTTTGTTAATCAAATGGATCCATTCCAAAAGATTTATTACAGTCTCACAATTTGTCTTGCACACTCTTGGGCCTCCATTGTGTTGAGATTTAATATACCGCAACAAGTATTAATTTTGTTACTAAAATGATATTGTGCAAAGCATAACCATCACAAAGGGCATTCTTTAAAGGACAATGTTGATGATGGAACATCCAGAACAAATTACAGTGATGACACAAGGTTGTTTTCAGGTCTGTTGCCATCCCAGTACTTACTCAGCTATAATGTCTTCCAAAACCTTGAAGAGCATATCCTTCTCCATTCTTGTATCTATTACAATGGTTTCTGATCATTAATCATGAAAAACATCTATGATCGCAGCAGACTAATATGATGATTTTAGTGATCCGAAGTATAAAAATGCCATGGAATGTTCAATACATAAACTGTCTAAAGGATCTGTCTGTTAGAGCTTTTGAATCCATCAGTCTCTTCTCTGTGTTATTTGCTCAGCTCTTGAAATACCATCAGCCGTTACTTGTAGCACATCTGCCTTCATAGTCAGGAGCACTTCCATTCCTCACCCTCATTTCTCAGTCTGTAAGGCACAGGGACCCTGATTTTTAGCCATTAGTATAAAAGCACACAAATCCGACTTGACAGTAACAAGCATGCCTCCAGCGAGGCTATTTTGTCTCTGAAAAATCAATAAGTTTGATATATAATTTAACAGACTAAATTGTGGAAATATTTGGTGGTGAGAGCTTTTTCAAATTTCCTGTGTAATATATGCAGAGATTCGGCACAAGCAGAGCTGTCATTGAAGAAATGTGCCTCTTTTACAGGGAAATTAAGAAAAAGTTGGACTGAAACATTATTGCTATGTTTTGATTTTTTGAAGAATGAATGCTCCTTTTAAAAAAAGACTCAAGAGAAAGAAAAAGAGAGTTTTAGAAAAAAAAAAAAATGTCATCATCATTTGTCCTCAGCTATGGGAAAATAAAACCAAAAGATAATCAGATGAGCCCTGTAACCAGATTTGGGGCCACCTGATGAGCCCTTAACCAGAGTTTTCAAGATAAAACATGAGGCTCATCTCAACTAGTTAAGTGTTCCTTGCCCATTTGGCATGGAAACAATCCTTGCTTTCAAAACAGAAATTTCCATCCTTAGAATAAAAAGCACATTTTTGGCCGGGCACAGTGGCTCACGCCTGTAACCGCAGCACTTTGGGAGGCCAAGGCGGGCGGATCACGAGGTCAGGCGATCGAGACCATCCTGGCTAACACGGTGAAACCCCATCTCTACTAAAAATACAAAAAATTAGCCGGGCGTGGTGGCAGTGCCTGTAGTCCCAACTACTCGGGAGGCTGAGGCAGGAGAACAGCATGAACCCGGGAGGCGGAGTTTGGAGTGAGCCCAGATTGTGCCACTGCACTCCTGTCTGGGCGACAGAGGGAGACTCCGTCTCTAAATAAATAAATAAATAAATAAATAAAGCACTTTTTTTTAAAATTCTCCCAATAGGAAGGAGAATAAAGAAATGTTGTAACTCTGTGACATTGCTGTAAACTTAGCAGCCAGCACTGCTCCATGAAGATGGGAAGGAAGTCAAAGAAATGCAAATATGGGCTACTAGCATGAACCTATTTGTAGGCAAGTTCTTATCTTGTGACTCAGTTGATGATATGAGACAATCAATCATCGCTGGGCAAAGCAAACATGGTGTTCTAAATAGGGTACTATTGCGATTATGCATGTGTTAGGATGTGTTTCTTCTGTTTAGGATAAACCATCTAACTACTGCATAGGAGTTTGGAAAACGGTCTAGTTTCAAAAGAATGCCCTGGCAAAGATCAGACAGGGTACCAAAAATGGTTGAACTGAAGTGGATGGCTAATTTTCACAGAAAGTGAATGAGTTAGAAAATTAAGCAAAACTTTGATAAGAAAACAGATAGATATAAAACATTAATCTAACAACATTGGATAGCTAGATCTTTGAAATCATGACTTAAATCCAAACATTCCACAATTGTAGACAAAAATCCTTAAAGTATTCCTCAGAATTAATTCAAGATTAATTCTAGCTAGGTGAGTATTGAGTGTGTAATGAAAATACTTTAATACTTGGAAGCATCAATGAATCAATGAATCAATCAAACAAGTCTTTAAAATAATCTAGGTCATAGAAACTGATGTGTGAAGTAGACATGACTATTTAAGCAAAGCACATCCCAGAACCTTGGGCAACATGACATTTCTAACTAAAATAGACTAGAGAAGCTTTGAGTTTTAAAAAATAGCACAATGGAATTCAGGTACATTTTCTCAACTTCAAAACTATGCCAGAAAACTAGTGAGAGAAACCCACAAAGCTAGACTTATGCCATGACTCAGCTTTCATTGTATTCATGGTTTGATTATTAATAATAGTTTTTTAATATCATGGTTTATTCTAAAATAGATTTTAAGGTGACTTGTTAAAACATATACAAGAAAATGGCGTATCTTAAATCTAGGAGCAGATAACCGTTAGAACACATCAGCCTACAAAATTCAGTGGGTGAACGTTTTGTATCTTAGCTCTAGGCTTTCTGGCAAGCATTTCAGAAATTTTATAATTCATGCAATTCACCATATTAATAACATGAAAATAAAACTATCTGCCCTGTGGCATTATACTTTTTAAAACTAAGAGTCAGAAGGAATTTCTCACAAGCATCTTCAAGCAGACATGAATAATGTAAGAAAAATTGTGCTCAAAAGACTTGATAAGAAATGGGTTGATGAATATTAAATTTGAAGTGTCTTTATTCTGTAGAGAACCATTGTTAATAATAAGAAGTGATAAAATTCAAACAGAATTGATATGGTCTCAAACAAATACAGTGCATTTGATTCTGTCCTGTCCTCTCTTTTTCACCTGAAGATCTGACATTAGTTCTTAGGGATGATTACAAGGTGAAAGATGAAATTTTCCTATCGCTCTTGGTTGAGTCCCAAACAATGGGTTCCTCTGATTGAAAATCCTCAGCTTTATTGACAGTTAAAATATATGTAACTTGAAATCTTTAAAGAACAATGACAAATGCTGACCTTTGTTGGTGTTGTCTTGTATTACAAAATCATATAAAGTGTTTGGGAAACTATACAAGTTGCATGGTTTTAAAGCTTTTGCAATGCTTGGAGAATTATTTATAAAAAATATATTTAAAAATCTCATTTTTCAAAGTTAAAAGAATCTAAGGCATGTGTATACATCGCTGTGGCCCACCGTGTGTCCTTTCAAATAGAAATCTGGTTTACACAAGTCAACACCATGAAATCAATAAACACCAACTAGCCTTTGCCTCCTCTATTTCCCCAGGAATCCATGAAGCGACAACTTTTGCAAAGACTACGTCTAACTCTTCTAATGGTGACTGTTTCACAGGATTCTCTCTTAGCATATCTCTCTTAAAATATATAAAAGAAAAGTGATTATCTTAAATCTAAAAGCAGAAGATGGGCAAATAAGGGTTAGGAGAGATCAGGCTACAAAATGTTATGTATAGATCTAGCCACATTCAGTAGGTCAATGCTTTGTGTCTTAGCTCTAGGTAAGCTAAGCTCTAGAAAACCTGTCAATGATACCTTTAACTCTAGCTAAGAATCTTAACTATTGATACCCCTAATGCTACTTAAGGGTATTGTTGATTCCACAGACTTTTTGTAAAATTGACTTCAAAATTTACTTAAGCTTCCCTAGCAATCACTGGAAATTTATTATTTCTTAGAAAGAAAAACAAAAGGAAGAAAGATCAAGAAGGAAGGAAGGAAGGAAGGAAGGAAGGAAGGAAGGAAGGAAGGAAGGAGGAAGGAAGGATGAGAAATGAAACGGAAGGAATGAAAGCCGACAAGAAAGAAAGAACAACGAAAGAATACCGCAAGACGACTCAACTAAGCCTCCCACATCCGCCAGTCACTAACTTACCATACAATGTCCGTCACATCCCGTCCCCTTCCTTCCCTCTTCCCCACCCCTCCGCCCTCCCTCCCCCTACAACCCGAAGCTCCCCTCCCCTCGATCGCGTCCCCCCTACCGGATCTTCGGCCTCCGATTTCTTTCTGCCCCTCCCTCCCTCCTCCCTCCTCCCTCACCTCCGCTCCCGCCTCCCTCCTCCCTCCCCCCTCCCTCCCGCCTCCCTCCTCCCTCCTCCCTCCCGACCCCCCCCCGAAACCGCCCTCCCCCCGCCCCCCCCCTCCCTCCCGCCCTCCCTAAGAAAGAAAGAAAGAAAGAAAGAAAGAAAGAAAGAAAGAAAGAAAGAGAAAGAAATGAAGGAAGGAAGGAAGAGTCAATCTCAAAGAGTGACTGCTAAGCATTATGCTCAAGTAGATCATTAAGTCTCTTAACGTCTCACCTGGGTCATCTATCTTCTTTTATATTATTGCAAGAGATGGAACATTAAAAACTTGCCAAGTTGAGAAGCCTCTATTCAAAAATTGGTCCAGGCTTTTGTGTAATGTGAGGCTAGGGAATAGAATTGACCTGTCTCAATGAACATATAAATCCCAAACTGGGTATTCTAAATGCTAACTGTATCTACTCAAAGTCTGGATGTAAAAACATTACTAACCTCTCAGTAGAAAAGTCATGAAATCATAAGAAAAATACTCTGTTTCACTCCCCACACCAAAGTTGGGTCGGCTTCAAGGTTATGCAAGTTGAGTGGCCCATTTTAATTTAAAAAACTATAAAATAAATTATGAAAGTGGCTATATATTAGTTTAAGAAAATAAATTATAATGTATTGTAAACTCACAAATTAACAAGCTATAAAATAGAATATTTTTATTAACCCCACAATAATTTTTGACAATATTTGGCTATATATTCTGATCATGTTCTGATATAAAATATTTTACATGTTTTTAAAAAAGAGAAAAAATTTTCAGTCTTTAGTATAGTTGATATATTCTTATCACTATTACTAATGATGTAGAAAAGTATTTTTAAAAATCAAGGAATTTTTAATGTCATATAACTTTTTAGAAATGTTTTCAAATATGAGGAAAACTATCAAGTATTTTTGATAAATGAACTATAAGATTTCAGGTTATTTCAAAATTTTTTTGCAGTGACTGATCTTAAGTATTAACTCATCAACTATGGTGTCTTTAATATCTTTATGGAAATAGCACGTTATTTATTTTTTGTTTACTTCATTGGTAGTATATTTCAAATGAACAAGAAATGTCCATTTTTAAGATATGTACTTATGTTTTTTCGATAAATGGATTAGTAAAACCTAAGACCTTATTCATGAATTCTTCTTCTTTTTTTTTTTTTTTTTTGAGACGGAGTCTTGCTCTGCCACCCAGGCTGGGTGCAGTGGCCGGATCTCAGCTCACTGCAAGCTCCGCCTCCCGGGTTTATGCCATTCTCCTGCCTCAGCCTCCCGAGTAGCTGGGACTACAGGCGCCCGCCTCGTCGCCCGGCTAGTTTTTTGTATTTTTAAGTAGAGACAGGGTTTCACCGTATTAGCCAGGATGGTCTCGATCTCCTGACCTCGTGATCCGCCCGTCTCGGCCTCCCAAAGTGCTGGGATTACAGGCTTGAGCCACCGCGCCCGGCTCATGAATTCCTCTTAAAACTTACCTCTTCCTCTTAAAGTATTACTACATTTAATATTACCTGAAAATGTTGGCTATGATTTGCTTCTTAATATCAAAATGTTTCTATTGATTTAATAACGTATTTATTACTATTTCATCACATTCCACTTGGTTTTTAAACTAAGTTTTTTCTCAGTTCTTCAATAAGCAAATATTGATCCAACAAAAGGAAACCCTCCATAAGTGTCCAAATCAGGCATCTGTTATTTCCCATGTGTTTTTATTAAAACATTCTGACATGTCTTTCAAATTGCGATTGAATGACATTTTTGAGCCACATAAACTTTTTGAACAAAATTTAGCATTTTATTTGTGTTTGGATTCCACTTCTGAGATTTTGAAAATATGTTGTAGAATGCTTAAAACGATTTTATACCCATATTGCAAAGTGTGAACAGCTTTAAAAGTGGGCAGATTATCTCATTACACTTAAAACAAAAATCCAAATTGGGAGCTAACTGAACTTGAAATAAGAATACATAAGAAACTGCAAGGTAGTAAAAGCTGGCAAATTTAAGTAGTGTGGAGGTAGCCTTTTCCCTGATTAGATTCAGAGCTGTATAAGCACATATTATACAAATCCTTGGTGTCACGACTTTATGTGAGTCAGAAGTCCAGGCCATAGAAGAATTTCTGGAAGACATCACATCAGGAATACAGGCAAAAACTGAAAAATATATAGATGTCACTCTGAAAATGAATATATTATGCTGAATTCTAATTAAATGTATCCCAAATCATCTTTCTGTGGCTGGATCTCAGAAATAACTGTAGCCATTTCAAAATCACCCACAAAAGGGAAAGTATGCAAGCTAGAAGCAGCAGTCTTAAACAACTGTGGTTAAAATACTTTAAAGTTGCGTGTTTTAATAAAATGTGACCACAATGCCAGGATCATTTAGCTTCATAGTAAATCTGCTGCAGGAGGTGAGGGGTCAAGAAAAATAAGACATATAAAAACGACAGACTTCTCATAAGCAGGAGACTGAAATGAATGTTGTCAAAATGAATATATTTAAACAATATTTTGAGTTTGAATTGAAGATAATTGAAGTAACCCATGAACAGTCTCTAGATTTTTTTGTATTCTGAGAAATTTCTACTATGGTGTATAAAATTATTCCACATTAGCCTAAATTTAGCAGCCGTGAGTATGTGTATGAGTTCAATTGTTGTTCTGAATTAATTTTCTAAAACTGTGTAACAAATAACCACAAGACTTGGTGTCCTAAAGTAACACACATGTATTTTCCCACAGTTTATGTGAGTCAGGAATCCAGGCACAGCTTAGCTGGGTCCTTTGATCAGTTTCACACACGGTTGCAATTATGTTTTCAGCTGGGCTGCACCCTCATCTGGAAGCTCACCTGGAAAATAATCTGTTTCCAGACTCACACAGCTTGTTGGCAAAATCTGTTTTCTTGTCACTGTATGGCTGTGGCTCTCAGTTCCTAAATGTCAACTGAGGCTTCTTGACACATGGCTCTCCCCATAAGCTATTCATAGCCTACAGGATATTTCTTCAAGGCCAGCAGGAGACTCTCTCTGTCTCTATTCTGCTACCACAGAGTCTTGTACAATTAAGACTTAATTGTGGCATAATATCCTATCACTTTGGCCATATTGTATTTTGGAAGGAGGTCAGATTTTCACCTACACTCAAGAGGAGAGGATTATACCAGGAGAAAGAGATGTCAGGGGTTGTCTTAGAACTCTCCCTGCTATGCTAGATCATAGAAATTATTGATCCACAATGATTTCATAAATTTAAAAAAACTGTCTAATAGTTACAAGCATCACACAGCTAGCTAGTGGTGTCAGGTAAAATCTAATTAAGTTTGAATGTGGAAAAAATCAAATTTAAGGAACATTTGACATCTGTTTGTAAAAATGGAGAATCTTCATGGGGAAAGAGAACCTGAAAAGTTCATCGCATATTTTCTTATTTTACTTTTGATTGTAATAAAAATGTTTATTTGTACTTATTGATTTTACTTTTATAGGACATATATAAGTGTGTAATGTTCAATTTGAACAACTTGACCAGGGCAAGTTAATATTTGAAGGAAAAATATTATTGGTTCTTTTACCGAGAGAGAACCTGCAAATAAATAATAAGTTCAAGGGTCTATAACACTGCATCATTACCACGTTCCGAGAAGGAATCAAAATCTAATGAGAAAATAGAGTTTCTATATTTCTTATTTTTTCTACATAATGAATGCAAAGAGTCATGTGGAAACAAAGCTAATGGAACAAGTAATTATTCTCATGTGTCTTGGAGGTTTGCAAGAGGAGTCAGTATTTAGACTGAATTGTTAGAATTGGACAAATAGAGAAAAGGGTAATGGTAAGCACCATAGAAAAAGGAATCAGTGTGTGCAAAAGCGGGTAGGTTGAAAGACAGTATTTAACTTCAGAAACATTGAAGATAGGTTTGTGTTTAAGATTCAGAGGAGAAGTGTGATAGATTTGTTAAACTAGATTAGGTGCAGTTCAAGAAAAAGCATGTATTTCCAGCTATAGAGTAGGACCGCATTCTTCAGGCAATGGGGGTTTGTTTTAAGTTGTGGCTGGCTACTATCTATATGCTAAAAAGGCAATTAATTAGCACAGAAAGAATATATTAGAGGGTATGAATTTGCAAGTAAGGAGAAAATAAAAAGCAATAGATATGTTTTGGTCTAGAGAAAGTTGATTAAACAAACAAAGAAAAAATAGCCATTGCCTGATGTCAGAAGAATTCCTGGATGATATAAGAGAATTTGGTGAATAAATGTAAGTAGCTTAAAAGCAGACAGTGAAGTTATAACCAGGAAGATTGAAAGGGAAGGGAGAAAAAGTTTCCTGCATATAAAGGATACTAGTAAGTGTAGAGTTGTTGCCATGCCTATGCATAGCCATGTCTAACAAATTGAGTACTGGAATATCCATTAGTTACCATTAAGAATTTTAAGCCAAGTTCTCTTGGATTTCTGTTCTGCATGTACATTGGTGGCCAGGAATAATATATGTAATGAGCTCAGTTCACAGATAAGAAGGGATTAAAAAATTCAAAGGCAACTGAAATGAAGAGGAAGAACAGGTGTGAATAATATTTAGCTGAAAGATAATTGCTTGACTGTGAGGAGAAAAAGGGAAGCATTGGAGATTTCTTTTATTCTTTTGGTTTGAGCAAATGAGGGATGGTGATGTCATGAAGAGAGAGAGTTGTGATGTCAATAACAGAGATAGCTTTTACAAAAGAGGACAAGCAAATGTGGCAGACACTTGCTAATATTTACAAGAATGTATTTAAAAGTCTGGAATCAAAAGAGACAACTACCAGTTGGAGATTGATGGAAAAACTAGATACAATGTTAGGGCTTAAAATTAGCTTCTTAGAATAACAAGTAAGCTATTTTTCTAATTTTACTCAATTTCTTGGAAAAATTACTTTTGCCAGGGTGAAAACATTATTTTGTAAAATAACTTGCACTGTTTTCACATTCTAATTGAGCCAAATGAGGAAAAATCAGTGAGAATAATTACATGGTAGTGGAAGAGGATATTGAACCATCTACGAAAACTCAGTTTAGTTTTTCAAGTTATGAACACAATTCTCTACAACAAATAGTTTAACAAACAAATGCATCCTTTTAAATGTAAGTGTGCTGGAGACTATATGATATAGTCTGGTTTGGCTACCTATTTGTTGCATAACAAATCACCATGAAATTTAGTGGTTTAAATCAGGGGATGACAAACTCTGATCCATGGGCCAAACCTTGCTTGCAGTTCATTTATGAACCACCATGTGTGAAGAGTGGCTTTTACATTTTTAAAGGCTCATAAAAACAAAACAAAACAAAAACAATAAAGAAATATGCAACAGTGATCACGTGTGGTCCACATAGAACCCTTTATAGAAATGCACACTGATCCCTGGCCTAAAATATTTACACTCATTTGTTTCATTATTTTGCAAATTAAGCAGGACTTGCCAGGGATAGTTCCTCACTGCCTCATATGGTTTTGGCTGGAGTAGGTAAAGTGGGGCTAGAAGGTCCAAAATGGCCCCAGTCACATGACTTGCAGTTGGTTGTTGATGTTGGCTTGGGAGCTCAACTGAAGATGCCAGCTAGAAGGGCTGGTGACTGGGAATGTAATGGGAGTGAGCAGTTTCGAAGGGTTTGTGTATCTGGATTCCTCACTTTCTATCGGCTTTCCAAACCTCTTCATGTTGCATAAAAAGGAGCATTTCAAGAGAGGTAAAAGCAGAAGATTCCTTAAGGCCTAGCCTTGAAATTTACGGAGCATCACTTTGGATATTTTCTGCTGATTGAAGGCCATTAGATTACCAGGCAGCCTCAAAGGGAGGGGAAATACAACACACCTTTTATGGGAGAAATGGCAAATGATTTTCCTTTTTAATTCAACAGTCCTCAGAATAAAGCTATGATTGTAAACTCTAAGTAAAACAGAAGCACTTCACACAATTTAACAATGAATGTAATTCAACTTTGTTGAAAAGATTTAAAATACATTTGAGTAATGTGAATTTTACGGTGTTCTGTATTTCTAGAGTCTCAAGCCTTCTCTTCTTTATGTTTTTTGGTTTGGTTCTAAACAAAGAGTGAAAGCTAGCCCCCCAGTTCATGTACTTTGCATTTACAAAATAGCTCACTTGAACCACTTCTCTATTTATTCATTATTTATTATTAAATCTAATGGAAAAAATAAATTATAATATTTGAAATTATGTTTATTTTAACATAGTAAACAAGTATTTCTGTCAAGATTGACAGTAACTTATTTGGGAGTTTAAAGTCTCAAAGAGTACATGATATTAGCTCAAGAATAGATACAGAGTGAAAACAGAAGTTAAAAGAAAAAAATATTGTTTTGTACTACAGGTGACAGAGTATATCACGTGAGACAAAATTAGTAAGTACTAATAACCTGGTAAAAATTAAGGTTTTAAAATTCAAACTTCTTTGTTAAATGCCTTTTGCAAATATGTATCTTTATTGACATTTTTTCTTTAAACATTTAAATATAATTTTTCTATCCCTTAATAGTAGTGGTGATAAATTAATGAAATTAACATTTGAATATATATACACCCACACGCAAACATATATATATGAGCCTCTGCCTGTTATATATATGTTTATTAGAGATAATCATTAAGAACATGGTGATATGGTTTGTCTTTGTGTCCCCACCCAAATCTCATCTTGAATTGTAGTTCCCATAATCCCCACATGTTGTGGGAGGGACCCGGTGGGAGGTAACTGAATCATGGGGGCAGTTACCTCCATTATGCTGTATTCATCATAGTGAGTAAATTCTCATGACATCTGACGGTTTTATAAGGGGCTTCCCTGCCCCCCTTGCTCTGCAGTTTTTACTGCTGCTGACAGGTTAAGATGGATGTTTGCTTCCTCTTCTACCATGGACTATAAATTTCCTGAGACCTCCCCAACCATGCTAAACTGTGAGCCAATTAAATCTCTTTTTTTCATAAATTTCTCAGTCTCAGATATGTCTTTATTAACAGCGTAAAAAGAAACAAAAAACAATAAATTGGTACCAGGTAGTGAGGTGCTGCTGTAAAGAGACATGAAAATGTGGAAGCGACTTTTTTGGAACATATAACAGGCAGAGGCTGGAACAGTTTGGAGGGCTCAAAAGAAGACAGGAAAACATAGGAAAATTTGGAATTTCCTAGAAACATGTTGAATGGCTTTGACCAAAACGCTGATAGTGAAATGGAAAATAAGGTCCAACTGAGGTGGTCTCAGATGGAGATTAGAAGCTTGTTAGGAACTGGAGTAAAGGTCACTCTTGCTATGCAAAGACACTGACAGCATTTTGCCCTTGCCCTAGAGATCTGTGGAACTTTTAGAGAGAGGATTTAGGGTATCTGGCAGAAAAAATTTCTAAGTGGCAAAGTGTTGAAGAGGAAACAGAGAATAAGTTTAGAAACTTTGCAGCCTGACTATGTGAAAGAAAAGAAAACTACATTTTCTCTGGAGAAATTAAAGCCGGCTGCAGAAATCTGCCTCAGTAACAAGAAGCTGAATGGTAGTCACAAAGACGATGGAGAAAATGTCTCCAGGACATGTCAGAGACCTTCACAGCAGCCCCTCTCATCACTGGCCTGAAGACTTAAGAGGAAAAAATGGTTTCCCGGGACCTGTCTGCTGTGTGCAGACTAGGGACTTGGTGCCCTGTGTCCCTGCTGCTCCAGTCTTGGCGAAAAGGGGTGAAAGTACAGCTCAGGCCATGGCTTCAGAGAATGCAAGCCCTGAGACTTGGCAGCTTCCATACGGTGCTGAGCCTGAGGGTGCACAGAAGTCAAGAATTGAGGTTTGGGAACCTCCACCTAGATTTCAGAGTGTGTATGGAAAGGCCTGGAAGTCCAGGCAGAAATTTGCTTCAGGGGTAGGGCCCTCATGGAGAACCTCTGCTAGGGCAGTGTGAAAGGGAAATGCGGGGATGGAGCCCCAAAAAGAGTCTCCACTGGGCCACTGCTTACTGGAGCAATAAGAAGAGGGCGACTATTGTTCTGACCCCAGAGTGGTAGATCCACCAACAGCTTGCATTGTGTGCCTGGAAAAGCTGCAGACACTCAATGCCTGCCCATGAAAGCAGCCAGGAGGAGAGTTGTACCCTGCAAAGTCACAGTCACAGGGGCAGAGATGCCCAAGGCCATGGGAGCCCACCTCTTGCATCAACGTGACCTGGATGTGAGACATGAAGACAAAGGAAATCATTTTGAAACTTTAAGGTTTAATGACTGCCCTATTGGATTTCAGACTTACATGGGGTCTTTAGCCCTTTTGTTTTGGACAGTGTCTCCCATTTTGAACTGATGTATTTACCCAATGTCTGTACCCCCATTGTACCTAGGTAGTAACTAACTTCCTTTTGATTTTGCAGGCTCTTGGTGGAAGGGACTTGCCTTGTCTCAGATGAGACTTGGACTTGGACTTCTGAGTCAATGCTGGAATGAGTTAAGACTTTGGAGTACAGTTGAGAAGGCATGATTGTGTTTTGAAATGTGAGGACATGAGATTTGGGAGAGGTCAGGGGTACAATGATACGGTTTGGCTTTGTGTCCCTACCCAAACTCATCTTGAATTGTAGCTCCCATAATTCCCATGTGTCATTGGAAGGACTCAGTGGGAGGTAATTGAATCATGTATGTGGTTATCTCCATCCTATTCTGGTGCTAGTGAGTTCTCATGAGATCTGAGGGTTTTATAAGGGACTTCTCCCTGCTTCACACTGCACCTCTCCTTGCTGCCGCCTTGTGGAGAAGGACACATTTGCTTTCCCTTCCGCCACAATTGTAAGTTACCTGAGGCCTCCCCAGTCTCGCTGAACCATGAGTCAATGTGAAAGAAAAGAAAACTACATTGTCTGGGAAGAAATTAAAACCGGCTGCAGAAATTTGCCTAAGTAACAAGAAGCTGAATGGTCATCACAAAGACGATGGAGAAAATGTCTCCTTTTTTCTTTTTTAAACTTTTTTCCCTTATTAATCACCCAGGGGCCTGTCTTTATTTTCAGCATGAAACCAAACTAATACACTTGGTAAATTATTTTTGTCTTTGTCTTAAAAATTGTCTTTGTGCTAGACAGTAAAAATTGCTATTATTTAATCAGGATGACTTGTTCTGATAACATGACCAGATTTACATTTGTGTAAAGTCATAATTTTCTGTGGGAAATAGAATTTATTTTTGAGTAATGTAATTTACTTTAAAGCATACATTGCACGCATACGAACAGAGAGAGAAAGATGTTTGTGTAGTGTATATTCCTAGGCAGACATATGTAAAACCTATGTATAAAAATTCAATCTGCAGATCACGAGGTCAGGAGATCAAGACCATTCTGGCTAACACAGTGAAACTCCGTCTCTAATAAAAATACAAAAAATTAGCTGACCGTGGTGTCAGGCGCCTGTAGTTCCAGCTACTTGGGAGGCTGAGGCAGGAGAATGGCCTGAATCTGGGAAGCGGATCTTGCAGTGAGCTGAGATTGTGCCACTGCACTCCAGCCTGGGCGACAGAGCAAGACTCCGTCTCAGGGAAAAAAAAAAAAAAAATTAAGTGTGGACTGGGCACGGTGGCTCAAGCCTGTGACCCCAGCACTTTCAGAAGCTGAGGCGGGCAGATCACCTGAGGTCAGGAGTTCAAGACCAGCCTGACCAATATGATGAAAACCCGTCTCTACTAAAAATACAAAAATTAGCCGGGCTTGGTGGCATGTGCCTGTAATCCCAGCTACTCGGGAGGCTGTGACAGGAGAATCGCTTGAACCCAGGAGGCAGAGGTTGCAGTGAACCAAGATCTTGCCATTGCACTCCAGCCTGGGCAATAAGAGTGAAACTCTGTCTCAAAAAAATAAATAAATAAATAAAAGTTGCATCAATAATACTAATATGTTTCTTATTACAATTTAATAGAGAAAACTTACTAACTTGCGAACTGAACTAACTTATTAGTTTGCAATGGTTTCGTGGTTGCTGGCAAAAGATTTCGGTCCTATGTCAAAAACAAAGGACTTTATTATTATGTTAGAACAGGCAATGAGAGCTTCAAATTCATGCTTGTTCTCCATGCACCACAAATCCCAGGGAAGCAATGAAGGTGGGCCTAGACAGATGCTGCAAATATTGATTTACATCACCCTGAGGACCCCAGATCTAAGGAAACACTAAACTTTCATAATGAGATGCCCCAAAATCTGACCAAACTTTCCCCATTGGGAAGATATTATCTTGATTAAACTTGAATACACTGGCACCCTGTTCTGGAAGGAAGCAGCATCGTTATCTTACAATGCTATTCGTTATACAAATATTTGTGGATAGATAGTGTAAGAAAAGGCTATCAATATCTACTAACATTATGTGCTGAAATGCAAAAGGTTCATCGAGAATTGTCTTCCAACATAGATTATAGTCCTCTTACTCATTGGTTTAACACATGAAACATGGGTTTATGCATAAAGATCCACTGAAACATGAGAATTTGATGGAGAGTAACAGCAGTATAGCTCATAAATTTAAAAAACTACCCTAGATACTGAGTTTTTCGTATTAAATGTATATGCTGGCCTGGTTATCAGGGAAATGTGATTTTGAAATATCAATTTTCATACTAGGGCTCTAGTACTAAAAAGAAAATGCTTCCCTTGTTGGTGCAATAGCTTTGAAATTCAATGGAATTTTTGTTGTATTTTGTGGGTTCATGAGCTGGAAGCATTTTGACTCTGAATATTTGATTTGGAATCTCCTCATGGAAATTAGATTGTCAATAATAACGTAATAGATTATAATTTATTTTCAATTAAACCCAACTGGCCACATAGACCTATTGAACTGTTGATTCGTGAATAAACATGTAAATTTCTTATACTTTGTTTCAATCTGCCTGTGGAATATATAATGGAGTAAAAATTTTAATTAAGGGCCTAGATAGTGTTTATCTAATGTTTATCTTATTGTATATCTTTTAAAATTAGTGTGACCATATAATTTGTTACACAAACAAAATCATTTTAAGAATGTAAGAGGATGCTATTAATTATTACATCATGATAGGTATAAATTAAGATTCTATTACACAGACAAGGATGTACAGTTACACTACTTATAACCAAATTATATCACCATCAATAAGATTTTATTTTCTTCTAAAGGATCTCATATGTACTTTTTATCTCAATGAAGGCTGTTTCTACTAGAGAAATTTTTAAGTGATAGACATTTTAAAAGCCATACCATATCAGTATATATTAGAGTATCAGGCTGATCCATTGTTTCTTATTTCTGTCTGTCCAAGTTCTCTTGAATTGTGTTTTAATATTCATTGAATAAACCACAAAGTTCTAAATTTACTGTGCGTGTTCTGTGTCAAGTACTGTGTTGTGAATTTCACATCAATTATGTTATTTAATCTTTACTCCACTCTGTGATACATGTTTCACTATTCTCACCATTTTATAGCTCTTCAGCTATAAAATGAAATCAAAGGAGACCAAGTGTTGTGTGCAAAGTCCTCTGACCTATATGGGGTGGACCAGGTTTTGAACCCAGTCAGTCTTACTCTACAATTTGTGTTTTTAGCAGTGTTAAGGCAAACTAAATATGACCTGAGAAGGACGCTGTACTTTTATATTTGAGTACTTATGGACAAACTTCAACCCAACTTAATAGGTAGACAAGATTGAAACCCTAACTTAGGAGTATGTGCCTGTAACAACAGCTGAATCTTGGCTAATCCCAGCAGCCCTATTTCAACCAGTCATACACTGCTGAGTGTTCAAACTGTGTTCAAGTCAGGCAAATGCCAAGCTGTAACCAACCCAGCTGTTTCTGTACCTCACCTCTGCTTTCTGTATGTCACTTCTCTTTTTCAGTCTCTAAATTTGTTCTGACCATGAGGCATCCCTAGAGTGTCTCTTAATCTGCTATAATTCTGAGGGTTGCCTCTTTTACAAATCATTCATTGCTCAATTAAATTTTCTAGAATCCAGTTCAGCTGAGGCTTTTCCTTCAACAGCAGCTATACTATTTTTTGATATATATATTTCCTTACTAACAATAGGTCAACCTTGTTATTCAGCTATGTGTTTAATTTGAGATGGATAATCCCCAGGGCAAACAATATCTAAATATATATGATAATATAAACTAAGAATATCTATTTGCTTTCACTAGATGGTGGGGAAATACTTGGACAATTAACGTTTTTCAATTTGCACAAATCAAGACATGATAAGGATGACCTGAATCCATGAATATTGAAAAGCCACAGGGAGCTGGAATAATTAAATGATTTGATCCTTTACTCTGCATAGTATCCTCAGATTACAGATCTCCTGACTTAAGTTTATCTGCTGAACTACATTTTGATAGTAAATGTAGAAAATTTATCCAGTTATGAATAAATAAATTCCACCCCTGGGAAAGATAAAAGTGAAATTCTCTTGGAATCACCCACAAGCTTTCTGCCATCTCTATTATACTGATTTATTCCTTAACCTCTTCTCAGAGGCCATAAAATGAAGATGTGAACTTACAAAACTGAGTCAGCTAAAGGATAATTTTATGTATATATCTCCCTGCTCATTAGGGAAATGACTAGAGAGATAGTCTTTAATTCAGCCTTCAAACACTGAGAAAAAATTTCAACAGAGTCCAGTCCAGATGGTCTAATAGTCTATGATAAGAATAACAACATAGGCATCAATGGAAAAGAAAAGAAAAAAACCCTTTTAGGATAAAGTCATCCAACCATAGGGATAAAGAGGAAGATTCTTCTTTACGGTCTCTCACTAAGGTCTGTTCAAATTAGTTTCATGAAGAATGCATGCTGCTTTATTGTTTGTCAAAAAATAAGGTGTGATCCAGTAATTTGAGCATCCAAAATGCTCAATTTCATTAGGCTTAGAGAATGATAAAGGAAAGGATATGAGCTGCCTGTCCTGCAAAGTACATACTACTATTGGCTCCACAACTGGACATTTCTATAGAAACCAAGATGATAACCTAAACTTACCATATTGTGATTCTGATGTAAGAGACATAAGAGAAACTGGAAGTCACTAAGTCTATTCAAACACCAGTAGATCCAATGAGACTGACCTCACTTCAGCGTCTCTATTAGTACAAACACATAAGCAGCCAGAATGAGATCAGAACAAGCATGATTGTAATACAGCTTGTACTAAGTCTTATCAAAGATATTTCTGTTACTATTATCCTTCAAGTCAGACACCCACTTTTATTTCCCTTAGCAGTCCATAACCCAAACTTATCTGCCCCACTCTCTTTTCCCCATGGCCTTTATTAAGTGTAAACATAGCCTTTAAAAGTGACAGTTTTGTCTATCATTTCCATTCAAAACCTCATCTGAGCCATGGACAGAGCTCGTAGATATAAAGGTGATGATGACAGAGTACCCACACTACAATTTTGCATATTATATGATGTAATAATTCTCTGCATAGGATTGAGGGAACATATGTGGAAAATTTCTTGTAAGAGACAGTGCTTAAAATAAGTTTGAAAACGATGTTGTATTATTTGCACAGAAATTAGGAAACTGCTTTATTGAAACGTACTAGCCTATGTAAGGTACAAATGCATGATACTGCAGTGTAAGTTTCATAATATAGTAGTGATCTATTTTATTTACTGAAGTGTCTCAAGCATAGACAATTATGAGATGTGCAATAAGCATTCAATGAATATTTGTCAGATGAGTGACAGAATATGATGAACTTTAGCAACTGCAATTGATTGGATACTGCTGAAAGGGGATAGCAGATGTTAAAGCTGATTCTGCAGTGCTCAGGCAGTAGTACAATAATAGAAGACAAGATGTGATGATGTGCAAATGTCTGGGGCTATGTTTCATTGGTACTTGTCTCTCTCTGACTTGGCAAATGGATGTGGCTCTATAGGAGAGAGGTGGAAAGTTCACGACAAGGAAAATAAGACAGAAAAAACTTTCACTGTTTTCTGATTCCTCAGAATTGGGAATTTTTCAGGGTCCTCAATGCTCTGGGAAGTTGTTTAAGCTCAGAATAACTGAATAAGAAACCAGGCCACTTCTGATTTTAATTCTATTATATTGTCTGCCATTTCATTATTGAGATTACAGGAAAAAATGGAGCTGGAGGGCTCTTCATTATTTAAACATGTTTTTAAAAATTGCTAATTTAGGCTGGGCACGGTGGCTCAAGCCTGTAATCCTAGCCCTTTGCGAGGCCGAGATGGGCAGATCACGAGGTCACGAGATCGAGACCATCCTGGCTAACACGGTGAAACCCCATCTCTACTAAAAAAATACAAAAAACTAGCCGGGCGAGGTGGCGGGCGCCTGTAGTCCCAGCTACTCGGGAGGCTGAGGCAGGAGAATGTCCTAAACCCGGGAGGCGGAGCTTGCAGTGAGCTGAGATCTGGCCACTGCACTCCAGCCTGGGCGACAGAGCGAGACTCCGTCTCAAAAAAAAAACAAACAAACAAACAAAAAAAATTTTTTAATTTAAGTAAAGAAGTTTCTAATGTACAATAGCAAGATATGTATATTTATTCATAAATTGATGAAAAGCCATGGAATAATGTTAAGCAGAAGACTGATGGTCCATTTTTACTTTTATTTATTTATTTTTCTTATTTTGTTTTTGTACAGATAGGGTCTCATTATGTTGCCCAGGCTGATCTCAAATTCCTGGGTTCATGTGATCCTCCTGCCTCAGCCTCCCAAAGTGCTAGGAATACAGGAATGAGATACCATGCTTGGCCAGTAGGATGTATTTTATATTTTAGGGCAGTGACTGAAACAACTGAGTAAAGAAAGGATTGAGGAGAATCAGTCAACGTACTACAAATAGAGGGAAGTTCATTCATATGTCCATTAGCTCCCTCTTGAACAAAGGTGCATTGAGCAACAGACATGTTTGAGAATCTATGCTTGCCACAGGGATACAATTATGAACAATAAAAACTTAATCTATGTCTTTAAAGGTCTACAGTTGAGAAAGGCAGAGAGATGGTGAACTAGTGAGATTAAGTCAGATGAATGCTGAAAACAAATGGTAACAAAGAATTCACTGAGAACATGACACAATAACTTGAAGACCTATCTAAATATACAAAAGATAGACACAGTGAGATTTAAGTATAGGTAGAAATAAATTGGGTAGAAGTTGAAAAGAATGTCCCAGTGTCTTTTCTTGTCTACAGAACAAGAAAACAACATAAGGAGAGAAACAAGGGGCATCCACAGAAATGTATTGTGAGAGGGGAAATAATGAGAAAAGAAACTGGAGAAATAAGATGGGAAGTATGTATCATTTTTCCTAAAGTCAATAAAATAGTATTATAGGGAGGGTAAATTAAAAAAAAAAAGAAAGAAAATATATAAATGTAGTGTAGTCTATGAAAAGATTAGACTGGGTTAAACAATGATTTTCTTAGAAGTAATGGAAAGTGGTACACATATTTTCATATTGAAATCAACAGGAAGGTAAATTAGTAAATGATTAAAACTGAAAAGGATTAACGTTTGATTTTCCTCTTTCTGGGTTGAGTATTGGAAGAGGAGCAGAACTAATCATGGAGGCGTAGATACAAGAGGGATGTTGAGCTCAGGTTGGAACATGCTGAGTGCGAGATAGACAAGTTGAGAGACATTAAATAAAATATGAGTTCAGAAGAATGATACCTAGATATAAAATTTTTAAATGGTGGTTATTTTATTAGAAAAATATGGAAAATTACAAGGATACAGGGCCTCAGACAAAACTCTGAAGTCCAAAATACTTCAATCCTTAAATATGGAGGCATAAGGAATAGATATCTCTAAAGATTCACTAGGAAAATAGAAGTAATAGAAGATAATTTTTCTGTTATCACCATCATGAGATTAAATCTTATTACATCTCCTATTATTTTAATTAATGAAATATAATCTATTAGTTCATATATATATTATGTATACCCACACACAGAAAGAAAGAGACATAGACTTTAAGAAATTGGTTCAAGTGATTTTAGAGTTTGGGAAATTTGAAATCTGCAGTGCAGCCAGGATGTAGAAGATTCAGATAGGAGTGGATGTTGCAGTCCTCAGTTCGAAAGCTAGAAACTCAGACAGAATTTCTATATTGTAGTCTAGAGAGAGAATTTCCTTTCCTTTGGGAAATATGACTCTGCTCTTAAGGCCTTCAATTAATTGGATGAGGCTCACACATATTATGGAGGGTAAACTGCTTTACTTAAAGTCAACTAATTGTTAATGTCAACTGCACCTAAATATATATATATATATATTTACAGCAACATCTAGGCTGGTGTTTGATCAAACAACTGGGCACTGATCTAGTAAAGTTGGTATATAAAATTTAACCCTCACAAGGGCACATGATAATAGAAGAAGGAAACAAGATATCTTAATCCATAGAGACAAAGAATGAGTCCTTGAAGGCAAAAGTGTTAAATCTTGTGGAATACTTCTGAGAGGTCAAGTAGCTCAAGCATTAAAAAGCATCCTTTGAACCGACTTTTGCTACTGAACAATAGCAAGAACTTAGAGAACCAGAATTAAAAGCCTGATATAAAAGATGAGCATATTTGAGAGAACTTATTTTGTAGTGTGAATGGCACCTGAACAAATGACTGGGGATGGTTACAAAGGAGAAAATGTCAAGGGGATAGCCTTGGTCATTGGGGCAAACACCATTAATTAAGCAGCAAATACACAAGATAGGTAGATGTGGGGAGATGGAGGTTAAACATATTTGTTCTGTTAAAAATACATAAATTTTACCTACTTATGGGATATCTACTAGGGATCAACCAATGTATTAGTCCATTTTCACACTGCTATAAAGACATACCTGAGAGTGGGTGGTTCTGTGGGCTGCAGAGGCTTCTGTTTCTGGGAAGTCCTCAGGAAACTTACTGTAATGGTGGAAGGCAAAGGGTAAGCAAGTACATCTTCACATGGCCGGTAGGAGAGGGCTGTGGAGAGGTGCTATACTCTTTTAAACAACCAGATCTCATGAGAACTCTATCATGGGAAGAGCAAGGGGGAAGTCCTCCCCCATGACACAGTCACCTCCCACTAGGTCCCTCCTCCAACACTGGTAATTACAGTTTGCCATGAGATTCGGGTGGGGACACAGAACCAAACAATATCAACCATCTTTGGAATTTACACATTTAGACAGAGATTTTGCTAGCATATAAAAGAGGAAAGAAAAGGCTATTTTATAGAGGCAGCAAACATTAAGGAATCAATAAAGGAAAGGATGGAGGAAGATGATAAAAATCTTTCTTTTACTCTGTATTGCCTTGCTGAGCTAGGAATTGACAAGTATTTGATATATTAAAACCCATATTATAGGTGTTGTACACTACAAGAGCATATCTTGGCAATAGGATTAATGATCATGAAAAGAAGCACTCAGACTTCTGGCAGGGCCTACGTCATGTGTCACTTAACAATATGATGCAACCTAGCCCAGGGATTACCAGGTCTCCATGACAACAGGATGTAAAAGCCCTGGTTACCCTAGAGACAAGGCTGCCTCAGCACAGATGGAACTTCCATGAACCTTAAAATAAAGCTTCCCCTTGCAAGAATAGCTTAAACTCCCTTTATTAAAGAAGCGCCTGGTGACTGACCCAGACTGAGTACAGAAATAAAAAAGAAGGACCAGTTCCCAAGAATCTGAGAATAATCTCAAGACTGAGACTGTCCCCCTGAGATAGCTATTTGACCCCTAACTGTGTTTGGCAAGTGTCACCAGTCTGTACCTGCTTATTATTTTGTTAGGTCACGCCAGAATAAACTACCTGAACATCAGCCAGTGTCTATGACTCATCTTTGAACCAAATTGGACCAAAGGAGAAAAATTGCTCTGGGAAAGCTGGTCTACTAGGTCCACCAGATACGCCAAAAGCCTCAATGAGGTGGTGAACCCAAAAGTGTCTGAGACTGGTCTCAATCAATTTAGAAAGTTCATTTTGCTAAGTTTAAGGACGTGCCCATAACATAGCCTCAGGAGGCCCTGACAACATGCGCCAAAGGTTGTCAGGGTACAGCTTGCTTTTATGCATTTTAGGGAGACGTAAGACATCAATCAATACATGTAAGATTGATATTGGTTTGATATGGAAGGGAGGGACAACTCAAAGTGGGGGCAGAGGGTTATAATAAGAGGTTGTGGATACTGGGGTCTTGCCATGCAGATGAAGCCTCCAAGTAGCAGGCTTCAGAGATAATAGATGGTAAGTGTTTCTTACCCAAAGTAAGATCTGTGTTGATGTCAATGTAAGTTGGCTTTTCCTGAATTCCAAAATGGAGGGGGGTCTAGTGTGGTCTAACTCTCCCTTTCCATATTAGCCTGAACCACTTTTTCACTTTAACTTTGGAATACCAATGGCTGACAGGAGGGGTCCATTCAGATGGTTAGGAGGGCCTTAGTATTTTATTTTTGGTTTACAGGGTAAAGAACAGAGGACATCAGCTTACCAATTGAGCCCCTGCGAAAGTAAACAACTCTCTCAAATTGTTTGTTAAAAGACAACTTTTTTTTCCCTCCAATGTCTAGATTCTAAAGAAGTCTTAACACTTTCGAGTAACTCATGGTAGGTGGAGTAATGCCCCTTCCCCAGATGTACATATCCAAATCTGTGGAACCTGTCTTAAATGACAAAATGAATTTTGTAGGTAATATTAGGTTCCTTTGAGTTAGAAGATTACCCTAGATTGCTTGGGTGGGCCCAATATTAATAATTTGATGGGATCCTAAAAGGAAGGTGGGAATGCAGAAGTTTTCATAACAGAAATGGAAGTATGGAAAAACAGGCAGGAGAGATTCAAAGCATAAGCATTCAGCTCACCATTGTCATGCTTGAAGATGAAAAAGTAGGGGGTGGGGCACAAGCCAAGGAATGGGAGTGACCTCTGGGAACTGGGAATAATGGTCACCTGGAACAGCCATCAGGGAAAGGAGAACTTGAGTCTACAACTTGCAGAAACTATATTCTACCAACAGTTTGAAGGAGCAAGTAAACATATTCTTCCATAGATACTTAAGAAAAGAATGCAGCTCTGTCAGTACCCTACTTTTATGATACTATGTCAGAACTAGGAGATAATGTATGTTTCATTTTAAGCTGCTAAATTAGTAGTGATTTGTTATGGTAGCAACACAGATAAATATACTTGCATTTAGGTTGTTTATGTGAACATATTATGATTATGATATAGTAAGTGTTAGAAGAAAAATACTAATTAAAATATGAATGTCAACTGACACAAACTGGCAAACACCTTACTCCTATTTTGCTTATATTATATGCAACAATGCAAAATACATGCAATGCAAAACTTTCTAAGATTAAAATCAACATTTAATACTGATGTTATAGCAGAAGTTTATTCAATTGAAGGAATGCATAATTCTGTTTGTTCAGTTTTAAACAATAAACAAAACCGCAGTCTTGATAATGAAGATGGCACAATTTTTTATGTTGTAGAGTTTATCATGTCTAGCAAACTCTCACTAAAATGAAATAGTGCAGCCAATTCTATTTTCTACCAATAATAAGTTTTTGTTTTACCTTCAGGGTTCTTAAGCCAATTCACCCAAGTGTAGATTGAAATGAACTTTAGCTTCTTAGATCTTAGACCTATGATATCAAAGTCATTTCCTATTTATAATATGTTGGCCTGTTTTCTTTTCATTTTTAAAATACTTTATATTATTTGTATCATACTTGTTCAAAATAGAGAATACTGGTTGCTTTTTATTAGGGAAATAAATCATTGCAAAGAAGAATAAGATGTACAGAATATTTAGCTTATTTTAGTCCATTTGTCTGCAGTTATACTGTGAAACTGAAGTGTGTGAAGACAAATTAGTGAAAGTTAGTCTCATCATAACATTAATAGAACAAGAAATGGCACCAAATGTTAATATTTAAGTCTCAGTGTGTTTTCACTCCAGGCTATGAAGCCAACAAGATTTAGTTTTCACTTTATTTTTAAATCCACTAAGAACTTTACAACATTAAGAAGAGTGTGCTATTCTCTAGTTTATGGACACAATGTCCCTCTTTTTTCCACTCTTTATAAATTCTATTTTTGAAACTTCTTCTTTTGATCTAATACATTCACTGACTCATTTCTTCTAGGCAGAAAAAAATTTATATCAAAATAATCCCAGCATGATTTTTAGTTTGTACAAATAAAGTCATGATCAATAATTTCATTAAAATGGTAAGTATTATCCGACATCACTAACAAAATATTAAATTAAATTCTGACTTCCCAGAACAGGCATCGAAATTTCATTTTTATTTTTCCTCAGAGTTTTTCTAACACAACCAAACATAACCTTATTACATCTTTTGCTCAAAGTGGCTTATATGTAGTTTAGTTAATTATAATTGATATTTTGATCTGTTATGTTTTCTAAGGTTACAATAAATATTTAGGGTGTGATTCCTCAAATAATCTCCTATTCAGATGAAGTTAAAAGAGAAATAGATGAAAACACATTTGTATTCTCTGATAATAAATAGTCACAATTTTAAGTTATATTTTATTAGAAAAATAGGCATTGTGTAGTTGAGAATTTATCATGGTTTTCAATCCCAGGAAAAGGAAATTAAGTAAAGTAGATGAAAGAACCCATTGGTTTTGTTTCAGCAAAGTTACTGACTGATCTAGTCCCTAAGTCAATACTCTGATAACACCTAAGGAGACCATTACCACAGGACTTATCACAGGACATTGATATATGATGCTAAATGTCTGTCTGTCCCATGTGGCCTCTCTAGATCTCTGGTTTATGGTTGTATATTCTTTTAGTCTTTGGATTCTGATATTTAGCATGCATCTATTCTTATATCATCTATTCTTATATTATGTTTTTAATGTATATTTGTATAAAACATAACGCTTTACAAGAGAGGTGTAATTGCAATTAAACCTCTTTAAATGCAATAGCATAAGGCTATTCCAAACTAAGGGTTAGGACAGAATTTGAACCATAAGTTTAACAGTCTCCTGGAGATGCTTTGTGTCCCTGGAAATCATGAGCATGTTGTCATACAACCACACCTACAGATTATTGTCTGGGGTTCATGGATCTCTTTAGGTTGACTGCGCTTTTTGTGGAATTCTGAACACTCTACCAAGGATTTCTGGCCCAGTTCCTCATTCCTGACAAAGAAAATAAAGGCCTGAACTCACTCTCTCTATCCAAAAACCCAAATACTCGAAGAATATGGATAAACTCTTTGGTTTCACCTGCTCCTAGTAGCTGCTCTACTGAGACAGGTATTCAGTAGTTAACTTAGAGATGGAAGTTAAGAAGATGGGCATGACAATGGGGCAGCTATCTTGCTGGAATCAACTCTCCCATTTCAATTTTTCAGCTCTCTCTAATTATTTAAAAATGATATCCCACTCCTGCTCCAATGCAATTTTTTTACAGTTTGCAAAACCTGCCCAAACATATTTTAATTTAAAATGTGTGCCACTATTTGCCATGTATTTTGCCAGTCTTATACTTTTCAGTGACACATTTAGGAGTGATTTGACTACTTATAACTAGAGAGTAAACTGCAAAGCCCTGTGAGTATGTTCTACTTTATAACCACGGCCTCTGCATTTCAGATTTTCAAAGGAAGTTCAGAAATTACAGAAGGAAAGGAGAAAGGGGTTGCAATCAACACTATACTCATGAATTAGATGATGAATTCTTATGACATCCAGAAAGTCATGCTCTTCCTGCAACAAATCTTGAGTTCATAAGATCCTGCACCCTGTTAGTAATTCTCTGCCTATCCTAAATCAGGTTAGAAATTCTCCACTTTTGTCTGATTATCTGATATGGTTTGCATATTTTTCCTGCTCAAATCTCATGTTGAAAATTTGTTGAGGTTTTTGCCATAAAAAGTAATGACAAAAATCGCAATTATTTTTGCACCAACCTAATAATACTCAATGTTAGAGGTACGGACTGGTGGGGAAGTGTTTTGGGTGATGGGATGGATCACTCATGGCTTGGTGCTGTCCTCAAGCTAGTGAGTGCTTCTCATGATACTTGGTTGTTTAAAAGCATGTGGCCTATACCCAACCCTTACTCCCACTTCACCTTCTGCCATGAGTAAAAGCTCCCTCGGCCTCCCCAGAAGCCAAGCAGATGCCAGCATCATGCTTGCTGTACAGCCTACAGAAATGTGAGTGAATCAAATCTCTTTTCTTTATAAATTACCCAGTCTCAGGTATTCTGTTATGGCAAGGCCAGCAGACTAACACACTAAATAGCTCATCAACAGAAGCTACCTGCAACATCCTCCTATGCTTTAAAGTTCTTTGCTAGTTAAGTTACCTGGCCAGCTTACCTAGAGCCTCAGGGTTGATGAGGATCAAGGGTAGGCAAAGGAAAGTATAAGACATATAGGAGGGCTAGTGATATTGTTAGGATCTGTGTCCCAACCCAAATCTCATATTGAATTGTAATCTCTGCTGTCGAAGGTAGGTCCTGGTGAGAGATGATTACATCATTGGGCAGTGCCTCATGTTTCAACATCATCCCCCTTGGTGTTGTTATGGCAAGAGTGAGTTATCACAACATCTGGTTGTTTAAAAGTGTGTAGCACCACATCCTGCTCTCTCTCTCCCCCTACTCCATATATGTAATATATGCCTGCATCCCTTTCAACTTCTCCAGTGATTGTAAGTTTCCCGAGGCCTCCCAGCCAGGCTTCCTGTACAACCTGCAGAACCATGAGCCAATTATACCTCTTTTCTTTACAAATGACCCAGTCTCAGTTATTTTTCTCTAGCAATGTGAGAACAGACTAACACGGAAAATTGATACTGGGAGTGGGGCATTGCTATAAAGATACCTGAAAATGTGGAAGCACCTTTGGAACTGGATAATGGGTACAGGTTGAATCAGTTTGGAGGGGTCAGAAGAAGACAGAAAGGTGTGGGAAATTTGGAACTTCCTAAAGACTTGTTGAATGGTTGTGACCAAAATACTGATAGTGAGACAGACAGTGAATCCAGGTCGAGAAGGTCACAGAGAGAAATGAGGAACTTATTAAAACTTGGAATAAAAGTCACTCTGTTATGCTTTAACAAAAATAAAAAATTGGTGGCATTGTCACCCTGCTATAGGTAATCTGTGGAACTTTGAACTTGAAAGAGATGATTTAGGGTATCTGGCAGAAGAAATCTCTAAGCAGCAAAGGATTCAAGATGTGGCCTGGCTGCTTGTAAAAGTCTGTCTCATGTGCATGAGAAAAGAAATTACCTGAAACTGGAACTTATATTTAAAAGGAAACCAAAATATAAAAGTTCGAAAAACTTGCCTGGCCATGTGACAGAAAAGAAAAACTAATTTTCAGGGGAGTAAATCAAGCAGGTTGTAGAAATTTGCTTAAGTAAAGAGGGGCCAGTTGGCCAGGCGTGGTGGCTCATGCCAGTAATCCCAGCACTTTGGGAGGCTGAGGTGAGTGGATCACGAGGTCAGGAGATCAAGACCATCCCGGCTAACACAGTGAAACCCCACCTCTATTAAAAATACAAAAAATTAGCCGGGCACCTGTAGTCCCAGCTACTCGGGAGGCTGAGGCAGGAGAATGGCATTAACTCGGGAGGTGGAGTTTGTAGTGAGCCAAGATCATGTCACTGCACTCCAGCCTGGGTGACAGAGCGAGATTGTCTCAAAAAAAAAAAAACAAAAAAAAAAAAAAAACAAAAAAAAACAAAAAAGAGTGACCAGTTGCTAGCAGACAAGAAAATGGGAAAAAGACCTGAGAGGCATTTTAAGACCTCTGCAGCAGTTCCTCCCATCATAGGCCTGGAGGCCTAGAAATAAAGAATTGTGACTTGGGCCAGGGTTCAGGGACCTGCTACTCTTTGCAGCCTCAAGACATGGCACTCTGCATTCTGGTTGCTCTTTCTCCAGCCATGGCTAAAAGGGGACCAAGTACAGCTCAGAATGCTGCTTCAGAAGGTGCAAATAGTAAGCATTGGTGGCTTTCACTGGTGTTAAGCCTGAAGGTGCACAGAGTACAAGGGTTGAATTCGGGAGACTTCACCTCGATTTCAGAGTATGTATAGAAGAGTCTGGATATCTAGACTATTTCTTTCTTAGAGATCCACTTATAACTTATCTCTTAGCAGGCTAGCTATATTAGTTAATTCTCACACTGCTGTAAATAAATACCTGAGGTCTGCTGCAGGGATGGAGCCATGATGGAAAACCTCTACTAGGGAAGTGCAGAGGTGGAAATGTGGGTTGGAGACCCCATATAGAGTCCTCACAGGGGCACTGCCTATTGGAGCTATGAGAAGAGGGCCACTGTTCTCCAAACCCAGAATAGTATATCCACTGGCAACTTGCATCCTGCACCTGGAAAAGTCACAGGAACTCAATAGCAGTCCTTGAGAGCAGCTGCAGGGGCTGAACCTTGCAAAACCACAGAGGCAGCACTGCCCAAGTCCTTGGGAATCCACTCATTGCATCAGTGTTCCCTGGATGTGAGACATGGAGTCGACAGAGATTATTTTTAAGCTTTAGGGTTTAGTGACTTCCTGCTGGGTTTTGGACTTGCATGGGGCCTATAGCCCCTCCCTTTAGGCCAATTTCTTGCATTTGGAAACAGAATGCTTACCCAACGCCTATAGCCTCACTGTATCTTGGAAGTAACTAACTTGTTTGTTATTATTATTATTAATTATTATTATTTTGTTTTATAGGCTCATAGGTGGAAGAGACTAACCTTGTCTCAGTTGAGATTTTGGACTTTGGACTTTTGGATTAATAATGAAATGAGTTAAAACCTTGGAAACTGTTGGGAAGGGATGATTGGGGTTTGCAATGTGAGAAGGACATTAGATTTGGTAGGGACCAGGGGCAGAATGATATGGTTTTTACCTGTTTCTCCTCCCAAATCTTATGTTGAATTGTAATCTCCAATGTTGGAGGTAGAGCCTGGTGGGAAGTGACTGGATCATTGGTGTGATTTCTCATGATTTTACACCATCCCCTTGGTGGTGTTGTGGCAAGAGTGAGTTTTTATGAGATATAATTGTTTAGAAGTGTGTAGTACCTCCCTTCTCTCTCTCTCTCTCCTGCTCGAGCCATGTTAGATGTGGATGTTTACCCTTTACCTTCTGCCACGATTGTAAGTTTCCTGAGGTTTCTCAAGCTATGCTTTCTGTACAGCCTGCAGAACTGCGAGTCACCTAAACCTCTCTTTGCTTTTTATAAATTACCTAGTCTCAGTTTTTTTTTTTATAGCAGTACAAGAACAAACTAATACAGCTAGCCTATTGAGAGAGAAAGTATAAATGGGTCTCCCAGAAAGAAATACTTGATTCTGATGAAATAGAACTAGATAAAAAAATATAGCAACAACATTAAATTAAAATCTTAAGAGTGCTCAAGGCAATTAGAAATCTATTTTCTAAGAATAATTATTTATAATAAAGAAGAAGAAGGATACAACATTTAATTAGTGATTTAGATCAATGATCAGCAACACTTTTTTCTGTAGAGAGCCAGATAGAAAACACTTTAGTCTTTGGTGCCCATAAGGCTTCTGTTGTGACCATTCACCTCTTAGGCAAACAATCACAGAAATACAGAAGTAAATAGGCATGGCTACATTCCAATAAAACTATATTTACCTCAATAAATAAGGGGCCAGATTTAACCTCTGACCTGTAGATTATCAACCCTGATCTAGATTAAAGAGGAATGTATCTATCAAAGCCATAAAAATCCTGAAGGAAAGCAAAACACAAGCATTTTGAAGAGCTGAAGCAGAAAAATTTACATGCTAATAAAAAGTATTTCAGAAATGAGGGTAGAAGCAAGCGCTAATATCGGAGGAAAATATTGTCTGAAAGGTAGCTCTATGTATGCAGATTGACATTATTAGTAACAATGGTGTATTAGTCAGGCTTCTCCAGAGAAACAGAACCAAAGGTGTATGCATGTGTGTGTGTGTGTGTGTGTGTATGTGTGTGTGTGTGTGTGTATGGAGATTATATATAGTATATGTGCAGAGGAGATATAAGGAAGTTTATTATGGGAGTTGGCATATGTGATCATGGAAGCCAGGAAGTCCTATAATCTGCCATCTGGAAGCTGGAGAACCAGGAAAACTGGTGGTGTAATTCAGCTTTAATTTGCAGTCTTGAGAACCAGGGGAGCCAGTCCAATAACTCTTGGTCCAAGGCTGAAGAGCTGAGAATCAGAGAACCAGGAGAGTAGGGGGAGGTACCTGAAAGAGTGAAGATGTGGCCAGCCCAAATTGTGTCAGATTCGTGTATATTCCAAGTTGAAAACATTGGAGAAATTGTAGTTTCAGAAAAGTAAGTTGAATTGTCTCTTCCTGCATGCAGCAAGTAATAAAGATTTCTCTGGGAAGAGTACCTGTTCCATACTACACTAAGAAAATTGTCCTTATCACCAGAGACTTGGAATTGAAAGCTGCAATGTACTGGAATAAGCATAGTTAATGAAGTAACCTTTATCTTCCACCTGTTTAACCTCTGCCCACCGAAATATGTCTCCTAATGGCTCCCCTAGAAAATTTTACCACCCTTAACAGGTTTTCTTTGTTATATCATTTCTTATCAAATGTATCACTCTTTGTCTAAAATGTTATAAAAGCATCTTGCTATGGCAACTTCTTTGGATTTTACTCTTTTGTGAAGATCCACGTGTACATGTAAAACCAATAATATTTGTGTAATTTTCTCTTATTTATCTGCTTGGTGTCAACTTTTTCTCTAGATCCAGCTGAAGAGCCCACTAAAAATTGGGACTTGAAGTAATGTCTGGCTCCCCTACACACACTGCTGTAAGTCATGGAGTTGGGACTTTCAAACGTAGTAGAAAATAGGTGTCTCAGCTCAACAAGAGAGAGAGAATGTCACCCTTCTGTCCATCTGCTCAACTGATTGAATGATGCCTCCCTCTGAGGCACATTGGTGAGAGCAGCTTTTCTTTATTGTTTACTGATTTAAATGCTAATTTCTTACACAAAGACCCTCATGGACTCACTCAGAAATAATGTTTTACCAGGTATCCGGGTTACCTTAACCAAGTGACATATAAAATCAGCCATCACAAATAGAAATTTGAAAAGAATTGAACATCTTAATTTAAGAGATAAGAGAAATACAAGATAAAATGCCAATAATTCTGTGTCTAGGTAGTAATTCTTTGTTAGATAAAACACTATACAGTAATGCAATGCAAAGTGTAAAGTATTATTTTACCAGTATATGATTTGGGGAAATATATTTATTAAAAATATACAGAAAAAATTCTATATCTCTTTCCTTTGAGTTCTGTCTTGATAGTCTCCATACAACAATTAGAGATCTTAGAAATTACTAATGAAACAATGTCAGTGCTCCACTCAAAACCACCCATTTTCTTACCATTTCATTCAGAATAAAGTACAAATTTTAAGTTCTTCAAATTGGTTCCTTGCTCTGGTCCTGAACCATCTCTCTGATCTCAACTTACCACCATCTTCACCTACCCTTTTCTGCTGGTGTCCAGCCTAGGCCAACATTTCTCCTGTCTCACAGTCTTTGCACTTGTTCTCTCTCCCTGGATCACTGTCTATCCAGGAAACGCATGGCTGATCTCTCCACTTTCCTGTTTTGTTGTTGCTGTTTGTTTGTTTGTTTTTTGAGATGACATCTCTGTCACCCAGGCTGGAGTGCAGTGGCACGATCTCGGCTCACTGCAGCCTCCGCCTCCTGGGTTCTAGCAATTCTCCTGCCTCAGCCTCCCAAGTAGCTGGGACTACAGGTACACAACACCACTACAGGTTAACTTTTTATGTTTTTAATAGAGATGGGGTTTTACCATGTTGACCAGGCTGGTCTCAAACTCCTGACCTCAGGTGATCCGCTCACCTTGGCCTCCCAAAGTGCTGTGATTACAGGTGTGAACCACCATGCACAGTGATGTCTCCACTTTCCCAAGATCTCTTCAAATATCACTCTACCAGAAGGAGTTAGTCAAACATCTGCAAAAAGGAATAAGCCTGACCTTTTTATTAGCACTTACATTGTGACACTGAACATCACTCCATGACAGCAGAGAATTTTTTCCTTCTGTTTTTTGTTTTTGTTTTTGTGACAGAACTAGGAGCATTAGATGTGTTATTTTCCTTATATATTTGTCATAACAAAATACCATAAACTGGGTGGCTTAAACAAGATAAATTTATTTTTTCAAAATTCTAGAGGCCAGAAGTTCCAAATCAAGATATGAGAGGGCCAGTTTCTGGTAAGAACTCTCTCTCTCTGTCTCTCTCTCTCTGGCTTGCAGATGTGAGCCTTCTAGCTGTGCGATGTGTCATCACATGGCTTTACTCAGTATGTGAGTATAGAGAGAGAAGTCAGGGAGAGAGTTCTGATGTCTCTTACTATAAGGACACTAATCTATGAAATCAGAACCCTACTTTTATGACCTCACTTAGCCTTAACCAGTTTCTTAGAGGCTCCATCTCCAAATACGACCACACTGGGCGGTAGGGCTTCAAGATATGAATTTGAGTGAAGGTCACAAACATTCAATTCAAAACAATAGAGATACTTTAAATGTGACAGGGCTAGAAAAAAAATGAATTAAGTAATTATTGATAATAAAACCATTAGGAAAAGAGGACACATATCTTAATGTGAATGCTAATCAAGACTTAGAGCTAAATGTTGCATATATTAGTTAGTAAAACCTTAGAGTTTTGAAATATGGAAGTAGAAGAAAGAGAAAGAACAGTTAAAAATTTCTTTGGAAAATGAATGTTAAGAAAACATTTAAAATAGATCATTTAATGTGGTGATTTTGAATATGGTAGGAAGAGAAAAGATAGAGGAGGACATAATGTATCTTTATATATATATAATAACATATAAACATATTTCATTATTATCATTGGTAAAAAAGATTATATAATATTCAAAAAAGGTACAAGAGAAATTACCAGTAAATATAAAGATTAAATCAGAAGAATGGTATGTTGATCAAATTGGCAATAATTGGAAACAATAACAGGAAAAATGAATAGCATAAAGTAAATACATCTAAAGTAGAATAAAGACAAGACAATGTTACATATGGTTTACTTCAGCGCTCATTAATACATATCCCTAAAAATTAAAAATTATGCCCAATCAATTTTTAAAAC
This sequence comes from Rhinopithecus roxellana, assembly GCF_007565055.1. Lineage (NCBI taxonomy): Eukaryota > Metazoa > Chordata > Mammalia > Primates > Cercopithecidae > Rhinopithecus > Rhinopithecus roxellana. The sequence continues at coordinate 53,072,506 of NC_044551.1, read as the reverse complement.
ACCCAGTTACACATTGTTTACAAGAAATCTAATAAAATGAAATGCTAAAGAAAGAATACAAATAAAGAATATTGCCAAGACAGATATTATAAGATGATAAAAGTTACAATAATTCACAAAGAAGGTACACATCTCATCATGTATGCACAAAACTATGTAGAAGCTGAATGCATGAACAGAAATAATAAAGATGTGAAATGTTAATCAATTATAATAACAGATATTTTAACAAATTTCTTTCAGAATTATATTAATAATAGTAATTTCTAAATAAAATAATTAAAAAACAAACTGGATAATTAATTAGCTATACTGAAGCTGAACATGCAACTATGTATAAAATTATTTCCAAAGCTAAATGTGTTTGTCCATGATCAAATAATCAGCATCTTTCAATTAAATTCACCATCTAATTTTTCCTAAACAAATAATTTCCCAAATATTTACACTCATTCTTAAATATCAAATGTGTACTTAATTAAAAGGCATGCAAAATAAAAAAAAAATTAAAAGTGTATGATGTGTGTATTTTGTCTAGCTTCTCCAGAGAAAAAGCATCAATAGGAGACACACACATGCACACACACACACACACACACACACACATAAAAATGTTTATTATGAGAAAGATTGTGAAGACTGAGAAGTCACCCATATACCCCTCTGCAATCTAGAGCCCCAGGAATGCCAATTATGTAGTTCTAGTCCAAGACCAAAGGCCTGAGAACCCAAAAGGTCCATGGTATAAATCTTAATTCAAAGGCAGGAGAAGACTGATGTCACAGTTCACCAGTCAGCCAGGAAGCAAAAGGGGATGAATTTCTCCTTCCTCTGCCTTTTCCTCTATTCAGACCCTCAGCAGTTTGGATTATGTCAAACCACATTGGAAAAGACATTCTGCTACACTGAATCCACTCATTTAAATGTTAATGTTGCCTGGAAATACCCTCACACAAATGCCTAGAAATAATATTTAACCTGGACACCTACATTAGTCTGTTCTCACACTGCTATAAAGAAATACTTGAGACTGAGTAATTTATGAAGAAAAGAGGTTTAATTGGCTCATGATTCTGCAGGCTGTACAGGGAGTATAGTGACTCCTGCTTCTGGGGAGGCCTCAGGAAGCTTTCAAACATGGTGGAAGGCAAAGGGGGAATGAGGCACTTCATATGGCTGAAGTAGCAGAAAGAGCGAGAGAGGAGGTGCTATACACTTTTAAACAACCAGATCTCATGAGGACTCACTCACTCACTATCATGAAAACAGCACCAAGAATAGAGTGCTAGACCATTCATGGAAACTATGTCCTCATGACTGAATCACTTCCCACCAGGCCCCACTTTCAATACTGGGGATTACAATTAAACATGAGATTTGAGTAGGGACAGAGATCCAAACCATATCATTCTCCCTCTGGCCCCTTCCAAGTCTCATGTCCTTCTCACATTGCAAACTCCAATCATACCTTCCCAATAATCCCTCAAAGCCTTAACTTATTTCTAACATTCACTCAAAAGTCCAAAGTCCAAAGTCTCATCTGAGACAAGGCTAGTCCCTTCTGCCTATGGACCTGTAAAATCAAAAATAAGTTACTTCCAAGACATAAAGGGGTTATAGGCATTGGGTAAACGTTTCCATTCCAAAAGGAAGAAATCCATCAAAAGAAAGGGGATACAGGCTCCAGGCAAGTCTGAAACCCAGCAGGGAAGTCACAAAACCTTAAAGCTCTTAAATAATCTCCTTTGACTTCGCGTCTCACATCCGGGTAACACTGAGGCAAGGGGTGGGCTCCCAAGGGCTTGGGCAGCTCTGCCTCTGTGGTTTTGCAGGCTTCAGCCTCTGTAGCTGCTCTCAAGGGCTGCTGTTGAATTCCTGTGACTTTTCCAGGTACTGGGTGCAAGCTGCCAGTGGATCTACCATTCTTTGGGATTTGGAGAACAGTGGCCCTCTTCTCACAGTTCCACAAGGCAGTGCCCCCATGTGGACTCTGTATGGGGTCTCCAATCCCACATTTCCCCCTCTGCACTGCCCTAGTAGAGGTTCTCCATGAGAGTTCCACCCTTGCAGCAGGCTGCTGCTTGGACATCAGGGCTTTTTGACACACCCTCTGAAATATAGGTGGAAGCTCCCAATCCTCAACTTTTGCATTCTGTACACCCAGATGCTTAACACTACATGGAAGCCACCAAGGCTCACAAGCTGCCATCTCTGAAGCAGTGGCCCAAGCTGTACCTGGGCTCATTTGAGTCAAAACTGGAGCTGGAATGACTGGGATGTGGGGAGCATTGTCTTGAAGTTGCTCAGGGCAGCACATCCTTGGCCTGGTCCATGGAACTATTCTTCCCTCCTAGACCTCTGGGTCTGTGATGGGAGGGGTTATCATGAAGGTCTCTGAAACGCTTTCAAGGCCTATTTCCTATTGTCTTTTGTATCAGCATTTGCCTTTCTTTCAATTATGCAAATGTCTGCAGCCTGCTTCAAATCCTCCACCTGAAAATGGGCTTTCATTTCTACCACATGGCCAGGCCGCAAATTTTTCAAACTTTTACATTCTGCTTCCTTTTTAAATATAAGTTTCCGTTTCAGGTCATTTTTTTTTTTTTTTTTTTTTTTTTTTTTGCTCATCCATATGAGCTATGTTTTTAGAAGCAGCCAGGCTGCTTCACAAATGCTTTGCTGCTTAGAAATCTCTTTCACCCCCTAAATCACCAATCGCAAGTTCAAAGTTCCACAGATCCCTAGAGCAGGGACACAAGGCAACCAGATTCCTTGCTAATGCATACCAAAAGTGACCTTTGCTCCAGTTCCCAGTAAGTTCTTAATCTCCATCTGTGACTTTATCAGGCTAGTCTTTCTTGTCTGTATCACTATCAGTATTTTGGTCACAATTTAACCAGTCTCTAGGGTGTTTCAAACGTTCTGTCATCTCCCTGTCTTCCTCTGACCCCTTCACACTCTCCTAACCTCTGCCCATTACCTAGTACCAAAGCTGCTTCAACAATTCAAGTAGTGTTATATGAATGCTCTACTCCTCTGTACCAGTTTTCTGCATTAGTCCATTCTCACTGATATTAGAAAAAATACCTGAAACTGGGTAATTTATAAAGAAACAAATTTGCAGTGGTATGATTTGAATAATATTCTTCATCTATTACTGATTTGTGGAAGTTACACAGATGATTTCAATATAAATAAATGAGATAGTCCAGGTGCAGTGACTCATGCCTATATTCCCAGAATATTGGGAGGCCTAGGAGGGTGGATCACTTGAGGTCAGGAGTTCAAAACCAGTCTGGTCAACATGGTGAAACCCCGTCTCTACCAAAAATACAAAAATTAGCCAGGTATGGTGGCACATGCTTGTAATCTCAGCTACTTGGGAGGCTGAGGCAGGAGGATAGTTTGGAACCAGGAGATGGAGGTTGCAGTGAGCTGAGATCAGGCCACTGCACTCCAGCCTGGATAACAGAGTGAGTCTTTGTCTCAAAAATAAATAAATAAATAAATAATAAAATAAATAAATATTATAGAAAATATGCCAAACATGAAATTAATGGATCTGCAATACCTATCAGGTACAGAACCCACAAGCTCCTTCCGTCCCAAAAAAAGAAAAGAAATGAAAATTCTCCCACATTTAGAATTTTCTCATTTAAACAAGGGACAATTATATGGCCTTGCTCATAAACTGAGTAGCCATAATGGAGAGAATTTAGGATCTATTTTTCCAGACTCTAAATTTATAAAATATAGAAGATATTCTTGCAAATTGCCATTTTATAATCCTCCTCATATTCTTGTCTGAAGCGTTTATTCAGACCATGAACTATGATCAAAATGCATAATTGT